>NC_066585.1:154858089-155466756 GCF_024323335.1 Lathyrus oleraceus
CTTACACACACTCACGTAACAAATTGCAGATCCGTATCCACTCTGGATCCTATTTATAATAATTCCGCTACTGTTCATTATGACTTTGAAAATCCAATCTACCAAGCCGAAGATGGAAGTGAGGAAGATTGTGAAGTCCCTGGAGAGCTTGCCAGACTATTACTGCAAGAGGAAAGGACTATACAGCCGCATGAAGAGTCTCTCGAAATTGTAAATCTGGGTACTGAGGTAGACAGAAAAGAAGTCAAAATAGGAGCAGACTTGGAAAACAGTGTAAAAGAAAGATTGATTCAGATGTTGCATAACTATGTAGAGGTTTTCGCCTGGTCTTATGAAGACATGCCCGGGTTGGATACTGATATAGTGGTGCATCGGCTGCCTACAAAGGAAGACTGCCGTCCTGTCAAGCAAAAGGTTCGCCGCATGCGTCCTGAAATGTCTGAGAAAATCAAAGCCGAGGTGATGAAACAATTCAATGTCGGTTTCCTAGCCGTTACTTCTTATCCTCAATGGGTTGCTAATGTGGTGCCAGTGCCAAAGAGGGATGGTAAGGTGCGAATGTGCGTAGATTACAGAGATTTGAATAAAGCGAGTCCCAAAGATGACTTTCCACTCCCACACATCGATGTTCTGGTAGACAATACCGCTCAACACAAAGTATTCTCCTTCATGGATGGTTTCTCGGGTTATAACCAGATTAAGATGGCACCTGAGGACATGGAAAAAACTACGTTTGTGACGCAATGGGGCACTTTCTGTTACAAAGTAATGCCATTCGGTCTAAAGAACGCCGGGGCAACGTACCAGCGTGCTATGGTGGTTTTGTTCCATGACATGATTCATCATGAGATAGAAGTATATGTGGATGACATGATAGCTAGATCTCATACTGAAGAGGAACATCTCGATCATTTATACAAACTGTTCGAGAGGTTGAAGAAGTACAAGTTGAGATTGAATCCGAACAAATGCACTTTTGGAGTAAGATCCGGTAAACTCTTGGGCTTTATTGTCAGTGGTAAAGGAATTGAGGTTGACCCAGCTAAAGTGAGAGCTATTCAAGAAATGCCAGTTCCCCGTACGGAGAAAGAGGTCAGAGGTTTCTTGGGACGCTTGAACTACATTGCCCGATTCATTTCCCACTTGACCGCTACTTGTAAACCCATCTTCAAATTACTGAGGAAGAATCAAGAGATGATATGGAATGACGAATGCCAAGAAGCTTTTGACAAAATCAAGAAATATCTCCAGGAACCTCCAATTCTGATACCACCAGTTGAAGGAAGACCTCTAATCATGTATTTGACCGTGTTAGAAGGTTCAATGGGGTGCGTGTTGGGGCAACATGACGAGTCTGGTCGAAAAGAGCATGCCATATACTACCTGAGCAAAAAGTTCACCGACTGTGAAACAAGATACTCATTGCTCGAGAGAACTTGCTGTGCTTTGGCCTGGGCTGCTCGCCGACTAAGACAGTATATGTTGAATCATACCACTTTGTTGATTTCTAGGATGGATCCCATCAAATACATGTTCGAGAAGCCTGCCCTCTCCGGAAGAATAGCGAGATGGCAGATGATCTTAACAGAGTACGACATCCAGTATACTACCCAGAAAGCCATCAAAGGAAGCGTGCTCGCTGATCATTTGGCTTATCAAGCGGTGGACGATTATCAATCTATGAATTTTGAGTTCCCAGATGAGGATGTCATGCTTGTTACTGATGAGGAAAAACCTAAACCAGATGAAGGACCCGAATGGGGATCCCGATGGACCATGGTCTTTGATGGATCTTCTAATGCATTGGGCCATGGTGTTGGGGTTGTACTCATTTCTCCCGAGGGTTACCATACGCCTTTCACGGCTAGACTATGTTTTCATTGTACCAATAATATGGCTGAGTATGAAGCATGTATTTTTGGACTCAAAGCTGCTATAGATTGGCGAATCAAGTTTTTGAGTGTGTACAGAGATTCGGCCTTGGTAATCAGTCAGATCAACGGAGAATGGGATACTAAACATCCAAATCTCATCCCTTATCGAGAACAGGTGATGACATTAATCCCATACTTTGAAGAGATTACATTTGAACATATTCCACGAGAGGAGAATCAGTTGGCAGACGCATTAGCTACCATGTCATCTATGTTCAGAGTCAGATGGGACGATGAAGCTCCCAGGATTACTATGGAACGATTAGATGAACCAGCACACTGTTATGAACTTCACACTGAAAAGGTACAAGGGAAACCTTGGTTCCACGACGTGAAAAGATATTTAGAAGCTCAGGAATACCCTGAAGGGGCATCCATCAATGACAGGAAATTCCTGAGGAAGTTCTCCGCTAAATTCTTTCTGAGTAATGGAGTGTTATACAAACGTAATCATGACTCGACTCTGCTTCGCTGTGTGGATAAAAAGGAAGCAGAAAAGATTATGGAAGACATGCATGACGGTATTTTTGGGACTCATCCTAATGGGCATACCATGGCCAAGAAGATTCTGAGATCAGGATATTATTGGTCTACCATGGAAGCTGATTGTCACCATCACTCCAGAACCTGTCACAAGTGTCAGATTTATGCGGATAAAGTACATGTGCCTCCTGCTCCATTGAACGTGTTAACAGCTCCTTGGCCCTTTGCAATGTGGGGCATCGATATGATCAGAGAGATTAAACCTACGGCTTCTAATGGACATCGCTTCATTCTCGTCGCTATTGATTACTTCACGAAGTGGGTAAAGGCAGCCTCATTCGCTTTTGTCACCAAGAATGTGGTGACACGGTTCATCAAAAATAGTCTTATTTGTCGGTATGGCATCCCTGAAAGAATCATCACTGACAATGGTACTAATTTGAACAACAAGATGGTTACTGAACTCTGCACGCAGTTCAAAATTAAACACCATAACTCTTCTCCGTACCGGCCCAAGATGAACGGTGTCGTGGAGGCTGCTAATAAGAACATCAAGAAGATCATACAAAAGATGACCGTAACGTACAAAGACTGGCATGAGATGTTACCATTTGCTCTCCATGGTTATCGCACTTCAGTACGCACTTCGACAGGGGCAACTCCTTTCTCTTTAGTCTACGGAACGGAAGCTGTTTTACCAGTGGAAGTCCAGATTCCCTCTCTAAGAATCATGAAAGAGGCGGGCTTAGATGAAGATGAATGGATTCAGACTCGACTCGATCAAATAAACTTGATTGATGAGAAGAGACTTGCGACTGTTTGTCACGGGCAGATATATCAGAAGCGTATGACCCAAGCATTTAACAAAAGAGTCAAGAGACAGGTGTATCAAATTGGCAACTTGGTGATCAAGCGTATCATCCTACCACAAGGGGACCCCCGAGGCAAGTGGATTCCCACATACGAAGGGCCATTTGTGGTTAAGAAAATATTCTCCGGTGGAGCCATGATACTTGCTACAATGGATGGCGAAGACTTCCCGCATCCTGTGAACGCGGACATAGTTAAAAAATACTACGCATAACAGAGACCCGCTAGGTCGACGTACCTAGGCAAAAGTAAGGGCATCCCGGCGAACCAAAACGGTTCGGGCAAAAATTAGGGATAGACATATCAAAATGTACACCCGGCAAGTCGAAAACCTGAAAAGGCGGCCTGGGCAAAAAGGGGCATCCCGGTGGACTGAAAACCTGAAAAGGCGGTCCAGGCAAAAATTAGGGATTAAAGCGTATGACTATGTCCCGTTTTCTGTCAGCTTCAACCAAAGTCAAGGGACTGAACAAGCCAATCACTTCTATCCGACAGCAGGAGATGAGATGCTTGAAGACATAATGACAGTAATGGAGTTAAAATCAACAGGACTTTTTCCTCATAGCTTCTCTTTGTTTTCTTGACAATTTCCTCTTACTAGGATTTCTGTCTCCTTGTACACAAATTGCCTGTTTACAGGCCCTCTTTCAAAATCAATCCAATTTTATTTCCAAAAAGATGCTTTTACTTCCTCTGTTTTGATTGCGTAAACGTCCGTTGATTTAATTTGAATTGATTTATGCATTTGAATATGATTAATGTTTACAAAAATACATGCCTGAAATGGAAATTGCAATTACTACGAGACTTCAGGACCAAGGAGAAGGTCTAAACACGCTTTCCAATGAATCCGTTGCTAGTTCGATTCCCCGGCAACACCAATTATCCCCCAGAAGAGGTCGGCACCACTAGACAGATAGGTCATCTCTTCTATCCCCCAGCCAGGCTCTATCAAGTGTTTCTACCATCAGACAGAAGTCAAATCCCAGTTAAGGGAGGGTCTTCCCTACAACTATCTCCGACCAGCAGACTGAGATATATTTCCCCAGTAGAATCCCCTGGAGGAATGTTCAGACGCCTAATGCATTCATTACATCATTTCACATCACATACCTATATATAATTTTCATTCCGCATCATATACATTACATCATTTCAGATACATGCACACAATGCTCGCATTTATTCCAGACGCATAATTCACTCATCACATCGTTTCATAGCACACGCATGCGTACAACATTTGCATCTCATGCATCATGACATTGCATGAAACTAACTCTATTTTTCAGGCTGATTATCCTCCTGATCGCATTCAAGATTCGAATACAGCTCTCAGATATAATCCATCTGACGAACGTTCTGGCATCTTCCCAATGGTGGCATCTCTAAGCCCACCTCAGATATTCGCTGCAAATACAACAAATATTATTAGATACAGCCTAACGTACGGTTCATTCTGATTCAGCCCAACATATGACTCCTCCAGCTCAGATACGATCTAACGTACGATCCATTCTGACTGTCAACAACTCCAATACGGTCTAACGTACGACCCATTTGGATCTTCAGCTCAGATACGATCTAACGTACGATCCATTCTGATCTTCAACAGCTCAGATATGGTTTAATGTACGACCAAGTTAAACCTTCATCTTCTCAGATGCTACCTTCGGACAGGTACATTTCTGAATGGTAGTCTAGTATACGACTACTCCCTTACTCAGATGCTACCTTCGGACAAGTACATTTCTGAATGGTAGTCTAGTATACGACTACTCCCTTACTCAGATGCTACCTTCGGACAGGTACATTTCTGAATGGTAGTCTAGTATACGGCTACTCCCTTACTCAGATGCTACCTTCGGACAGGTATATTTCTGAATGGTAGTCTAGTATACGGCTACTCCTTTACTCAGATGCTACCTTCGGACAGGTACATTTCTGAATGGTAGTCCAGTATACGGCTACTCCTTTACTCAGATGCTACCTTCGGACAGGTACATTTCTGAATGGTAGTCTAGTATACGACTACTCCTTTACTCAGATGCTACCTTCGGACAGGTACATTTCTGAATGGTAGTCTAGTATACGACTACTCCCTTTTCAGCAGATTCAGCCTAACGGACGGCTCATTCTGCTCAGATATGGTTTAATGTACGACCAAGTTAAACCTTCATCTCCTCAGATGCTACCTTCGGACAGGTACATTTCTGAAGGGTAGTCTAGTATGCGACTACTCCCTTTAAAGCAGATACAGCCTAACGGACGGCTCATTCTGTTACTCAGATGCTACCTTCGGACAGGTACGTTTCTGATCCCTTATCCCCAGCAGTATATAGCATACTCTGACTCCCCAGCGAAGTCAACAGCATGATGGATGATTCATTATACGGTCTAGCGTATGACCCGGTATGACATCCATGTCTTCAGACATCGTCTAAAGTACGACACAATCGGAAGCTCGGCATCAAACTTCCTGGATGGCATCTCTAAGCCCATCTCCATCAAGACTAGCTCCTAATGGACAAGCGCAAATTTTTGGGGCATTCTAGTGTTCAATTATCTTTCACCTTCAGACCACAACGGCACATACCATTCTACTCTCTCGGTTCAAGAATATTGAACAGGGGCAGCTGTCATACCCCAAAATTTGCCCATTAATATTTCAAGACCTTTTTTCAGGACACTCCGACTCATTTTATGACACTGATCTTAAAGGAACGAAGGCCCAGCTCACGAATGACCCAAACTGGCTTGTTCGCTACACGCTCGCCTAGTGATAACATGAAATTATATTATATTTTAGGACTTAATTCAATTAAATTTTATCATTATTTATTTCAGTTCGCTTTATGTTGTTAGATATTACGCGGTATTTTCTTCCTATTTGTCTCAGGTGGCTTATTGGGAAGCACAAGTAAAAATGGAGGAAAAGAGGTGCAAAAAGGAGAGAAAAAATAGCAAAGCCCAACCCAAAGCGCAAGACACCAATGCTGTGCCTGTGACGGACGTCACAGGGGGTGTGACGAGCGTCACACAAAACAGCCTTGTGACGGACGTCACACATGGTGTGACGAGCGTCACACCATTCCACTATCTTTTTGGCGCAAGTAACGCCCTCAGAAGACTTGAAGAGACGTTGAGGAGTTTGTGTCCTATATCCACGCCATGCATTTAGCCACGTTGAAGACCCTGGGGAAACGAAAAGCAGTTACCAAGACCAATATAAATAGCTACTTCAAAAACCTAAAAGGCTCCTCGGTTTTTCCCCGTTCACGGCCCGGAAGCTTTTCCACATTTTTCCTTTGCCGTTTTCACTTTGCATATTTTCTTTTCCAGCAGCTTAGGCATTGTTTTTCCTACGAGTTCTACACTATTTCCCTTGCAATTTCCTATCTCCTTTTAGCATTTAGTTAATTCTTTTCGCACAATAGTTTCTACAACGGAAACTATTGTGTACCCTTTCACCGGATCTAACCTTACGTTAGGGTCTAGTTTATTTCCTTCATTTTAATTTGTTGTTTAGTTGAAGAATCCAAGAACATATCCTACCGGCTTGTGGTGGAGTGTTCAGGACTACTGTTTAACTTATTCCGAGTAACCCTAAAGGAAAAGCCGGCGGCACCGCTCAATTCGATCCGATCAGCCAATTCAAGGTTGCAATTCAATTGCAAACAGGTTTGCGTTACTATCGTCGCTTTATGTTCCGAATTCACATGTGATACCATAATTGAATGCATAAATATATTTGAGGTTTTGCATGTGGACTTAAGTATGCCTGGATACCTTGAATTGTTGTAATGGATGCCGCTGTTTTTGCTCTGTTTTGATCTTTGCCCATCTGACCTGTTTTATTATAACCATGCTTTGTTTACCTGATACTGTTACTGCTTTGGTGCAACTCTTGATTGCACCCTGATTTGGTATTCTAACCCGTTTGCTGAATGTTGCAAAGGTTCATACACCCCAGGAAAAGATTGTTGTTTAGGTCTTCCACTTTATTTGTGGGATACCCTTGTGAAGAGCTGCCCTAAATTGCTTAATTAATTTGAATGTAATTAATTTCAATGTATTATTTTTAATGTATTGATTTTAATGTGGAGATTCACCCTAATTACTTAATTAACTTTAAAATATGGCCTTTAAACATGTGATTTTGGACCTCTCTTTATTACCCCACGATTACGATATTACGGTCATGTCCCGCGAATATGGGGATATCCTTAGCAAAGACCCTTCGGTTAAATCATCATAGTCCCTCGGATGTTGCCTTCGGAATTACGATTTCGTCCCTCGATGACCCTTCGGTGTAGCCTACGGTTAAATGATGATAGTCCCTTCGAATGCTAAGGTATCCTCACAACTGTTGCCTTCAATGACCAATCGATGACCCTACGATGACCCTTCTACATCCAAGGGATAAAACTACTTACTTCTCAATAGTAAGGACAGTTTTACCCTCATAAGGATAGGAAATGCCCGGAAAGACCTCGGACAGGTATAACCTTAATTGCTCATTCGTAATCTAAAACAATACTTTTTCACACCTCACACCTTTCAAACATCCTTTTGGAAAATCACCACTTAGCATATATCCGTACTAGGATCATTGCCGAGTTATATTTTTCTAAACTACTTTCAAAAAACTAAACGAGATAACCACTTTGTATACATTCATGCAAGAATCATTACAAAGTTAAATTCTCATTTTCAACATATCCCCTACACATTTCTCAAAACACTTTTTCAAACAAGGAAAACATAAATGATTGAGCAATTAAGAGCCCATGGATAACCATGGATACAAAGGGTGCTAATACCTTCCCTTTGTATAAAGTACCTCCCGAACCTAAGAATTTAAAATTAAGGTCTTTCCTGTTCTTTTCCACCTTTCCTTAGGGGATAAAAGAAAAGTCGGTGGCGACTCTTGCTAACCGCGACATTGCGATTAAAAATCCAAAAAAGTCCAGTTCACCGTATGACATATTTACTTCCACTTTTTCACAATGAATAATTTATCTATGAAAATAAAATCTGTTTGTTTTAGTTTTTTTAAAATATTATATATTTTATTTTAAAAAATAAATAAAATATTTTTTTAAAAAAATTATATACAAAATTTAAATTATTTATAATAAAAATTATTTTATCTTTTCGGCATGCTTCATTTTGGATGATAAAATTTTAAAAATCTTTAAAATGAAAATTTATTTTGAAGCTTCTCATAAAAACTAATCTTAAAAGATAATTTTTAAATATATATATATATATATGATTTTATTATATTAAAACTTTTAATAACTAATATTAAAATTACTTTTATAATTTATAACAAAAGAGTGTGAAATAATTTATAATATTTTTTAACAACTTTTCAAATAATAAAACTTAATTTTTTAGTCTCTCCATATTGATTTTTTTTAACTTTTTAATATCTTTAAAAAAAACCGCTATTTGGTTCATCTTTATCATGTTATATGTTTTTTGTCCCCTTTCACTTGTTAGTCAAACATGTGACATGACACATTGAAATTGGTCCCACCCACCAACTGCACTTGCCATATAATATTAAAATTATTTAATAATTAATTTAAATTTAAAATATAATTATAATTTATATTATTGTTATTAATTATAAAACAAAATTATATAAATAAGATAATCAATTCATTTCAAACGTAAGTTCACTTATCTTCATCTTCCAGCAGAAACAAAATAACATATTGTTCATCTTCCATCTCCAACCCAGAATTAAAACCCTAACTTGTTTGTGTGTGTCTCTTCATCTCCCTAAGTTGTCTGTAGTCGTTTCCTTGCACGTGTTGTACCAGCTGCGATGAGTAACCCACCAAAACTATGGAAAATGAACGAAGAAGAAAAATATTGTGTTAGGTATGTGTTTTTCTGTTCCTTTTAAGAAATCTAAGTTAGTGGGTGGTTTGATTTGTTGTTTTGCTTGCTTTTACTGAAACCCTCATTTTTTTCAATGGTGTGTGGTCCTATTTTATTAAAATTGTTGCTTGTGGTCCTAATGTACTGATACCCTAATAGTTTAATCTTACATGTTCTCCTTTTAGAATTATATGGTTATTTTTAATGTTATACATGCATGAAACTTGCCAAGCCATTAGGTTAAGAATTCACCATCGAGGTACACTTATACACACTTCTGTTAAATGGTATTTGGATGGGGAATTGTCAGAAATGAGTTAGGGATGTGACGTTGACTATATGTCTTATATAGAGCCAGAGAAATTGATCAAAATAGTGGGATATATAAATATAAAGTGAATTCAGTATTGCAATCCTATGTTTGGCTTTGCTAGGGGACTTACTTCAATTAAAAATGATGTATATGTATTGAAATTTGTTGAAGATGTTAAATGATATGTCTTGGTTGATGTGTATGTTAAGCATTATGTTGATACCTCTGATATATTATATGAGTCAGAGTTATGAAATTCTGATAATGGTGATGTAGTCGAGGATGTGGAAGGGAACAACAATGATTCTGATCTTAATGAGGTTGATGATGAGGGCTGAAATAACAACGCTTCAGACCATAATGAGGTTGATGATGAGGGAGATAACAATAATGCTTCTGACCATAATGAGGTTGATGATGAGGGAGAGAACAACAATGTCTCTAACCATATTGGGGTTATTGATGAGGGAGAGAACAATAATGAATATTCTATTGACTTGGATTAGACAATATTCCTACCGTCTAAGACAATTGAAGTACCATCTGAGCATAATTATGGTGAGGATTTTGATTAACTATATACTCCTCCTTCTAGTGAAGATGAGCAAAAGTACGAGCATTTTCCTAATTTCAAAGACGGTGAGACAATCAAGTTCCAATTAGGTTTGGTGTTTAACAATAAAGATGTGATAAGAGGTGTTGTTAAGGAATATCTCACTAAAAGGATTACTACTCGGAAGGAGGGTATGCATAAGTATGCTGGAGATATATGCCATAAGATCCAATTGATACTTGAAAAAAACAAGAAAATTGCACAAGGTTGGACCCCTACATGGCATGGTGACTATGATATGCCCATTTTTGGAGTAACCAATGGGAAGGAAACATATTGTGTCAATCTCAAACTAGGTAATTATCCATGTAGGAAATAAGAATTGACTGAGATGCCTTGCACTCATGCCATCACATGTATGTGGCATATCAAAAAACCACCAGAGGACTATGCATCTGCTTATTACATGTTTGTTTTAGATGTATCTATTTTATCATATGTGCCATTACGGTGTATCTGAATTACCTGTGTATCATAATTATCTATATGCTTATGTGGTGTGACTGTGTGCAAGAAAGATGTATTTCAAGACTCTTATTCAAATATCATATACCCAACTAACATACACCAAATATGGCCTTTAGATGGGTAACTATAAGTTAATTCATTATTGATGAGAATGGCAATTGGTCTCCCTAAAGAATTGAGGAACAAGACACATAATGAGCCTAAAAACCCATATGTGCTGCCTAGAAACTTTGCCACAGTTACATGCCATAAGTGTGGTGCACTTGGTCATAACATGAGAAGTTGCAAGGGAAAGATAACTGCATATAGAGCCATACCAAAGGATGGAAACAAGGCCAAGAAGGCGAAGGCAACCAATACCAATACCAAGACCAAGACTAAGGCCAAGACAAAAACAAAGACAAAGACCAAGTCCAAGAAGACAACCATTGTAACTCAAATTGGAAGTTCATCACAAGGACCACCTCTTACACAACTAACTCAGGAATATACTTTGGATTAAGGAGTTGTTATTTTGTAATATGTTTTTCTGTAATGTATGTTTTTCTGTAATGTATGTTTTCTATCATGAATAAGTTTTTATATTGATATGTCTATTTTTTGTCATGAACAAGTTGTTGTCATGATCTAGCTGTATATGGATGACATTTTTGACATTTTGTGCAATGTTTAAGAACAAGTTATATGAATAAGATGTCACTGATATTTTGTGCAATGTTTATGAAAAAGTTTATGTTCCATTAAAATGTTACTGATATGTCTAAACAAAATGTTACTGGTATTTTGAATAAGTTGTATGAACAAAATGTTATTGATATTTTGAACAAAATGCTACATTGCTAAACCAAACTCTGTCAAAATGTCCCATCAAAATGCTCGGTTATGAATATCACATTCAACTAAAACAAATTAACGACTTCATTAAAATGTTCTATTACATCAAAATATAATATTGATAAACCAAACTTCATTTCAACATTAAAATGTTACAATCAAAGTTAACATACGTGTAAACTAAACCAAATCAACTATTGCATTACATTTGATAAAACTAATCCAATTAACAAAACAAATGTTATGAACACAATAATTTTCATTACAATGTCATAAACTTTAACTCCATCTTCATTTCTTCAACTTTGATTTTGGCTTCATTCACTTTTATCTTTTCTTGATCCAGTTTTTGGTGCAATGAGGTGATTAGTTCATTGGCTCTTGTAGACATTTCTTCATCATACTAACTAAAATGGATGCACATTTTATACCCCTATAACTAGAACTAAAAAACAGAGATGGAGTAATTTGACAAACATTAAAAAAATCCAAATTTTCATAAAAGTAAGGATGAAGACTACCTTATACATCCCTTACAAAAAAACGGTGAATTGAGTTGGAACCAGTCCATAATGTCATCAATAGAGATTCAAATCCACGTTTGCATTTGATCGCGACTTTATGAGTCGAATTAGGGGTACAAACTGCAAGTGCACAGTTCTATCGCGTAGTTTTAAAAGATATCGATCCCACAGGGACTTATGAATCGATATACCGTTATCTAAGGTTACTACGTAAAGCTAAGGCGGATGATACTTTGATGATTAGGGGGAATAGTAAAACTAAAAATTGGATCTAAATTAAATATCAATTAAGCGGATATCGGTATGTAATTCGTCGTAATTAGGGAATCAAATCTTCGTTGGTTTCTTGGTTTTAAAATAAATCTTTTCAGTAGACACTATTGATTAAAAGCCTTTTCTCAAACTCTCGCTTTGTTGAATAGACTATGACTTTATATTAACGTAGCTGTCACTTATTAGTTAAGTCCAAAATCACTTTTTGAAAACAATAGAATCTATAGAAACTCTTTTTATTAAAATAATAACCGTTTAAACGCCCTCGTCTCAAACTCTCGCTCTGTTGACTTAGATTATATAATTAAACTTAAATGCTTAACTCTCGTCCTCACATTTAACCTTTAAAAATACTTTTTGAAAAAGATTAGAATTTAATTAACTCTAAAAATTGTTTTCGCCCTGATTTAGAATTAATGTCCAATTTACACTGTCCAGTTAAAAACTCAAACCGTCGTTCTATTGATTTTAACTTCTTTATGTCTTTTACTCTCGTACAAAAACCTTGGTATTAACTCTGTAAATTGAGACCATAAAAAGAGTGACTTTATTTTTAAATAAAATTAAACCAACTTAGTTATGATTCCTTATTCCGCTTACTTTACATACCGATATCTAAATTAATTAGCCGGACATGTTAAACAGGCTTAAACAATTATTACGCTTAATCAAAGCCATATCAGGCAAACAATATAGATAAACAGCAGTGCAGAGCATATATAAATTAAAACAATAAATTAAAGAACCTGTAAAATTAATAGAAATCTTGATTGTTCTCTAACTTCGATGCTTGAACACTCCACCACAGACCGGTTGGATTTGTTCTTCACAATCTTTGATCAGACAGTAAAATAAAGGCGAAGGAATAAAATACTATGATCTAACGTAAGGTTAGATCTAGTTAAAGTTACACAATAGTTTCCGGTGTAGAAACTATTGTGAGAAAATTAATTGAATGCCTAAAAAATTAAACTAACAAAGGAAATAAATTGCTGAAGAAAAATATGGAATGCTGAAAAAAATATAATGCTGTAAAAATAATGGCAACAGAAACAAGGTTGCTGAAAAAGAGAAAAAAAAAATGCTAAAAGCTAGAAAGCTGAAAACTAAATTGCAGAGCGTGAAAAAAATGTAAAAGTAGGCCGTCCCCAATTTTTCCCATTTGGGTCCTTTATATAGTGTTCATTTGGTCTTAGTGGTTGAGAAAATCAAGGGAGACTTGGTTTTGAATGAGGGATCCGTGGAGAAAAGTTTGTTGGAGCAAAATTTGGCACGTTTGGCTGACTGCTTCAAAGCGTACTTCGTGGATGCGTCAAAGCCAAAAATATAGGAGTGGGGTGTGACGTCCGTCACACCATGTGTTACGCTCGTAACACAGAGTAGCAAGACGTGACGCTCGTCACACCATGCGTGGCGCTCGTCACAGCCTCTCAGCGCATCTCCTTTGTAGTTGTGGGCTGGGCTTTAGTGGAATGCTCTTTCATCCTCTTTTTGCACCTCCTTTTCTTCCTTTTTCACTTAAGCTTCAAATAAGTTACCTGATACAAATAGAAGGGAAAATACCACGTAATATCGAATAATATGAAATAAATTGAAACAAATAATAATATAATTTAATTAAATCGAGTCCAAAAATGTGATATTATTTCATGTTATCAGCATTCGTTTTGAAATTAATGGTCAAGTGATTGATTGTTATATTTCGAGCATTAGGACATGGCTACTTGCGTTAATTAGGTGAAAACGAAATGGCAACAAAGAATAGAGATAAAAATGAGATATAAGGTTTGTTTCATAGGAAAGGGGAAGAACATAATGAAGTTGCGGATGTTCCTATTTATATGATTTTATTTTAAATTAATAACAATAATATAAATTATAATTACATTTTAATTTCAAATTAAGTATTAAATGGTTTTAATATTATGCATTTAATGACATGGTAAGATAGTTGGTAAGTGGGTTAAATTCAATGTGCCATGTCATAAATTGGACTGACAAGTGAAAGGGGACCACACAAAAAAACACATAATATCATAAAGAATAACCAAGTATTTAGTTTTTTAAAACGGGTACTAACAAGTTAGAAAAACCAATTTATGGTAGGTTGGAAATGAGTCGAGTCGATTCGAGCTCGCCTCAGTTCGACTCGTCTCGTTAAGAATTGGTTCAACTCAAATCTCGGTTCGAGTTTGACATGAACTTTTTTTAAGCTTAAACTCAACTCGTTATAAATTCACGAACAACTCAGTTAACTCGTTACAAGTTCACGAACAACTCAGTTCAACTCGTTATAAATTCACAAACAACTCAAGTCAACTCGTTATAAGTTCACGAACAATTCAGTTCAACTCGTTAGGTTTATCTCGTTAGGTTCAACTCGCTTGTTTCACGACTTAAAATCCATTTTTAAAGTATATATATATATATATATATATATATATATATATATATATATATATATATATATATATATATATATATATATTATTTTAAAAAAATATTGAAATAAAATAAAAGTTATCAAATTGAAATTTAACTTTATCTCAAAAATCTACTAATTCAAAAATTACACAACTTTCAAAAGATACATTTGAAAGTCTAATTCAAAAACTACTCAATTGAAGTTTAAGTTTGTCTAAAAAAATCCACAATTTCATCTAAATATTTAGGAACTTACAAATTTTATGAAATAGTACACCAAAAACTACTAGAAATTGATGCACTCCCATCATAGAATGATTACACCACATGCAACCTTCATCACACATGTTATTTTAGCAAATGTCATTATGCCTCAAACCCAACTGACTCTAAGGTTATGTTTGGATATCATAAAATAAACAGAGCGAAATGAAGTGGAGCAGAGTGGGACAGAGCGGAATGGAGCGAAGCGGAACGAAGGATCCATTCCATTGTTTGGAAATTTTGAAACGGAATAAGACAAGTTGTTTATTCGGTCTAAATTGGAGGGGAAGAAATATGGTGGTAAGTGATGGAATGGAATAAAATCCACACCACTCAATTCCGCTATGCTTCATCGATATTTAAATGATCCAAACAATGAAATATCATTCTATTCCATCTCATTCTGCTCAGTTTCATCTGATTCCATCAATCCAAACAAAGCATAAGTGCATTTGCCAGCTTTACTGTCATAACTAGTATGAAAGGAACAACCTACAAAATGCAAGATGATATTTTTCAAACCAATTAAATTCATATGTATCAACACCAACGCAAAATATTCATGGCACACTATGTTACACCACCATGATTTCCATCACAATATATCACACAAAAAGTATATCACAAAAAGATTACATAATTAAAATAAGACAAATTACACCATAGGTCATTTAAGTTACTTTTATGTAACAAGTTGATCCTTAAGTTTTTTTTGTAACAACTTGGTCATTTTGATTGATTTCTATATCATTTTTCTCATAATTTAAAAATTTGTGATCGTTGTATTTCTGATTGCACTTCATCATTTTCATACCACTCAAAATAATTGCATCCACAATTATCATCTTCACTCTGCTAAAAAAGGATAACGGTGCACACGTTTGATAACTTAAATAATAAAATTGTTATAAAAAAAATTTAAACTACCAACTTATTACACAAAAATAACTTAAAGGATCTCTGATATAATTTTATCTTATAATAATAAAAATATTTTTTTTATAAATGAAAAAGAAAAATAAAAAATATACATATCTATGACTAAAGATATGATCTCTATTTGGACATGTTTCACCTATTAACAACAAAAACAAAAAGTTAATTTCAATAATTTTTTAAAAATTTATAATATATTTAATAATCAAGACAGAACATATTACTTTACATGTGTTTCTAATTTCATGCAAAATTCAAAGCGAGTCACCATCACACAGTGGCGGAGCCAGATAAAAAAAATTGGGATTGCCGCTAACGTAAAATAAAGATTATAAATAAAATGTAAATATTATTTTAAATAAAATATTAAAGTTAAAATAAATACAAAGTTAATTACTAAAAATTTAAATTACATGACTTAAAACTACCTTAAAGTAATACTTTACGCGTTCCGAGTGACTTGAAATCGTCAATAATTGACTCCGAACTAATGCTTGCACTAATCTCCCTTTCAATATATATTGTCATGCTATCTCCAAGAAATCCATCATCCATCTTGTTTCTCAACTTAGTCTTAATAATTTTCATTGCTGAAAAAGACCTCTCAGTTGTGGCCGTAGAAACGGAAAGAGTCATGATAAGATGAAGTAGTCTATCAATCAAGAAGTAAGTTTCAGCCTGTCCAGATGCAACCAAACATGAACATAGTTCTTGAATAGTTGATAAATTATTCAAGTTTGATGCTTGACGAGCAACAAATAGAAAATGTTGGAGTTGAAATTGCAAATTATTCTTCTCTTGATCACTAAAATCTATAGGATAATATTTTTCAACTAAAGAACAAATAGTATCAATGCTAAAAGCTTTATATCCATCCTTAGGAGATAAAGAACAAGAAAGAGTTAACAAATCCATTGTCTGCTCACTGAATTTGTTATTCAACTCTTGTAACTGTTTGTCAATGGTAGTGAAAAAGATTTCAACTTTAAAGTAATGTTGAATTGTGACTTCATTCTCTTCAAGATGGGAACGTCCAAATCTTGTTGTTGAATGAACATCATTAAGATCAGGAATCTCAATACCATGCTTTTCACAAAAAGATACCACTTTAGTAAACAATATATCCCAACCATTTTCTCTCAAACCTTGAATAAGATGTTTTGTTGAACGAACTAAGTTCATAGCATTAACTACATCTTGATTTTTTTGTAAGGCTTGACAAAGCATATCTATTATTCCCATGATTTCTTTCATCAAGTGCAAAATAAATATAAAATCAAATGTCTTCAAGTAATTGTAACAACTATCTGCATCCCCACGTGTAGCATAACTCCCTTTATCTTTTGCAATTTTTTTAAAAACTAAACAAGTTGCTTCATACATGTTTATCAAGCTAAAAATTGAATCGTAATGTGATCCCCAATGAGTATCTCCAGCCGGTTTCAATGTACCAACTTGATTTGCACCTTTACCAGTTACAATCTCATCAATCTCTAACAAATAAGCAATGTCTTCTAATTGGGCAGCTTGTAACTCATCATAACACTTTGTAGAAGAACAAACAACATTCACAACAAAGATCAGCTTCTCAAAAAATTTATGAACAAGTTTGACTTCTCTTGATGACGTAACTAATGCAAGTTGCAATCGATGAGCAAAACAATGAACATGGTATGCATAAGGATAATCATTCATAAAGAGGGCTTGTAAACCATTCCATTCTCCTCTCATATTGCTAGCACCATCATACCCTTGGCCACGAATGTTAGAAACATCAAGGTTATGTCGAGAAAGTATATCACATATTGCTTCCTTAAGAGTTAAAGATGTGGTGTCTTTAACATGTACCACATAAAAAAATCTCTCTTGTATTAAACCAACTTTATCAACAAATCTTAATACAAGAGCCATTTGTTCCTTTTTTGACTCATCACGAGCTTCATCAACAACGATACAAAATTTGGAATCACCAATTTCCTCACGAATACTCTTTTTCACCCTACTAGAAAGAATTTGCAAGAGCTCTTTTTGAATTTGATGTGAAGTATACTTGCAATTTTGTGGAGCATTTTCCAACACAACTTTTGCAACTTCATCATTGTAGGATGCTAAAAGTTTCAATAACTCAAGAAAGTTACCTTGATTTCTTGATTTGCTACTTTCGTCGTGACCCCAAAAAGCATAAGCTTGTAGTGTTAACCAACGAACAGTGTCAATTGAAGTCTTGAGTCGTAACCGATTATTCATTCTTTGACTTGAACTTTGCACTTGAATAACATTTCTAATATGACCATCTTGATTCAACAAGTCTTGACAAGCTTTCATTGCATTGTTGTGTGGTGAGCAAGGATCCTTCCCTATGTGTTTAAGAAAGGAACAATGTTTTCCATTCCTAACTTTCTTTCAATTTCTAAAACCCATAGAAATTAAGACAAGTGATCCGGGACGTCCACTTAGTTTTTTGCTAAAAAGGTAACATGGTAAGCAATATGCGGCATCTTCAGATGGTGAATATTCTAACCATGATGGAAATATGCTAAACCAAGTATGTTGAAACCTTCTCAGATGATCCTCATTACCGGACAAAGGATAGTTTTCTAAGTGAATTTGATAAGGACCCCATTTTAGATAAGCTCTTCGTATTGCATCCACTTGATTTGATGGATATTGCCAAATCGGAGGACGCTTTTCAGGATCGCGTTCCAAAGATTTTTCAAAACCATGATGCTCTTCAATTGTTGGATTCTCAAGAACTGTTTCAGATTCGGATGTCGGGATTATAATTTCTTCATCTCTCTCTTCTCTTTCAATTTCACATGATTTCCTTTTGAAAAAAGAATCAATTTTCCTATAATATCATATCAGATCCAAAAATCAATTTAGAGAACATAAAAATTAAAAGAGAAAAAAATTAATAAACTTAATTAATCAACTTTAATCCGTTTTCAAATACCGGTAACTTCACTATTAGAAATTAGTAGCAACAATGATTAAATAAACCTTATTACAGTGTATAATTATATTTGTAAATTACAGTGTTATGAATTGGCTTAATAAACCTCATATAGATTATTTTAACACATTAAGAAAGAAGAACCCTAAAAATCTCAAAAACACAAATCAAACAATCACTTTAATTTGTTACTTTTTATAAAAGAAGAATGAATAAAGTTTTTTACCTATTAGATGCCGATCACTTTAATCTGTTCCGATTCCGGTGCCGGTAGCAAACCCATATGAGAAAGAAAGGAAATGTATGAGCTTTTTACCTTATCTGTATTTAAACCTAACTTTGAATGAAAAAGAAAAAAGAAAAAATAATTTTAATTTAAAATAAGAATGTTTTAGTAATTTAATATATGTGAATTAAAAAAAATAAAAAGTTGAGGGGTGGATGTGGCCTTCCCACGTCCCCCTCAGTTCCGCCACTGCCATCACATATTAAAGCTTCCACAATGGAAGAATGCAAAGAAGTTCGAAATGAATCAATAACTCTCCCTTCGATGCTAAAAGTTGACTCCGAATGAACAAATATTGGAATGACAAGAACATCTGCTTCTATATATAATGTTATTATATATTTTTCACCGTTAGATTAAAAGAAAATATAAGATTAAGATTTAAAATAAATCTTTAAATATACTCTTAAAAGACAATATAATTATTTTCATATTTAATCGAGTTAAGTCATAAATCTAACTAGTCGAACTATATATAATTTAAATTCAACTCATTTATTTAACGAACTTAATTTTTTCATCTCATATTCAATTCATTTGATTCATGAATTTAATTATCGAACCGAATTTCAAACTATTTTTATGTTGATTCTATTGATGGTCAACTCTAATTTAAAAAGACTAAAACTACATTTAAACCTAAAATTAATATTAAAGTATTTTTATTTTAAGATCTCTAACAAGCCATCCTATTTTTAGTATGAACTAAATATAATCTACTTACAATTTTCATATACTAATTTTATATTTATACATGTTTCTTAAGTTAAAATATTTTGATCTGTGATCCAAGTGAATGTGACGTGAAACATGAAGATGTATATTTTAATTTCATCCTCCTCACAAAGAAAAGGATGGTTCGTTATATCATTGTTCGCTATATTTGTCGTATGATAATTGATATGTTCAAACAATAATATAATACTGTAATAATAGAAGGCTAATATAGTAAATTAGTTTTCAAGAGAATTAAATTTGATCTAACAACGTTTATATTTGAAGAAAAAGTTTATATCTTTTTGAATTTATCCTTTTACGTCAACGGTCTTCATTTGATTTCGTGTGCAATCGTATTCATATTTTTATCGAAAGTTCCATCAACAAAAGAAAATGTTGCTGAAAGTAAACAACTCACCAAAGTTGTATGTTTTGGTCAAATTGGGAAAGATGAACTAAAGCCAAATACTTTTATCGCACGAGACAAGTATTGTTGGAAATATGACATTTTCTTCCACTAAATCGCTTATCACAAAATAGTAGGATGAAAACACACTCCACCGAGGTAAACCAAAACATTTGCCCTTGATTATCTCAAATAAATAAATTTTCATTATCATGAAAAATTAATAGTGATTTCATATATATATATATATATATATATATATATATATATATATATATATATATATATATATATATATATATATATATATATATATATATATATATATATATATATATATAAATTGACTAAGTTTATCTTGTGGAGACACATTTAACTACAACTCTCACATTTGAATTCACAATATTCCATTTAAAATTAAAATTTGACTTGAATTGAACTTGATGTAGATTAAAGTATAACATCTCTCACTTATTTTCATCATTGATCTTTTTTCGAATCTAATTTTCTCTTTTCTTCGTTCACTAAAGATGGATGATTTTACGGTTAATATTTTATTCAAAATCATCCATCTAATTTTTTTTCTTTCCTTTTTATTTAAATAAGTGATTTCACATATATTTTTAGTTTTTTCTTCGTGATTTCGTCGTCTTAGTACGACGTTGTGTTTATCATCGTCTTATTGCGATATTATTTTGTTTTTCCATCTTGGTTCAGTGTTTGTTTGGTTTAGATTGACATATTAGTTTCGATTTAATATATATTCAATCAATGATTTTGATGTCGTCAATGTTGTAGACTCGGGGACAAGAGTATTCCGAGCATTTCAATTTTGTCATATTTATAGGTTTTGTCACATTTGTAGATGTTTTGCCGTTATATATTATTAACGTGGATGTTGTGAGTTTGTTAGCAGATTTATCAATATTCAATTTATAGCGATTTTGAATTTTTATTATTCGATGTATTCTATCAATTTGAATGAATGAGTGTCGTTTTTAGTAAAAAAATATTCATGCTTAATATCCTTAAAAACCGTTAATTAAAAAATTTAACGACTTCTTAAAATTATAAAGGTGAATAAGTGAAATATTGTATTATCAAATTTGCGTACCATTAATTAAGAAAAAATCAATCAATCTTTTTTAAAATATAAAATTATTCTCGGGCAACCAAATGCCCAATAACAAGGAGACCTAGTCATTAGTCCAAGGTCATAAAACGTTAAAGGTATAATGCATCACGACCTTGAGACATGTACTAAATTCACACTACTAACGATAATTCACCATTGGATATTATCTGACGGTCCCTCGCATCCCACATCTGGAGATATATTATAACCATAACTTACTTTAATCTTTTGTCATTCACACACTAACTTAGGTGTTTGCAGGTCCAACTCTCCTCCTTTATACCAGAAGCTTGCTCTGTTGCACTAAGACTCTACTTCATCACCTCACCATAAATTTATGGTCCCGAACGAAGCAGTGGTGCCTCGTTTGTGGGAACTCGAAGCTCGCATTGTGCCTTTTAGTCTCGACTAGAGGGCAATTGTTCTAGACTGTCCAAAATAGTCTCATATTGCTTATGAGTCGAGGTCAATAGTAGTTTATATTAACACACATACACCTCAATCCAACGAGACATCTTTTCTAACTTTGCTTAAGAATCGAGACTAAGGATAATTTATATACAACACTCATACATCTTAATTCAACGAGACATTTGTTTAAAGAACAATACTGTAAGAGTTCTCACACTAAAAAAAGACCATACATCATCGTAGTAACACGAACTTAAAGACTATCAAAATAAAAACCAATAAAATTAAATGCTACATGTCTATTATTGACATACTTACATGGATGTCCATATTTTTATTACTATTTTTATTATAGTATATTTTAATCTGTATATTAAATTATAAATGATAATTTAAGTTATTAACCTACAATATTTTTTTAAAAATATTTAAATATATTATTATAAATTATAATTGAAATATTTTGTATACAATTAGATTCTATAAAATATCAAATTAAATATTAAAATAAATTTAAATTATTTTGGAGAAGTATGAAAATAAGATAAAAACAACGTATAAATAATTATATAAATTATAAAAACAAATAGTCAATAAAATTTATGTTATTAAATAAGTTCAAATAATTAAATATAAATAAATATTAATTTTTAATAATTTTTAAGTGTTAATTTATTTAAACTTAAATAAGATTATTCATTTAAATATTCTAAAATTAAATAAATGAATAAGTAAGTTAACATATCAACTAGACTTTTAAAAATGTTATTTTCAAGTGTAAAGTAAATTCATAACATACTACAAGTTTGATCTAAAGCCTTTTTATCAGTGTAGACTCAGGATTAACAAAAAAAAAATTTGCTTACGATGGAGAGGGTATTATTTAATTTTAAAAAATAAATATAAAAGAAAACGGTGGGCTATCTTATCTAAGGTATCTTCCACTGAAAACAATACTGTGTACTATGAGATGTGGTATCCACAAAAACAACTTTTTCTCACCATGGCTTTCGCAATTGCATTTTTATGTTGGATTTACAAGAACTCCAATACGAAATAAGTGGGAAAATGGGACCACAAAAATCTAGATCTGTGCTGCATCATCAATAATGAAGTTACATAATTAAAAAAATGGTGGAAAACTACAAAAAGAAAAACAATATATGTGAATTTTTTATTCAAATAATTTAGTTTTTAATTTTTTTCTTCAATTTTAGATGAATTCATAAATTACACAATTTGAAGAGGTGACGTCAGATAAATTAGCGCGTGCTTTCTAAGTTAAAGAAGTGGCACAAATTGGATTAACTTATATATCTAGTGTTGTCAATCCGATTGGTGCATGTGTGTTAGGTTTTAAAGGAGACGTCAATTGGTCTGACACATATGTGTGTTGTGTAATTTTTTTTTTTTGAAAAATAATATACATTTTAGATAAAAGTCGAAATCTGATCAATTGATATTAATATTAATATGCGTTTATATACGATAACCAAAAGGACTAATGTCATTGACCATGATGACCTAACCGACCCTCGGTACCACATCCCCTAGCTACCCGAACGCGTGACCCTAACCCACGTTGATGATTCACCTTAGGTGTTTCAGGATTTGAGAGCTCAGGAACATCACCACCACCTGCAGGAGACTGCCTAAGATATTCTGACAAATTCGCGTAGTCCTGTGTATGCAATGAAGCGCTACTGCCATAGTTGAGTTCGTGATCCATACCAGAGTAGTTGAGTTGTGTTTGAGTTATTGGAGAGTGACCAGGACGATTGAAGGGTTACATTGATGTGAATGATGCGTCGAGGAAAGGTTGAAATGATTGTTGTGGTGTTTGGTAGCCATATGGTTGTTGCATGTTTTAGTTCTGTGATGTTTGGGCTTCTTGGCTATAGTATGAGGAGGGACAGTGGGTGTTAAATGATCGCTGGGTGTTTTGGCTAAGGCAGTTATGGTAGGGTGATATGTTGGGTGCATAGCCATGTTGGGTGTCTTAATGATGATCTTCTTGTTGGTGGTGGTACATGGGTTGTGAGGAAGGACAATTGTCTTAATGATGTGTCTATTTATGGACTGAAATTTTTGATGGGTAATGGGTTGTAAGTAACCGGTCTGGCAATGTTGTCGGAGGTTAGATGTTAAACCTTCTTATGTGTAATTTACCTGGCGTGAGTCGTATAGGTACATATCCTGGGCGAAGAACTAAAATCCAACAAATTTGTACCAAACCATATAATCACGAGTTGGTTTTTCTTCGGTTGGCATCACAACGTCAGTTAAGACATGGTCTTGTCGGTGCTTCCATTTTCAACACTCAAATCTAGCGAAGCTTTGCGAAGGTTTAAATTTCTATTGGTCGTTAATTTTTTGTAGATGCCATTCTCCGAGATTTGTCTAGGGATCTGGGATGTATTGAAGCATACCGAACTACAATTTAACACGATCACTATGGTGCATCTCCACACTGGACAAGGGCATTTTACAGAGGAAGTCGATAGGGCCACATGACAACAAACATTGTGGAATGCATGAACGGCATATTCAATGGCATTAGAAATCTACCAATAACCGCATTTGTCAGAACAACCTATTTTAGGTTGGCATCGACCTTCACAACCATAGGAGAAAGATGGAGTGCAGAGTTAATGTTAGGTCAATTATTCAGTGAATGTTGTATGAAAGTGATAAAAGATGAAACTATCAAAGCTAGCACACACGCGGTTACAATCTTTGATCGTCACAGGCAAAATTTCAGTGTACATGAAACAATGAACCACAATGAGGGGAGGCCAAATTTATCATATGCTATCAAACTAAACAGAAGTTGCGACTATGCCAAGTTTCAGGTCTTCCGTATTCCTTGCTCACATGTCATTGTGGCATGTGCACATACTTGCCAGAATGCTTACAACCATCTATCCGATGTTTACAAGGTCATTACCGTCATGAATGTCTATAACGAAAGCTTCTTAGTGCTAACAATGGAGGAATATTGACCTCCGTATCAAGGGGGCATAGTTTGACACAACGATGAGATGCAAAGAAAGAAAAAAGAACGGTTAAATAAGATGCGTTTAGAATAGAAATAGATACGACTGATAAAATGATAAGATTTTGTAGTATATGTCGTCAACCCGGACACAATAAGAAAAAATGTCTCAATCTCGGAGCAACCTCTTCATCATAATTTAGTACCTCATTTCAATTTTTGTAACATTTGATTTTGATATATTAATAATTTTTTGTTACAACAAGATTAACAACAAACATCACTCCAACTTAAACACACTTGAAATCGAACATGTCTGAATAAACAACACAAATAACATATATCAAAACAGATAAAAACACTTAACCACAACATTTAAAAACAACATTTATAACTGATTACAACAACCAAACTGATATCATTTGGTCCAAACATCACTTCTCTAACCTCCTTATCATTTTTTACCCGCACTCATCCACGTAAGACATCAAATCTCTCAATACTTCTAATAAGTATGTTTCCGTCTAACCAACAAACCAACTCCCTCTATAGTTGCTCGAAATGATAGATGTTCCAAAAGAGCATCTCCATCGGAGACTTGTCTCTCAAATAAATCATTTTTCCATAGCGGCGACGAAGACGAACCATGTTTGCAATATAATGAAAAGAGATGTGGAAAAATGAATCACATAACACATCTATTTATACAAAAAAAAAATCACATTACACAGAGGAGTCAGACCAATTGACGTCTTCTCTCATTTTTTACACATAGACGTCAATTGGATTGGTAGCACCATTTATGGTAGTCAATTCAATTGACGCCCCCTCTTTAAAATTAAAGGTAGAAGTCAATTCATCTAATACTTACGTCTTAACGTTTTTTTTTAAATGACATAGTTTGAGAATTAAATTGAAAAATAGGTTAATTTGAAGAAAAAATTAAAAAAATTGAATTATTTAAGTATTATACTCAGAATAGGTAACTATAAATCCTATATTTTCATTACATTTTTTTTTAATTAGACTTGGGGACTCAATACAATCAATAAAATTTCTAAGGCTAATATGATAAATTTAATATTAGATTTAAGAGTACACCACATAGAGCATGTAAAATATTGTACTGCAGAGTCTGTGAAGCAGTACAAGAGTGAAAGGGTAGTAGAAGTATAAGTAAATACCACTACAACATTTTTGTTAGGCATGTTTGGTTTGGGTGGTTATAGGTAAGCAAGATGAAGTTAGGTATAACATCGACCTCAATATATAAAATAGCTTTAAAAACATCATGCTTCAATTTTCCGCAACTTAGTTGAAAGTATGGTTTAGTTAGTTAACCAAAAGCAGAACTAGGCTAACAACTCGGTCCCACTCAATGATCATGTCATGCGTGATTTTTTAGAAACTACTCTAGCTATTAGTAACATTTATGTTAAAAGCTTTTTCTCTATATTTCAACTTATTTAAATTGTCATAATATGGTTCACAGAAGTTATAAATATAACTTATGATATATTTTTTAATTTTTTTTTAATAAAAAACTTAGAAGTATGTTTTAAAATTTAAAGTCACGAAGAGAAATATATATATATATATATATATATATATATATATATATATATATATATATATATATATATATATATATATATATATATATATATATATATATATATATAAAAGATTGACGAAAATCGACAACAGGGGTCAGTCATTCGGCGGGAAGTCCAGCGACACCGAAGTCGTGGGACAGCAGTCTGACAAATATGTTAAGCAGAAAAGGTCGGCAATGCCAAAGCCATAGGGCGGTGGTCCGACAAGTCAATCAAAAGTTTGATGACTGAGGTACGTGGAGGCGACAACAAGTCCGACTAATGAGGGCGACAAACATTGGTGAAGCGACACCATCAGAGCTTCGTCCTGAACAACGTTGGTTGACCATTATCGCATTTTCGACAGCCGAGCTACGATGATGGTCCAAACGTGTCTCATATCTGGTTGATTTGGTTCGCATTCGTGTTAAGTAATATATCGTCTTTTTGGTATGTTTTAAATATTAGACCCATTAAGGTTTCAAATTATTATAAATATGATTATCTATCACTTTGGTTAATAAGAGAATAAGACAAAGGGAATAAATGATAATCCTAATAGAAAGTCAAAGGTAGAAATCCCTAGTAATATATTCTTGTGATTTGACCGATCTTTTAAGGTATCTAAGAAAAATTTAGAGAAACAAAGTAAGAAATTCCTCATGGTGGTCTAGGGTTTGGGTAACCCTGGGTGGCTACAACCACTACCTCATAATTAAGAGGAGTTATTAACCACCTATTATTTCGGGAGTAATGTTGGACTTTCCCTTCCTTGACTAACGACTTTACACAAGTTAACATGACGTGTAAATTAACGGTTTTGCCACCAATTCTTAGGTGAGGGCGCTCCCATTTAAAACGCTCAAAATATAACACTACACAAGTTAAACTCACTAGTAAAGCTCGTGAACATGTATTCATTGGTTATCCAATAAACAATAAAGCATACAAGTTTTATAACATGAGTGATAAGGTGTTCATAGAGTCAAACGAAGTTGACTTTCATGAAACCAAATTCCCTTTTAAATAAAAAATAGTGGGGGCCCTTGATCGAGTCACATTTTTGTGATCAAGAGCAAAAAAAAGAAATAAGAAGAAGAAGAACATCAAAGAAGCAAGGGAACAAGAGTTATCAAAAGATTATGAATCCGACTTTGCAGTTTGTATCTTAGGGAAGGATCCAACAAATCTCTAAATAAATATGTCTTATATGGACGCAAACTCATGGAAGAAAGCCATAAAAGGTATTCACTTGAAGCTGACAAGACCTAACACTTAGAAAACTTGCATCATATACACAAACCTATTGACTGTAAATGAAATTTGAAAAATAAACTAAAACCTGATTGAACCGTTGAGAAATATAGGGTTTGCCTTGTAGCCAAAGGTTTTAGCCAACAAGAGACTATAGATTTCTTCGATACTTTTTCACCTATTACAAAAAAAACATTTATTAGGGTATTCATTTAACTTTCTCTAATTTATAACTTAGAAGTACACCAAACAGATGTTAAAATTGTTTTTCTAAATATTGATTTGAAATAAGAAATGTATATTGAATAATCCGAGGGTTTTTTGTACCATAGGCAAGAAACTAAGGTATGTAAGTTGGCTAAATCTATGTACGGTCTTAAACAAGCTCATAAAATGACATGAAAATTTTGACATGCTAATTATCTCGAATGGTTCTAAAGAGAATGAAAGCGATAAATGTATTAATACAAGTCTAAGAATGACATATAATTATCTCAAATTATATGTTTCTATCTAGACAACTTGCTCATATTTGGTGGAAATATTAATGTCATAAATAACATGAAATTGTTGTTGTGTAACAACTTTGATATGTCATTCCTCGAAAAAGGGAGCGTAATCCTGAATATTAATATTACTAAGTTAAAAAAGGAAGTTTCTTTGGATGTATCTCATTACGTTGAAAAGATCTAAAATAAATATAATTACTTTGACTTGAAACCTACATGCACCCCATATAATCCAAGAGCTAAACTCTTTAGAAACATTGGTGACAACATAAGACGATATGAATATGCAAGCATGGTTGACAGCCTCAGGTATATTAGTGATTGTATTGGACTTGACATTGTATATGTCGCATGATTGTTTTGCATGTTTACAAATATGACTGATATATACAAATATGACTGATATATAGAATTGACACACTATTTAAAGAGTCACGAGGTACCTAAAAATCTAAAACTAAATTATCAAAAGTTTTCCACTGTCCTTAAGGGATACAACAATGCTTATTGAAACTCTTTCCTATGATTATAAAATAATTAACAATTACATATTCAACGTAGTTGGATGGGCACTCTCTGAAAAATCAATCTAACACATATGACCTAATTTGTTTGTTCATAGGCTCGAGTTGGTTTTTTCACTCTAAATAAAGGCATCCCATTACTTTTCAAATTACACCAAAACTTCACATATCCTTATTACCTTTACAAATATTTGTCTTCAAAGATTAGGCAACTTTTGATGTAGGAAGGTTGATTGCGTGTATCAAATAAGAAGTCGCGCGACAGAAAGGGTCGGCAGGATTTGTGTAAGTTTGACGTCCGATGTTAGAATGATTATTATTATACCTTTTTGGATAGTGAATCGACTCACGATTCCAACTCTCCACTTTGCCATGACATATAGGTTTTTTAAGTCATCAGAGTAAGGATGTTCGCGGGTCGGTTTGGTTCGATCTTGAGAGAATATGATGTCTAAACCGATAAAAAAATTATGGATTTGTTTGGATTGAATTTTCACATTTTTTCAATAAAATCCAAACCGAATCAAACCGAGAAATAAAATATTGATTTGGATTGGATTAGTCGAATACATTAAAAACAAATGTGCAAAAATATTTTTAAAATATTTTAAATTTACATCAACTAATTTTCTATAATAATACAAATATATATCTTTTCATTTCTTCATATAGGTTGTGAATGTCACAAATGAAGTTCCATTTTGCTTCCTTCTTAAAGTTGAATATCTTATATTAGTTTCCATGAGAATGATATAGATTATATGAATTAATATGATTGGTTTTGATAGACAGACTCGCAGATAGAATTTTGAAAATCCGTTGTCCAAATAAATTAAAATCGGGTTTTATTGGCGTGGTTCGGTTTTTGCCCGAGCTAAAAAAAATATCCGACCCAAACACCATAATTTGGTTTGGATTCCAGTTTGATTCTGATTTGTCTGAACCAATAACTACCCCTACATTGGAGTTTGTTTTATGCCCGAAAAACAACAATTTAATATTTTTTCACAATTTTCTATTATATTTTATTTTGGATTAAATGCTCATTAAGATTATTTTTTTTTGTATTTAAACACGTTTGGACGTAACTGTAACGTTATCTTTGATCATATAAACATTCAAAAAAAATTCACTTTATGGTGGATTCAAGAGTTTTATTTGACAGATTTGTCTCTTGCAAACTTGTATTTTCGTTTTTTAAATATCTGTTAGAAAATTATTACATGTGGTCTTAATATCATTTTTTAGTGTGAGAATTGCATGGTTGATCATATATTTATATGATTTCGGCCGGTGTCTTTAAACGTTTTAAAGAAAACGGTTTAGTATGCATCTTAATCGAAAATATCTTATAAAAAAAATTTAAAAAATAAAAAATAACTCATTTCGATTAATCATCTTTGTGCATGAGATACATTTGAGTGTGTTAACTTTATTTCCCTATATCACATGTCTCTTGCACGTAAAGAAATTTATTTAGTGCCCCTAGAAAAAGTGTTTCTTCATATAGTGAATTATCATGTGGCTCCAAACTTGTCCTTCGTCAAATTATGAGCTCCACTTGCTGTTAGTGATTTCCTTACTAAGTTTTATTAATTCCCTGCTGAACTTTCTTATACGTAATCAACTACTTTTATATTATTTGAATTTGAAAAGGAGATTTAGTAATTTATATATTGAACAAGTTGTTCTTATGGATTGTTATAGGGATTAGATTCTGCAACGAATGATTATTTGGTCATGGTGTAGTGATTCATCATGATGGAAATTTTGTTGAGTAAGAAAGCTTTCAATAAGAAGTTTCTACTTGAGAGATTTTAGGTATTTTGAAAAAGTTAGAGTAATAATAGGTGTTGAGTGTGTGGTATAATGATCCAATTAAGAGTTTGATTATGTTGAAAGATGGCATGAGTGCTCTATGAAAATGATTGACTTGGCATGAAAAAGTAGAATTTTTTAGAGAAAGATACGAGAGAAAACCAACATTTCATCGGTTGAGTTGTGGCGAGAAAAGGAAAGGGAGAAGTAAACTATATAGGATCCACCATTTTTAGAGGCTTGTAGGCATGCAAAGAAATAGGTGAGAGAGTTGCATTTTTTGAATTTTTTTAAAGTTTTCTTTAATATGAAAATGATAGAATGGGGAGAGGAAGATTGATGGATCGTGTGTGTATTGATAAACTCTAAAAAAATTCTTTCAAAACAAAGTCATTTAAAATCGGCCGAAATAAGCATTTTAAAAAGTTTGTGAGTAATCGTGGAGGTGAATTGAAAATTTCTTTTGTAATTGTATATAAAAGTATAGAAATAAAAATAGAAGGTAAACGGACAATAAACTGTGTCGTTATTTTGTTTTAATGGCAAAATAAATATCCATAAAAATTATATTCATTGTTCTAGAAGACAACACTGATATGCATGAGTCTTTAAGCACTCTTTAAAATATCAACGGTCTCTATTGCTACAAAATCAAAAGTGTTTAAGGCAAATGACATGAAAGTGTGTCGATTGGTGAAACACGCTTTCTCATGTTTGGTCACTTTACTTGAAGCGATTGTGACAATAATATGTCAAAAATTAAATGAAATAAGCCCGATGTCATCTCCAACACCACGGACACGCCCACAATGCTAATTTGTTCTGATTACTTCTACTAATATATCATATCGTGATTTTAGAACAAAACAACATTCACGGACCAACACAACCAACGAATCCTACACAATATGATAAGATATATATTGTTAATTACTAAAATGATTTAAATAACACATAACATACGCACAACAAAACCTACTTATAATTTTCTCAGCAACTGCTCTTGAGGCATCTGAAGTGTACTCTCCACATGGTCTTTGTCGAGCCTTCTTCCACTTTTCATGTTGTGATGATGGAGATGGGTTGCGATCACGACTCACGAAGTCCTCATCTCCCGGTTATTGTCTTTTTTCATTAATCATTGTTTTCTCAAATTTCATGTATGCCCCACGAGACAATCTATAAGAGTATTTATTTTTTGTCTTGTTCATCTTTTCTGTTTCACTTTTAACCTATTATAAACATAGGAAAAATATTAACTTGCATGATTCCATCTATAAATCATAACATAAAGTTATCATAATATAAAATTAGTACTAACCAGGAACTCATCAGAACTATGAGACTTCACAATTTTTTTTCAAACCTTCTTGTCAAGAAAATTATATTTCATCCACAGATGCTCATGATCATGCTTAGGCTCCCTAATATAGTCACGCGTGAGTCGTGACTTAAAGTCCTTCCAACACGTATCAGCATAAGTGATCCATTTTTTTTAACTTATGATCATCGAAAAACTCAAACGTCAACTATAATTACATCAATAAGTATGTATTAGTAATTATAAAAAGTAATATTGAAGCAATGAAAATTAAAATTAATACCTTAACGTTTTTCCATATGCTCTCTTTCACATCCTTTGTTGCATCTTTCCAATTATTTATTAATATACTGACTTTGCTACGTCCAAGGAACGCAACATAACTCTTAAAAAGCGAAGAATGAGGACCATCAGCTATCGAATATACAACATTAAACTCTATCAGAAATTTGTTACCAATGTGTGGACTTTTGTTAATTTAGCCATCATTGTGACACCTCTTTGTTTTTTATTCTTTATGTTTTCCATCTATAGATTGAGAATCATTTGTCCGAGTTTCATTTGTATAAGTTTTGTCGCTACTATACGAAGAAGAGACCATCTATCAAGACATAAAACATTCAACATCAAGACATATGAAAGAAGAAGAAAACTATACAACAAGAGTGAGACTTTGTTGCTCATAAGATATTATTCAACTAGAGCATGCAAGAACCATGACCCCATCAAAAGAAAGGTGATTATCCGAGATGTTGTATTGATGAAATAATAGTCTGAGATAAAGATTTTTGATCAAAAAGTAGTGCAGTGATCCATACATTTTGCTTAATAAAGAAAATAACTCATTTAATGTAAATAAAGTTAATGCTCAAGAACATAAAGTAAAGCTTTATGGTTATGATGACTATCTAACAATGAAGTAACAAATGAAAGATATTTAATTCATTTGGCTTTCCTTGTTAATGCAAAACTAGTGGAATGGGAGAAGAAAATGCAAGAAAAGGCGCGAAGACACCAACAACTACATAAAAAACAATATCAACAACAACATAAACAAATAACTCTTTCATTTAACCTTATTATTTTCACATATAATCATGATCATTCAACAACATCAACAACATAAACATAAACATCAACACAATGACAACTGAATTTTATTGTAGTTGCATGGCGATAAAAGTTTACGTATCAGAAACATGATGAATAAGTAAGAAAACTAAATAAATGTCTTGGTCTTCCTCCTCGATGGTTGTTAAGCCAAAAACAATGAATTTGATATCGTCTTCCTCCTCGACGGTACGTAAGCAAAGAACGATGAAGATGACGTTGGTTGAAGAGTGTTTGGTTTCGTTAATGAACGATGAAGATGTAGTTGGTTGAACAATGGAGATGAAGATGACGTTGATTGAAAAGGGGTTGGTTTCGTTAAGACATTCAGGACTAACTTGTATATTAACTCAATTAAAATTGAAAATTGAAAATCTTCATTATTTAAAGCATTGGAGTTAGTCAACTTAAATATTGTTATTAGACGAGATATTTTGCACCAAAATTATATAGCTATAAGTGAAACTTAGTTCGGATTTTTTAAACAAAAGTCTTGAGTTCGAAGAACATGGTTGGGAGAAAGATTTCTAACAAAAAGTGATTGGTGAAATTCTACAACAAATATTAGTCATCTATAAACCAGATACTTTGCATCTACTCAACGTTATACTATTATAGACATGTTGCTTTCCAAATTGGAAAACACCAATGGCAATATCCAGACCTCCCTCATGTTGATTTTTATATTTGTACTAATAGTTGGCCACATGCTATCAATTGTTACCTCAGTTTTGGTCATAACATCAATCATGCTATTATTTTTGTCACAAGCCTGGATGACCCCTCTATCCCTTCCCTTATTTTCCTTAGTGTCTAAGCACTATTATAATCAACAAGTTGAGTTCATGTGTTAGAATATTATACTTAATTCTGGTTCATAATGCATGTACTTAATATTCCTAGTCAACTCTTCTAACATAGTGTAGATTTTATCTTTCTGGGGATGCTGTTGATCTCTAGCATAAAACTTATGAACCTCACCTCTCACAGAAATCCAACTATACCCTGGTTCCTTTCTAATGCCCCGTTCTTTCATGACATCTCTCAAACTAACCCCATCTTCAAGTAATCCTGATTCCATGTAAGTGTTGGACAAAAGAACATAGGTAGAAGAATGCTCCGGTTGAGCTGATAGAATCTTTTGAGCCACAGTCTCCCCTAGTTCAGAATTTCCATGAATCCTGCACGCTCCTAACAAAGTCTGCCAAATCATCTCATCCGGCTCGATTGGCATTCTGTCGATAAACTCCACTGCTTCATCTAGACGGCCAACGCGGCCTAAGAGATCAACAACACAAGCATAATGTTCCATTTCTGGTACAACGCCATAAGTACCCTCCATTTGATTGAAAATTCTCAGGCCATCCTTCACCATTCCTCCATGGCTACATGCGAAAAGTATGCATAACAATGTAACAGCATTGACTTTCACGGCTGATTGTTCCATTTTTCTGAAGAGTTGAAGGGCATCTTCAACATGACCATGTTGAGCATAAGTGGATATAATTGCAGTCCAGGTAACAGTATCCGGGTTAGATATCCTTTCAAATATATTCTTTGCCTCTATCAAATTGCCACATTTAGAGTACATGTCAATTAGGGCGCTTTCAATGCATGAGTCAGTATCCAAGCTGGCTTTGCATATTAGACCATGAATTTGCTGGCCATGTTCCAGTAAACAAAGACCACCACATGCTGTAATCACACTTGAGAAGGTAAAACGATTGGGCGCAGAGCCTTCGCTCCGCATATGTGAGAAGGTAGCTAAGGCTTTTCCCCATTGCGAATATTGACAATATGCAGTCACCATGGTTGTCCAAGATACTATATCTTTCTTTTCCATTTTATAGAATACCTTCTCTCCAGCTTCAAGTGACTCGCATTTGACATAAGCATCGGCAAGGGCATTCGATACACTAATTTCCCTCACACTGAATCCAGATTTCAGAGCCACCGCATGTGTCTCCTTTAAGGGTTTCAGGCACTTTAAAGCAGCAATTGAGTTGAACACACAACAGAATGTGTAAAGATCTGGTTTGATGAAATTTTGGCACATTCTTGTGAAGACTTCCAAAGCTTCTAGGTGACAACCAGCTTGTGAATATCCTGTTATCATTGCATTCCAAGGTGCACTAACCAGGCAACTCGTGAACTTCGAGTCAAAAAATACTTGTGCATCAGACAGAAACCCACACTTAGAGTACATATCAATAAGAGCTGTTCCAACCCAAGCATTGCAATCCAATCCCCATTCAGAAGCATACCTATGAACTTCACTGCACTTGGTAATGTCACCTAACAGCCCAACTGCCTTCGAAACACATAAAAACGTGGTTTTATTAGGCGACACACCAACTTCAATCATGTTGAGAAAACAATCAAATGCTTGTAAGTATAAACCATTAGAGGTAAAACCAGAAATCATTGCATTCCAAGAAACATCATTAAGCTCTGTCATGTTGTTGAACACCTTAACAGAACACTCACACTTTCCTAACTTCGCATACAAGTTGAGAAGAGATGTCCCAACAAAGGCATGCGTCGGAAAACCCCTAACAACAATTTGGGCATGAACCATCTCACCCAACTCCAAGGAATCCAATCCAACACAAGACTGCAAAACAGCGGAGAAAGCAAACCCATCAAGCAACAAACCCTGTTCCAACATCATGCAAAAAAGTTCCAACGCGTAACTGCAGTAGCCATGTTCGTTCGATGCAACAATCATGACAGTCCAAGAAAACCCATTTCTCTTAGACATACCATCGAACACCTTAAGAGCAGAATCATAATCCATGCATTTTGAGTAGGCATGAGCTACGTGGTTAAGAAACACCAAAGTGTCTCGGTCACTAAAACCGGATTTTAAAACATGCCCATGAATGCAATTGGCTTGTTTCAGAAATCCATTTTCCTCGCAGGACTTTAAGAGATCAATGAGTGGTTGAATGCTGGGTTGTTCGTATTGTGTTTCTGTGGCTGCAAATGCAAGGGGTTTGGTTAATCTTGTTCCACGTGGGTCATTTGAAAGCTTTGGAGTTTGCGACACAAAACGAATAGGCGTAGTGGAAGCACAAGGGAGATGACAAGGTTGGTGTACCCACTGTGCAGCCATGACGCTCATGCTGCAACTCTTCTGGCCTGGAATGTCTATTTCTCTCTTTCTTATCTTGTAACTTAGTTATGCAATTCTTTTGAGAATATTTACTAAATTTAAAAAATGATATAAAATATATTAGATTTGGATATATCAACCGGGCTCTTATAATAGCAATAGTGCTTCTCACAAAATAACCATTAAACATTTTTTTTATAAGTAGTTTTAAACTATTTATATTTATTAAGAAATATAATTATTATTATATAAAAAAGAGAAATTATAAAAGATGTTATAAAATTATTCTTCATTACATATATTTAGTATTTTCGCTTACATGTCATTATTGTTTGGGTATATAAGTGAGTAGTGTGCTTAGTCATTAAGTAATGTAACACAATGTACGAAAAAGTAGTGGAGTAGCAATTCTCTATGTAACCGTTAGTGGAATAGTAATGAAAGTTTATTAGAGTTTGTTATTCTCTCTCTCTCTCTCTCTCTCTCTCTCTCTCTCTCTCTCTCTTTTCCTTCATCTTCATCTTCTTCATCTTCATCTTCTTCATCTTCATATTCTTCACCATGTGCACCAACAATTGGTATCTAGAGCACTGGTTCAGATCCACAGGGAAACACGAGTGAACGGTGAGACATTGTGTGATTGATTTCGTTACTTGAATTCGTGTTGAATTTCTGAATCGAAATCGAAACAGAATCACATTTCTTGATTCTACGGGATTGGAAAACACTAGTGTTTGGTGAGATCTGAGTGATTTGCACAAAGTTGAAGATGAACGAAAACGGTAATCTGAGTATTAAGCTTCCAGTGTTCAACTGCAAGAATTGGAATTGATGGATGATTCATATGCGTGTGTTATTCGCCGCTCAAGATGTTCTTGATCTCGTCAACGACAATTACATTTCGGTTGCACTTCCAGAAAATGCAACGAATACGCAGAGAAATGCCCAGCGTGATTTGAGGAAGAAATATCAAAAGGCGTTGGTCTACATCCATTAGTGTGTGGGTGTGAATGTGATTGAGAAAATCACTGATTCGACAACGGTGAAGGTTGTGTGGGACACACTGGTACAGTGTTACGACAGTGATGCGTCAATGAAAAAGGTAAAGCTTCAGTCTCTATGTAAAAAGTATGAGAATCTTAACATGAAGAACAATGAGAAGGTACCTGACTATATCTCTAGAGTGATTTTTATCACAAATGAGATGAAGTCATGTGGAGAAACTCTCTCTGATGAAAGGATCATTGAGAATGTACTTAAATCTCTTACTCCTCAATTTGATTACATTATGGTATCAATTGATAAATCTAAGGATCTTAGCACCATGAGAATTGAAGAGCTGCAAAGCAGTCTAGAGGCAGAAAAGTTGCGTCTGACTGAGTGAAACTCTGAAATAGAGGTAGAGCAACAGGCTCTGAAAGCAGCTTCTGGTAAGAAATATCATAAGCATGCTTGGTCAGAAGCCATGAAGAGATCTGATGGTGTTTAGAAGTCAAAAAACCTCAATTTATGAAAGGAAGAAGCGTACTCAGAAGGGGAAGGAGAAGCATGATAAGAGGAAGGTCCAGTGCTAATGTTGTAAGAAGTTTGACCACTTCGGTGCTGATTGTTGGTCAAACAAGGAAAGGAAGTCAGAAAAAGCAAACATAACCAGAGGAGATTCTGATGATGAATCTGTATTATTGATGGCTTTTGAATCTGATGATGCATATTTGACAGACTGGTGATATATGGACATTGGCTGCTCAAATCATCTTATTGGAAATAAAAAATAGTTGGTTGACTTTGACTCTAGAAAGAGGATAAAGATCAGATGTGTTGGTGATAAATACCTCAATGCTGAAGGTATGGGAAATGTCAGAGTAATTCTGAGTAATAGTAAAATATCATTGATCAGTGCATTTTGATGCACGTTCTTCCATGTTTGTACTTAAGCATTTCTTTGGTTTGCTTTACTTATTTTTATGTTTTAATGTGTTTTTACAATTTATTTTATTTTTGCACTTATTTGTTTTTCGCATTATATTTTCAGCATTAGCAGCTTTCACGAGAAAAATCACATCTTGAGCTACGAGTATCAGATTGAGGCTTGTGAGTATACGTTGGAAAGATAAGGAAAAGATCTACAACTTTTGTTCAGAAGTCGAGAGCTGAATCGGACTGTAGCAGGGCCAGAAAGTCTGTTGAAGTTGCAGAATTTTATTTGTATTTTTGTTGGGTCATTTGTAGTGGGCTAGGTCGACCCAGTTGAGTTGTAAAACGGGTATTTGTTTTCCCCTAGGTCTAGCAGCCGTACACCATTAGGAATTGAACGGGAAAATCACTATTCATGTACGAATTTGAGAGCTTGCAAAGAATGACTATGGAGAACTAATTTCCCAAGAATCAATTCACTGTAATCGGATGCCACTTTGAGGTTCTTTTATAATTTTCCATTAATCTGTTCCTTTGAATTATATCTATAATCACAATTACTTGCTTAATTTAATTGTTTTTACATGATAGAATTCTTTAATTTGATTGTTGTCTGCTTTTGAATCAATTTCGTGATTAGTGTTGCTTTTGCAATATCGCGTTCGATCATATTGCGTTTGCTTAATTCGCAATAGTTTTAATCTGTTTGCTTTACTCGGAATTCTGGGGCATACTTCGTATAATTGTTATTGCGCTTGTCAGTATCTTTTGTAATCGAATAGGATCAGACTCGTTTAGGGAATTGGAATTTTATAGGGATCAATGATAAGTCGGAAGATGATATAGTGGGTTGATTCGTTTCAGCTTATTCAAATAATCACTTTTCATAATCACTTATTTTCTGCATTTTTGTAATTGAACACCAAATCAACCCCCCCCCCCATTCGATTACGTTTAATTATTACAAACAAGAATCCTTGAGACGATATCCGAGTTTAATTGTCGTTGTATTACGTTTTTACAAAATTACTCGTTTTGATCCGCGCGCGACAACGAATCAAATTGGCGCCGTTGCCGGGGATTCTTGTTTCTTTTAATCGTTTTTAGAGTCATAGGTTTAGTGTCTAAGCGTATAGGTCCTAGTTTCCTCGCAGTTTCGTCCAACTTGCGTTCGGGTGTTTTTGCGGTTTAGGAAAAAAATCTGTTTTTAGGAAAATCGTGTCAGATTATTCCGATTTTTTGTCGATTTATTAGGAAAAAATCAAGGATCAAAAGCCTCTATTTAGGAACTAAATAGTGGACGACACCCTAAAAAATCAAAATTCCTTATTTTTCTATTTTTTATGATTTTTTTTCTGTTTTGATAGTTTTAGAAAATTCCGAAAAAATTCTCAAAATTTTTAAATGACGTTATTAGATTAATTTCGGTGTTAGTTTATTTTTCTAAATTTATTTTAATCGTTTTCCTTCATTGTGTTTGTTTTTGACAATGACTGATAATAGAACCTTAAGGCAGTTAGCTGCTCCTGATGTGAATTACAATGGTTTGTGTATTGAATATGATGTTGCTGCTGTTCCTTTTGAATTAAAATCGGGTTTAATACACTTGTTGCCAAAGTTTAGTGGTCTTGCAGGTGAAGATCCACATAGACATCTCAAAGAATTTCAGGTTGTGTGCTCTACACCGTTGAGGCCTGAAGGAATAACTGAAGACCATATCAAACTTCGAGCTTTTCCTTTTTCATTGCAAGGTGCAGCAAAGGATTGGATTTATTATCTCGAGCCAAACTCAATTGCAAGTTGGACAACCCTGAAAAAAGTGTTCTTGGAAAGATATTTTTCTGCCTCCAGAGCTGCCTCAATAAGAAAGGAGATTTGTGGTATTAGACAAGGCAATGAGTCGCTGACCGAGTATTGGGAGAGATTCAAGCACTTGGTATCTAGCTGCCCTCAACATCAGATCATTGAGCAACTCCTCATCCAATACTTTTATGAGGGGTTGCTACCGATGGACAGGAACATTCTTGATGCTGCTAGTGGTGGAGCATTAGTCGATAAAACTCCAGCTGCTGCCAAAGCCCTTATTGAAAATATGTCTCTTAATTCTCAACAGTTCACCATTAGGGACAATTCTGTGCAAAGCAAAGGCGTGAGTCAAATTCAAGTTTCTTCTAACAAAGCCTTAGAGACCAGAATTGAAGAACTCACTGCCTTAGTCAAACAGCTGGCAGTAGCAAAACCTCAAACAACAACTTGGTGTGGCATTTGTACTTCTCCTGAGCACCCGACCGATACTTGTCCTATTCTGAGAGACGAGTCCATTACTGAGCTGCCACAAGCTTATGCAGCCAACCTTTACAATCAAAACAGGTACAACAACACTCCTGACCTGTCCACCAACGAATACCATCCCAATTGGAGGAACCATCCCAACCTTCGATATGGAAACCCGCAAACCAGCCAACAACAGAACTCACCTCAAGCGGCTGCCCCTGCACCTTCCGGACCATCCTTGGAGGATCTTGTTAAGCAATGGCCGTGAACAACCTCCAGTTCCAACAAAGAACCGATGCCAGCATTCAGACCTTGAACACACAAATGGGACAGCTTGCTACTCAAATAAATAACATGCAAGCTCAAGGTTCGAACCAACTTCCAGCCCAGACAGTTTTCAATCCGAATGGTCCTAATGCTAATGTGAGCGCAATTTCTTTGAGATCCGGAAAACTTACAGAACCAGCCCCTGAAAAAAATAAAAAAATCATTGAGGTAACTTCTGAACTTTCTCCTTCTGAACCTCACTCAGCTGAACTTTCTTCTCCTTCTTCTATTGTGGTCGAAACTGAAAAAATTACAGAAAATGAGTATGTGCCACCAGTCCCTTTTCCACATAGAGTTCTGAAAAATAAAAGAATTGAGGAGGGAGACAAAGAAAGAGAGATATTGGATGTTTTTCGAAAGGTTGCGGTAAACATTCCGCTACTTGATGTTATTAAGCAGATTCCTAAGTATGCAAAGTTTCTGAAAGATTTGTGTACCAACAAGAGGAGGATTAAGGGGAGTGAAAAAGTAAACTTAGGACGAAATATTTCTGCCTTTATTCAGCCCAAACAATCATCCAAACAGATTGTAGGCGAGCAAAATGTTTCAGCCCTCACTACTCAGGTTCTGCCTCAAAAGCAGAAGGATCCGGGAACATTTGTTATTCCTTGTACCATCGGGGATAGTAAATTTGAGAATTGCATGCTTGATTTGGGAGCGGGCATTAATGTTATGCCTACTTCTGTTTATAATAACCTTTGTCTTGGTCCTTTGCAGCATACAGGTTTAATCATTCAATTGGTAAACAGAAGCAATGCTCGACCCGCCGGGGTAGTCGAAGATGTTCTTGTTCAAGTTAACGATTTGATTTTTCCTGCAGATTTCTATATTCTAGACATGGAAGGAGAAACCAAGGCAAGCGGAGCTCCCATCATTTTAGGCAGACCGTTCATGAAAACGGCGAAGACAAAAATTGATGTTGACGATGGAACCATGTCCATGGAATTTGGTGACATTGTCGCAAAATTTAACATTTTTGATGCCATGAAACACCCTATGGAAGAGCATTCCGTTTTTCATATTGAGCTGATTTCTGAATTAGTTGATGACTCTAGTTCTGAACTATTTGCGCTTGATTTTCCATCTCTCTCTGGTTTTGATGATATTTATTCATGTTCTGATTGTACTGACACTAACGTTTGTGTTGTCTATGCTGAGATTGATGCTGCCTTACAGGCTGATACATTTCCGACAGGTGAAGTTGTTACCAATAAACTTGTTTTTGCAGTTGATGCTCTTGCGTTCCCGGCTGCCCCAAGCACTCCATCCACCGAGCAGCCCCCGTCCTTAGAGCTAAAAGAGCTCCCTGAGAACCTGAAATATGCTTACTTGGAGAGTAATGAGAAACTCCCTGTTATTATCTCTTCTAACCTTGTATTCGATCAAGAAAATAAGCTTTTGCAGATTTTAAGGAAGCATAAAAAGGCATTTGGTTGGACATTGGCTAACATTCCAAGTCATATCACCTTCACGTGTCCATTTGACACTTTTACTTTTAGAAGATTCTTTGATCCTGAAATAAAAGGCGAAGGTACTAATAAAAATTTTAAGTTCAATGGACATTACCCAAAGCTATTCCATGACAGCCCCATTTTGGAAGAAGAAAATGTAGAATATATCTCTTTGGGAAAGGCTGCTTATGTGATCACCTATCCTCCTTGACTACTCGGGTGTGTTCTTTCCTCTCTCTTCTCTCTCTTATTTTATGTTTGTTTCTTTCATTGAGGATAATGCATATTTTAAGTGTGGGGGAGGGAATACTTTAGTTTCTTTGTTTTTGTTCTTTGTTTTTTTTTTCTTTCTAAAAAAATTGCATCTTCTTGAAAGTTTTAGGCTATAGATTACTTTGAGTCGAGTTTGCGGAGACTTGAGAAAAATTCACAAGATCGGTATTGTTTTAACACCGTAAGTCTCCTGCATATGGAAATTGAGTTGAATTTTTATTATGTTTTAGCCTTAAATTCTCATTCTCTGACAGCTCTTGAGTAGTTTATTTCAGCAGTCAGCACCATCTCACACACACTTTACGCAGGGAAGCCGATGAATATAAGTGAGTGTTCCGAAAAAGAAAGAAAATAAAATAAAGGAATGCACCTTCTAAGTTTGGTGACCCTCACCCGGTCACTTAACCCAACGGTTGTAGAACCTTCAAAAAAAAAGTTTTTGACTCGTTGTTAGTTGGTTCAGCGGTTTCTGGTGCTGAACTTGGTAGGGCGAATTACGGTCCGATCCCCCGCAACTACAAGTGAGTAAGCAAAGGGTTATGCCACTTAAGTACCAGAACCCCATGCAGAAAAGGATCAGAGTCACTAACCGGTCGCCTTGCTATGAGTGTGTGGAGATAACGGGCTTAATGTGATTGCGCCTGAATGAAAAAGAGCAAAAGAAGGATGAGTAAGTTAGGCTTTAGTATAATAATATGATTCGAGTTGATTTGTGTATTCAGGAGGTTTATGTCTGCATAACTGTGGATTAGTGTTCTTATAATATCCTTAGTGTGCAAGATTAGTACCTATCAATGCAAAGTTAACCGAAGATGACTTGTAGCCTAGGATGAGTAACTGATGATGTATTTGTGCTTTCTTTGTTTTGTTTTTCGTTTTGCTCGGAGTGCAAAAGTTCAAGTGTGGGAGAATTTGATCAGTGCATTTTGATGCGCGTTCTTCCATGTTTGTACTTAAGCATTTCTTTGGTTTGCTTTACTTATTTTTATGTTTTAATGTGTTTTTACAATTTATTTTATTTTTGCACTTATTTGTTTTTCGCATTATATTTTCAGCATTAGTAGCTTTCACGAGAAAAATCATATCTTGAGCTACGAGTATCAGATTGAGGCTTGTGAGTATGTGTTGGAAAGATAAGGAAAAGATCTACAACTTTTGTTCAGAAGTCGAGAGCTGAATCGGACTGTAGCAGGGCCAGAAAGTTTGTTGAAGTTGCATAATTTTATTTGTATTTTTGTTGGGTCATTTGTAGTGGGCTAGGTCGACCCAGTTGAGTTGTAAAACGGGTCTTTGTTTTCCCCTAGGTCTAGCAGCCGTACACCATTAGGAATTGAACGGGAAAATCACTATTCATGTACGAATTTGAGAGCTTGCAAAGAATGACTATGGAGAACTAATTTCCCAAGAATCAATTCACTGTAATCGGATGTCACTTTGAGGTTCTTTTATAATTTTCCATTAATCTGTTCCTTTGAATTATATCTATAATCACAATTACTTGCTTAATTTAATTGTTTTTACATGATAGAATTCTTTAATTTGATTGTTGTCTGCTTTTGAATCAATTTCGTGATTAGTGTAGCTTTTGCATTATCGCGTTCGATCATATTGCGTTTGCTTAATTCGCAATAGTTTTAATCCGTTTGCTTTACTCGGAATTCAGGGGCATACTTCGTATAATTGTTATTGTGCTTGTTAGTAGCTTTTGTAATCGAATAGGATCAGACTCGTTTAGGGAATTGGAATTTTATAGGGATCAATGATAAGTCGGAAGATGATATAGTGGGTTGATTCGTTTCAGCTTATTCAAATAATCACTTTTCATAATCACTTATTTTCTGCATTTTTGTAATTGAACACCAAATCAAACCCCCCCCCCCCATTCGATTACGTTTAATTATTACAAACAAGAATCCTTGAGACGATATCCGAGTTTAATTGTCGTTGTATTACGTTTTTACAAAATTACTCGTTTTGACAGATTGGTGGTATATGGACATTGGCTGCTCAAATCTTCTTATTGGAAATAAAAAATAGTTGGTTGACTTTGACTCTAGAAAGAGGATAAAGATCAGATGTGTTGGTGATAAATACCTCAATGCTGAAGGTATGGGAAATGTCAGAGTAATTCTGAGTAATAGTAAAATATCATTGATTCAGAATGTGTGGTATGTTCCTGGCATGAAAAGAAATATAATGAGTGTAAGTCAATTAATTGAGAAAGGTTTTTCAGTTACCATGAAGGACAATCTTTTGAAGTTGTATGACTTTAATCAGAAGCTGATTATGAATTCAGAACAGGGGAGAAATAGAACATTCAAAGTGAATATTAAAACTGCAAACTCTGAATGCCTTAGTGCAACATGTGTTGTGAAGGAAAGTGAGTTATGGCACCAAAGATTTGGTCATCTTAACTTCAGAAGCTTAGGGCATCTGAATTCAAAGAAGTTAGTACATGGAATTCCTGCAATTAAGAAGTCGGGGAAGTCATGCAATATGTGCATGAGAAGAAGCAACCAAGACTACCATTTTCATCTGAAATGCCTCAAAGAGCAAGACATGCTCTGGGTGTGGTGCATTCTAATGTGTGTGGTTCATTTCCAGTACCTTCACTTGGATGGAATAAATATTTTGTGTCATTTGTTGATGAGTTCATAAGAATGACATGAGTATCCCTTATAAAGTTCAAACACGAGGTGTTTGTTGAATTTAAGCAATTCAAAATCAATGCTGAGAATCAGAGTGGTCAGAAGCTAAACATTCTCAGAACTGATGGTGGAGGTGAGTATAACTTTATAGAGTTCAGAAATTTCTGTGAGGAGAATGGAATTAAGCATGAGGTGACTGCTCCATAGACTCCCCATCATAATGGTCTTGCTGAAAGAAGAAACTGAACTTTGCGTGATATGACAAGGAGCATGCTGAAGGAGAAGAAACTATTACCACTGCAGCATATGTGCTCAATAGGTGTCCAACCAAGAAGCTAAAGGAAATTTTTCCTTTAGGGAAGTGGACTGGAGATAAGAAAAGTGTGATCCATCTAAAGGTGTTTGGTTATGTTTGTTACACATGTTTCATATGCTAAGAGAAGGAAGTTGGATGGCAAAAGCAGAGTTATGTTACTTGTAGGGTACCACAATACATGTGCTTATAAGCTCTAGTGTCTTGTCACTGGCAAGGTTGAATTCAACTGAGATGTAATTGTGAAGGACTCAGAAGTGTGGGATTGGATTAAATCTTAATCCAACTCTAGTGTAGATTTAACCTCTGAAGATATTTCAGAATCTAAAGGTTCTGAAGATGAGTCAGAATCAGAAGATGATTCTGAAGGTGACTCTGACTCTGAAGGCGAATCTGATTTTGAATTTTTGATCCAGATTCTGATGGTAATTCAGACTCTGGTGGAGATCCAGACTCTAGGAATATTCCAGACTCTGAAGGTGGTCATGCATCTGAAGATGGTACTTCTAGGGTTCCAGCATCTGACATTGTTTCAGCACCCAAAGGAGATTCTGAACATGTTCAGAGGCTACAAAGAATCAGAAGCATACCAAGAAGGTTTGCAGAGTTTGACATGTTACAAGATACTGAAGTAAACTCTGAAGGAGAAGTCATTTAGTATGTCATATTAGTATACTCTGAATCAATGAGTACTGAAGAAGTGATCAAGAAGAAAGTGTGGTTGAAGGCCATGAAAGAAGAACTTGAGGCAATTGAAAGAAACAAGACTTGGGAGTTGACTGAGCTTTTAAACAATAAGAAATCCATCAGCATCATATGGGTTTTCAAGGTGAAACTGAAATCAGATGGATCAATTGGAAAACACAAAGTAAGGTTAGTGGCAAGAGGTTTTCTATAGAAACCTCGGTTAGACTACTTTGAGGTGTTTGCTCTTGTAGCAAGAAATGAGATAATCATATTGGTGATTGTGATAACTATTAACAGGTTGGCCTCTGATGCATTTAGATGGGAAATATGCATTTCTGAATGGTCAATTGCAAGAAGAGGAAAGTGCCACAACCTCCTGGATTTTTGAAAAAGAATCAGGAATGGATGGTGTACAAGTTGCATAAAGTGTTGCATGGACTGAAACAAACTCCTAGAGCTTGGAATTTGAAAATTGATTCATTTTAAAGCTTCAAGGATTCAGAAAGTGTGAGATGGAGTATAACGTTTATGTTTAGGATACTTCTAAAGACAATATGATTCTGGTGTGTCTGTATGTTGATGATATATTGCTAACAAGAAGTTGTGAACATGGGATAGATAGTTCAAGAAAGTGCTGATGAATGAGTTTGAGATAACTGATCTAGGAAGGATGACATATTTTCTAAGGATGTAGTTTATGTACTCTGAGAAGGGTATCATTTTGCATCAGCTGAAATATGAACTTGAGCTTCTAAAGAGATTCGAGCTATTGATTTGTAAGGATGTTGTCATACCGTAAAAAACAAATCAAAAATTGGATTCTGATTCTGAAGGTGATGATGCAGATGCTACAACCTTCAAGCAGTTAGTTGGATCTTTGAGGTATTTGTGTAATACCATAACTAATATTTGTTATGCAGTTAGAACAGTTAGTAGGTTCATGAGTAAACCGAAGTGGTCTCATTACCAAGTTGTTGCCACTATTTTGTGGTATATTAAGGGGACTCTGAAGTATGGAGTTTTATTCCCTTATGGAGAAAAAGCTAATTCAGAGTTGATGTGTTACTCTGACTCTGATTGGTGTGGAGACAGAGTTGACAAAAAAGTACTTCTGGATATTTGTTTAAGTATCTGGGAGGTTCTATTTCTTAGTGTTCCAAGAAGCAACCAGTTGTTGTTATGTCAACCTGCGAAGCTGAATATATTGTAGGCGTTGTGGTTGCATGTCAAGTTGTTTGACTTCTGAATTTACTGCAGGATCTGAAGATCAAGGTAAACAAGTCTCTGAAGTGGATGATTGATAATAAGTGTGCAATCAATCTTGCCAAGAACCCAATGTTGTATGGGAGAAGCAAGCATATTGAGACTAAGTATCATTTTCTGAGAAGTCAGGTTCATAATAGAGTGCGAGAAGTTATGCACTATAGCACCCAGAAGCAACTGACAGATGTTTTGACGAAACCGATCAAGACTGATCAATTTTATTCATTTGAGGGATGAAATTGGTGTTATTATTTTTTATTAGTTAAATCCTAAATTAAGGGATGGTGTTGAAGGGTAATTCGATATTTTAGTTTTTTTTTGTCTACGTGGCATTATTGTTTGTGTATATAAGTGAGTAATGTGTTTAGCCATTAAGTAATGTAACACACTGAATGCAAAAGTAGTGGAGTAATCATTCTCTGTGTAACCTTTAATGAAATAGTAGTGGAAGTTTGTTAGAGTTTGTTATTCTCTCTCTCTCTCTCTCTCACACACACACACACACATACCTTGTGCACCAATAAAAAAGCATCTCTCTCTCTCTCTCTCTTTCTCTCTCTCTCTCTCTCTCTCTCTCTCTCTCTCTTCTCTCTCTCTCACACACACACACACACACACACACACACACACACCTTGTGCACCAATAAAAAAGCATCTCTCTCTCTCTCTCTCACACACACACACCACACACACCTTGTGCACCAATAAAAAAGCATCTCTCTCTCTCTCTCTCTCTCTCTCACCTTGTGCACCAATAAAAAAGCATCTCTCTCTCTTTCTCTCTCTCTCTCTCTCTCTCTCTCTTCTTTCATCTTCATCTTTTTCACCTTGTGCATCAATAAAAAAGCATCTCTCTCTCTCTCTCTCTCTCTCTCTCTCTCTCTCTCTCTCTCTTCCTTCATCTTCATCTTCATCTTCATCTTTTTCACCTTGTGCACCAACAAAAAAGTATGTAGTTCGATTTAATTTGGTTGACTTTTAGAAATAAAACCGAACCTAACCAATGTGGTTTGGATTGGTTCGGTTGGTTTGGTTTCTTACAAGATTTTTATTGAGTCATACATACACCTATACAAAATAACATAACTTTGTGTTTAGTCATTCATACATTGCCAAATAACAACAAAATTCATCATATTTATACAAAAATTTCTCATTCAATATACAAAAATAAGATTAGACAAAAGTGAAATAAAAAACATAAAATAGTAGTATAAAACAATATCAAAATATTATAATTAAAAAAAAACGTATGAGATGAGAGATTAGAGAATATGAAAAAGAAAGAACATAAGAGATGCGGGAATAGAGAAGAAAAGTGTGATAAAAACGTAATTGGAAAAGAAAATAATAACATAAAAATGAGAAGATGAAAAATAAAGAATATAAGAGATGAGAGATTAGAGATAAGAGGTGAGATGTACATGGCAAAGAAGGTGAGAAAAATGTGTGACACTACTAGGAGATATTTGAGAAGGTTGAAACTAAAACCTTAAGTGTGAGTAAGAGAATATTTATAAGGTTAAAATATAATAGGTTTGGGTTGGATGTGTGATAAGTGAATTTTAGATTGTAATATAATGTGGTTTGATTTGATTTAGTTTGGTTTGTAAAATACAAATCACAAACCAAACCAAATTGAATGGCGCGATTTTGTTAAAAAATGACTTAAACATATGCGAACCAAATACAATTTTTTGCGGTTTTGATTTGGTTTGCAGTTTTTATTGGGTTGGTTCAGTTTTGAACAACCCTAACTATATTAATTATATGAAAAATATTTAAAAAATTACAAAATTATTCTTCATTAATAATATAAAAATTATTTTATAATTTGAGAATAATTTTTAAAAAAAACTTACCCATGAAATAAATTGATCTCACTCCATAATAAATATTTAAAGATATAATAGAAAAATATCATTAATAATTATTTATATTTTAGAACGACTTATATTAAAAAAAAAACTTCAAAACAACTTATTAAAAAACAAAACGGAGGAAGTAATTAGTTTGTTATGTCTTTCAAAAATTATAACATTATTACTGATTTTAGGCTTGTAAATTTCTTGTACCGAGTAGTTTTTACCTTATAAAATTCATCTTGTCCCAAGAAATTTCACATCAGCTACAAACTTTATGAATATCACTATAGTTTCATAACACATACTCCATACTCACTGTTAAATCTTCTTTTTATAAGTCATTTTAATCATTGTTGTATGGAAAAGAAAAATAATAAATAATTTTATAAAACTATTCTTCATTTATGATAATGGAAAAAAAAATTAATAATAGAATATAATAAATACTTAAGATCAATAATAGAAAAAACTCATGTATTGTAAAAGGCCTTATATTTTGGTCCAAATTTTTCTCCAAATCGATTTATATATCAAACCATTTTTAAATCAATTTTATTCCCTGGTTTTCACCACTTCTATTTCCTTTTCTCTCAACAATAAATGATGTATGTATCAAGATTTTTCATCTTCACAGTATACTTCTATATGATACAAGAAATCACTTATAATTATAACAAATATTCTGTGTCATACACAAGTATGCAATTCTTTCTCTTGTTTCAGAGAGATATAAAATATCTTCAAACGGTTTGTCTCAAATAACACATTTTAACATTTAGTACTCAATCAGCCAGCAGCAATTCCCACCTCAGCTTCGGAGTTAGTCCTTCCTGAATACAGGACTCTTGGTTAGGAAGCAATATACAAGTGATCAAAAATCACATTCAAAAGAGTAGAATATTACAACCTAAAACGGCACCAATGAAAAACCTAATAGAAGGAAATTGACAAAACAAAACATAAAATGGAGTTAAATATGAAGCATTACTTGAAGAGTTTCTCCGTAATATGATTCAATCGCGCAACATCTGCACCTATAAGTTCATCGGTCTTTTTTCCATTTTGAAAGAAGTGAAGTGTTGGCTGCAGTAAGGTAAATCATTGTGATGCCATCTCACTTTTGCAGGGTTATATATGTAAGGAATGCAGGAACAAGTTTAAGCAAAGTATAGTACATTCATGAACTAAAAAAATGAGAAATGTATCAATTTACTTGGATATAAACAATTGAGTCAATCTAGTTCAACCAGAGCATTTCATTAATCATAGAAAAAACAAGTCATAATCATCAGTCATTCATTATTATAATTCTAGAAAGTGTAAAGGAGATAAAATCTTGAGTTCAAGTTGTGAATTCACTCTATGAAAAGATCAGCAGAGGTACATGTTCTCTGTTAACCAAGATCAGTAAAATGAAGGAAAGCATACCAAAATCAGTAAACAAAACACTACCTAATTGAGTCCTGTACAGCAATGCAGCGAAACAGAAACTTGTATGTTTCTGATGTAAAATGAAGGCAAATCACAAACATAACCAAAACATGATGGTTCTATAACTCAAAAGAGGGTTGAAAAGGGATTGATTATGTCCCCGTCACAGAAAAACATGACCTAATGTTGGACTTTCCGCCTTAGTTGCGGTCCGCCCCTAGTCGCCTTAGTTGCGGCACTTTGGCTTGCCTCATTGCAACAAGGGGTGGATTTAGTCTCACATTGCTTAGAGATATATGGTATGTGTTGTGTTTATAAATTGGGACAATCCTCACCTTACAGGCCGATTTTGTAGGGATGAGTAAGGCCCATCCCAAAATGTGAGATGGTATCAAAGCCTATCCTAGATCCATTGTTGGGCTTCCAGCATCGTCCACGTTTCGGGGTCATTGAGGCTCAAGCGTGAGGGGGGGTGTTGGACTTTCCGCCTTAATTGCGGCCCGCCCCTAGTCGCCTTAGTTGCAGCACTTTGACTTGCCTCATTGCAGTCTCTAACACCTGGGTGGATTTAGTCTCACATTGCTTATAGATATGGTCTGTGTTGTGTTTATAAATAAGGGCAATCCTCACCTTACAAGCTGGTTTTGTAGGGATGAGTTAGATCCAACCCAAAATGTGAGACCTAATGAAGGCAAATCACAAACATAACCAAAACTTGATCGTTCTATAACTCAAAATGGGGTAGAAAAGGGTTTTTGTCCCCGTGACAGAAAAACACGACCTAATAGAAGACCAGCAGCAGCCTAAGGCCACTCTATTACGTTGAGCTACTAATAACTAAGCATCTATGACTGAAGTCTATCATAAATTGAAAACACTGAAGTAATTTCAGAAAGAGTGAACCAAACAAGAGATATGGATTAATAAAAAGGATGACAGTCTAACAGAAGCAAAATTTCAAATTGCACAGCCATTTCTTCTTATGAATGACTGATGGTTATCGTGATTGATGAGTATAAGTGGGCAGATTATATTGTACAGTATATTTGAGAGTATTTATCTCCACAAACAATATTTGAACAAATAAATTTTTGACAAGATTAAATAAATTACCACAGATGTAATCTGCAACCTGCTCAATGTGTCCTGAATTGCTTCCTGGGATATATTAGGAGGAAATGTAAATATTTTGGCCACTCTGATAAGACAATATTTTCAAGCCATCAAAAATTTATGCTTTTAAAACGGAAGAAAGTAATGAAAATCTGAAAACAAGAGAGAGAAGTCACCAGATCCCAATAAGGAAATGGCCAGATAGTTGTCACCGAAGTAGCGAAATTTGAAAAGCAAAAAACAATCAAAAAGTAAAGCGAGGAGAGGTAGATATCATGCTAATTTTATAAGCAATTATTTATATAATTAGACTTACATAGATCATAAATTTGAATTGTTAATTGTAAATCTTATTAATAATTAAGTTGAAAAATGGCTTTCCAAATTCCAATATGTAAACCATAATCTGGTCCAAAATTCAAAACCATACATTACACTATTAAATATATTCCACACCTGATCAATGTCAATCTTATAAGTTGCCACATTAGGATACTTCTTACTGAGCTCCCCAACTATAGGAGAAATGAACCTGCCTAAACAGAAATACACAACAGCAAAACTGTGAAATTTTCTCTTTAGAATATTTAAGTACTAAGAAAAACAAATGAAAAGTTAAACATGAACAACACCTCTAAGCATAGTGTCTTCGGGCAGAGACAGTAACCCGCTTAACATTTACATAGGCACCTGGTAGTTTTAACAAATGACTAACCTTTCAACCAGAACAGTCGGCAGAAATCTATTTTGTAATTTTTTTTTTGTAGTTTTAATAAGAGACTTCATTGTTATTTTCAATATCCATGAGGGCATTTAGTGGACCTATCATCAATAAATAAACCTAATATCCTAATTCAGCTATAGATTAGAAATTATAATTAATTGAATCAGCTCTTACTAGTTCAAAAAACATGCTACTTAGTTTGAACGTCTCTAATTCAGAACCAAATGTAAAACTGTTGATTCATCCAGCTACTTCACAGAAGAATTAAAGGGATGGAAATGGAATACATGAAGAAGAAAAAGACCCGGAACATCTATGTGACCCTTTCTGAATGAATACATTAAAAACACCATTTTAGATTAGCAAACGCCGACAAAGACCCCATGTGAAAAGAAACATAGATATATCCACAGAAGTGGCATCTGACCAACATTTGAAAAATAGAAGTGGAACCTCCCATGTTCAAAGTGACTGCAACAGGAATTCCAAGAAAGAAATGAATCAACCATATACATCCTTTCCTTTCATTTCTCCTACTTTTTACTTTGTTTTAGAGTTCCTTCCGGGATATGAAACTTGAATATCACATTAACTAGCACATAATTTTAACCTCTTCAATGATTGATCATCATTGCTATAAGAATTAAAATGCTATGTACATACATAATAACAAAGTATGTTATGCTTTTAAACTTGCAAAATTCATACTAAATCACAGGTTAGTGTTAATAATCTAATAGTATGCATAGACATATAAAAAAAGGGTCTAACAAATTATACTTGCAATGCAATCCTTCACCCTTGCTAGTAGCTTGTTAACTATATAAACCCTATTTGGAATTTGATCACTAAACAAACTTCAGGAAACAAAAGGGAAAGGAACTTACAAGGTCCACACCAAACAGCAGTAAAATAGAAGATCGCGTGCAACGAGTCATCTATTCAACAGAAATTCATCGGGAAAAAATTATAAAAACAAAAGCAAGCGAATGGAGCGAAATCAAAGAGTAAACAGCTAGAAAACAGACCTTGAATTTTGCTAAGGATTTTATTGAACTCTTCCGCAGAATTAACAAGGATAACGCCAGGAGAAGCTGAAAATGGATTCACTAGATTAGCACTATTCAATGCAGCGTGTGGTTAGAAAATATAAAAATTGAAAAAACCTGAGGCGGAGGAAAGGGAACGGGAATGGTGGAGGGAGAGGTGAGAGGAGTAGGAGGAAGAGGCGAGTGTGGCGGCGAAGAGAGACGATTTGGAAATTCGTGAATGAAGGTTGGTGTTGGTTAAGAGAGGACGAACAGTGTTCTTGATTGCATGACGAAGTGCCAAAGATCGAACGATCAAATTTCTGGTTCCAACCATTTTCTTCACACGCTCTGACCAAAAATGGGTTTTGTTCTGGTTTAGGGTTTACCTGAGTATATAAATCACTTCATTCTTGCTGCATAATGCATCGTTCAAGCAAGGAACCTCTTATTCCTTCTTTATTGCAAAATAATAATTAAATAAATACTCTAATTTTTTTTGTCAAGAATGTAATGTTTTTTTTTTATTGAATAGATAAATAATTAGAGTTTTAAAGGTAGTAATGTAGATTTTTTTTAAATAATCAATTTTTTCAAAAAAAATACGAAAATAATCAATAATTCAAAAAAATACCAAAATAATCCGTTTTATACGAGGATGCGTCAGATGAATTGACGCATCATTTAAGAATAAAGAGGAGGCGTCAATAGCATTGGCGCATGCATTGGGCTCCTCATGAGGATGCGTCAATGATATTGGCGCATGCATTGACCCTCATGAGGAGGCGTCAATGCTCCTGGCACCTAAATGTAATTTGACGCCTGCATGTGATGTCATGTGGGCACCAGTTCCCTTGGCGCATACATTTGATGTTCACCCTCTACAAACACCACGTCTTGGATGCAATATTTTTCACTCAAATTCATCTCCTAATACCATAATTTCTCTAGTTCAATCACCATCACCTTCAAGTTTCTATATTTTAACAATGTCTGCATACATTCAGAAACGACATGCTGATGCAATATTTTTCGTCGTTGCGGCTCCGGTACAGATTCGACTTTGGAACACAGATATGTTTGAACGTCTTAATCGGACGTTGTACAGTTGGTTAGAGGGAGAAATTGGAGAGGGTGAAAGGATTAGAAGAATACAATGGCTTGTGTCCACGTTCAACCAAAACGGAGAAGTGCGCGAATGAGTGGATATTAAGATTGACCAAGACACTCGTAAGATGATGCACTACATGTTCAAAATTGTTTTGATGGTTGTAATCGCATAGTTCTTGTATTGTATTTGTTATAATTATTTGTCTTACTGTTTATGTAATTGTACTTTCGTCACAGACGTCTAATATGAAATAAATTTAGTTTTTCATATATTGCAATAGAGGTACATGTGAATTTATGTGGTTGTGCTCGTTCCAACAATAAGACAGTTATTACGATTGTGACCTGGCTGACGGCATGAACTACATAGTCTAACCATTTTGTTCGCTGTATCCATTTCGGTTTGAATCCGGGTGTTGTTTGGACGACCATTTTTCTTCCTTCGCATAACTTCGTTGTGTCAGACGATGTCCCCTTTAATATTCTGGCCAATAATCCTCTTTTGCCACTAAGGAAAAACTAATTTTATAAACATTTGAAAGGCTGACGACTTTTAAACTTCATATAGCAAGTATGATGGATCTCTTCGAACCTTTGCTTCTTGTCTAATAAATTTCATTGAAGCATCACTGAACAACTGTCCAGATTGCAACACTGAACTCCATTTTGAGTGTCTGGTTTCAAACAGCGCCCCTAGTCTGAAATATGTTGCATGCACCAAAGCGGTTATATGTAGGTTACGGATGCCTTTGAAGACAAAGTTCATAGATTCCATAAGATTTGTTATCATGTGGCCCTAACGTAGACCGTTGTCGTATGCCCTAGCCCACTTATCCAATGGAATACTATCGATCCACCGTACTGCATCTTCGTTTGGCAATCTTATTTCCTCGTGGTAGTGTTTGAAAGAAGGTTCTAATAATGCGTAACATGCATTGACAACCTTCTTCCGCAACGTCTTATCTTTGACTTCCCGCATGAAATTCTAAGCAATATGTCTAATACATAACACATGCGCCGAAGGAGGATTTTGCCAGTCGTTATCAATGTTATTATATGCACTGATGTTATTATATGCAATGTTATTATATACACATAACAACCAAACACCCAACCTCGCAACCCATTCATGCCATCCACCCAACAACCAACCATCCAACGTCGCAATCCATTCATACCACCCACCCAAACACAATACCAAAAATCAAACCCCGCAACCACAACCGTCTATAGCCCATATGATTCATATGTGTCACTTCATCGTATTCTCCCACAAATGACCACCCAAACATAACACTCAACCATTGTTTAACTATAGTACGCCCCAAGAACCATTGTTTTGTTTCCAAAATGACTCAATGGCCCAATTTGGGCAACTATACCGTCCCTAATCCACACAACCCCAACGACCTAATTATGATGACATGGGTACCGAACTCCATTACGGAAGCGCCGTTGGCCAAAGCCCCTCCGGATATTGGGAACAAATGATGAAACATCTGTCAAATACCCTTGGAACTTCTGTCGGACCTTCCAACCAGCCATCGCTCGATCAGGTCAGCACACAGAGACCTCAAACACCTCAAGAAAATCGTGGGAGACCTCAGAGACAAACTAACGTACCTGCATGTGTAACATGGGGACGTTATAATCAGACTGATCATTAGTTTATTTTCAATTCAATGTAACCAATTATTACAACATCAATAAATTTATTTTTTCCATTACTATTTTTTATTTATTAACTAAACAAAATTAAAATTAAAAAAAATAAAAATAAAAATACAAGGGGTGTATGCGTCAGATGAATTGGCGCATACACCATGAAGCACACTTAGGCGCCAGGAGCATTGGCGCCTCCTTATGAGGGTCAATGCATGCGCCAATAGCATTGACGCCTCCTCGTGAGGAGCCCAATGCATGCACCAATGCTATTGGTGCTTCCTCCTCATGCTTAAGGGATGAGCCAATTCATCTGACGCATCCTCTTGTAAAATTGATTATTTTGATATATTTTTTTGAATTATTGGTTATTTTCGTATTTTTTTTGAAAAAGTTGGTTATTTAAAAAAATCCTAGTAATGTATAAATCAGTTTTACATATATATTTGATTAAAATGTTTAAACTTGTTAAAATATTTTAAAAATAAAAGAGATTTGTTAGTATAATATCTAGGGGTGTATACGACTTAGATTGGACCGCATTTTCTCTAATCTGTTATTCATCTCGTTTAAATTTTTATGAATTGGGTTTTTCGTTCGACACAAAATTTTATTGTCAAAACTAACATGAATCGACCATTTTATTTATGGGTTTAGTTGAGTTTGTGAGTTGTATTTTAACACAATTCAATATAATCATACTCATTTATAACATTCGAATTCGATGAAACACATAATATAATATCTAATAATGTTCATCAACACGATCATAATACTTGACAATAATATAAAATTAAATAAAACATGTTATTTTTATAAAATAAATAAGTTGGAAATGATAAAAGAAAATAAGAAACAACATTTAATTTTAGAATCACGTAAATTCATTGATCTAGTAGTATTATTGATAGAAAATATTTATTTTGAAAAAATTATGGTTATTTGTGAGATATTAATTTTATATATTTATTTAAAATAATAATAAATATAATAAAAAATTACTAAAATAACGTCAAGTTGGATTTGTAAAACTCAAACTTGATACTTAAGGCAAAAACTATACGAATTATTATAGATTAGGTCGGATATATCCGTAAATGATTTTTTTTGAATAATTGATGGGTTTGTCTGATTTAAATCAGCATTCTCGTGATTCAATCCACATCTATGAACACCACTACATATCTTTCATTAATGGGTTGTGTAAATATATTTTACACACGCATATCCTTTTTTCTCAATAATTATATATGAAAAATGTTCAACGACAATATACCATTCTCACCAGAATACTTGAAAGATGTCAGTACACGTTGAACACCTTGCTTCAATGAGATATATAAGCTAGACTGTCATTGATTATGTACAATATGTTACCAATATATTTGTTTGAATGTAAATAATATTTGAGATATGTTAGTCATTTTGGTGCTTACATAAAATGTAGAATTTTGTTTTAAAAAATTGTGCATATGTTCATATTCTATTATGGTAAAAAATATGGTATACAATACATGTTTGGCCTAATAACTTTGCCTACTCTTGTCCCAAAGAATTCTTTTTTAGAGTATCCATTATCTTTAGAGCTTTCAATAAGGTATGCCCACGAACCTCCTTGTACAAGGAATTGAGGTTTTGCAATGGCTAACTCCCAACCAACAAACAAATAGAGTTTAAAGTGGCCATCCTCCAAACCAAATAGAGATTTTACAAGGGATGATCTCAAACCAAGATGGAGTTTTACATTGGCTATCCTCCGAACCAAACCAATATTTTACACTGGTTGACCTTCGAACCATGATGAGGTTTTATACAAGCTAATCTCGAACCAAGCTGAGATTTTATACGGGCTAATCTTGATTCAACTGAGCTTTTACACTAGGCTGAACTCATCAACTAAGATGAGATTTTATACATGCTAATATCGAACCAATAGAGCTTTTGCATTGGGACGAGCTCTTGAACCGTTGTGGCGATTTTGATGGTGGGTATTCACATACTTCCATAAGATAATCCTCAAACTAAACAAGAGCTTTTACTGGTTTATCTCACAACCAAACAACTTCCTATAGAATAATATATTACACAAGAGATAAAAATACTATAAATAAATTAAAAATAAGCCCCCACCCAGAACAATGATCCTCACTAAGAATAATAACACTCTTGAAGTACTAATACTAAAATATACGTGAGAAAATGAGAGATTTATAGAAAACGACGAGAGAATGAGAAAATAGAATTAAAGATCATTTTTTGGATGAAATGAAATGATAGAGAAACTCTTTATTTGTAGGTCAAATTGTAGTTTAAATTTGGAAATAATCTGTGGGAAAAATGAATGCCATAATTGATTAGACTAATAGATTATTATACTTAATAATCGATTGTTCAAGCCACAAATGAAAGGTTTTCATATTTAGCTATTACTAATCATTAAGAGTCTGTCCCAGTCAATTATAGACTATACAGATTGAAAACAATTGATTAGATGATTAGGCTAATCAATTATCTAGTTGTAAAAAGCCCTATAATTAATAAGCCAATCCCCTAAAAAGTTAGCCAAACCTTAAAAAAAAATCACGTGGTTTTATCAAATAAAGAGTGGTTTCTCAAAGGATTTTAGTGTGTGTGTGTTATTTTTCCATGGTATTTCCATAAATACCCTTGTGCTTTTACAAGACACTGTCACTCAAACAAACACGACTAAACGAGCTTTCACATTCATCTCTTTCACAATTGTGAAGTTTCAAGTCATGACATCGTTATCTTTGACTTTAACTTACACAAAAATATTGAATCGTATAGCTTGTTAAGACTTGATATATCTTCAAGTTGATTACCATAATTAGAGAATTGAGAGAGCAAAACCATCGACGAACCTTGAAATAGAAGTATTCACTTGAATGTCGTTTGACCATATTATTGATTTCAAAGAGATGATTGGGTCTTCAAGAGTATCTTTTAAAGGATAGCTTGATAAAACATCTTGAACATCTTCGTTCGCTTGAACTATCTTTAACAAATAAGGACTTTATTAGATATTGTTTCATATCAAATGTTGTCATCATCAAAACCAAACAACCAATCTAATTGATTGCAACTTTGTTATCAACAAACCTCACCATCTTTGATCACTTTAACAATACATGCAAACACATAAATCCACACGAAAGATAAAAATTAAAAGAAGGAAGAGAGAGAAAGTGAAAAAGCAAAAAAAAAAACTATTAAACGCTCACTCCAAGTTATCTAGGGAAAAACTTACTCCAAAAGTTCAAAAGTGTAGTTCAATGACTTGAAATTGTCTATCAATTAGTATGATTTTATTAGCTCTTGCTAATTACTATTATTATAGATTTGTTGAAGTGTAGATTTTAGAAACATTGAAAGGCAACAATATATGGTGAACATAGGTATCGTTTTGTCTTAGTTAATCAATTTGATTTGGAAAATTGGATTAGTTGATAATATAATCAACTTCGTGGATGTGAAAATGACAATTAGCATCTTAAAAGATGACCAGTTAGCCTTGAAGATGACTTACAACTTTTCTTCTTCTTCTTCATAATATCGAGTCTAATTTGATAAAATAAATTATACATGTAAACTAACTTTACATGACCATGTCATGAATTTTCATTGGATATAAAGTAAAACAATTTTATGCCAACAACACATCTCCATTAAAACCATATTTTAAAATTTGAGTTTTAATAGATAAAAAATTATATGCTTAATTACAATTATTAGTTATATTTCAGATGAATATCTGTTGAGAATGTGTCAAGTGTGAGTAGTGTGGATAATAGTCTCACATTGGTTGATAATGTGGAGACTTGAGCATTTACAAGTGAGAGAACCCACTCACCTATCATCTTAAGGTTTTTGGTGAATATGTGGTGTGTCTCTCACAAAGGTGTTGCTTTAGAAAAAGAAGTCTCGCAATATTCAATGCTCCCTAGTGAAAAAATCCTCCAACAAATGGTATCAGAGCCTTTGGTTTCAGAAAGGGACCGAGTTACTTGTATCGAAAGTCAACGGCGCCAGGATGGTGAATAAGAAACGTTCCGTTGAAGAGTGTCAACGATGCCAGTGTGGTGAATAAGAAACGTTCTGTGCGATACAAGAGAAGTAAGTAGAGCTTTCACTTGAGGGGGAGCATTGTGGACTCACACTTGAGGGGGGTGTTGAGAATGTGTCAAGTGTGAGTAGTATGGATAATAGTCCCACATTGGTTGATAATGTGGAGACTTAAGCATTTATAAGTGAGAGAACCCACTCACCTATCACCTTAAAGTTTTGGGTGAATATGTGGTGTGTCTCTCACAAAGATATCGCTTTAGTAAGAAAGTCCCACAATGTTCAATGCTCCCTAGTGAAAAACTCCCCCAACAATATCAACCTCTTGTATTTTTCAATTTGAAAATATACATAATTTTAAAATTATGTATTATTTTTTACAAAAAATAATAGATCATTAAAAACTTATATACTATTATAACATTTTGGATTCGAATTTGATGAATGTGTTAGTGTCACTATAAAATTCATAAGCTTTTACGAACACCTAAATTTCCTTTGTTTGTATGTCAACTCCAATAATTAGCTCGCAAGTCACATGTATATGTATATTAAATACTCAATTAGATATTATTTTTGAAATATAGTTTTATTAGAAAAACATGAGAAATTATGTAAAAAACTAATAAAAGTAGAGCGACTAATAATGTGATAAAATCAAAATAGGAAAAACAATAGCATAATTATATACGGAGAAAATGAACATTTAATTGGACACCCTTCATTTGAATTTGTCACCTCCTTCCCATTTTCTATGAATAAACAATATTGTTCTTATAAAAGAAAATTATTTTTTAAAATTTATAGGTGTCAAACACAAATTTGATTTTTTTAGAATGATGTCGAAAATTTCGTTTCTTCTATCAAAAGTTTTAAAACCAGTAAGTTTTTTTATTGCAAATTACAAAGTTTTCGTGTATTAATGAAAATATTTTAACAGAGAATTTTAAAATTTCATGTGTAAAATCACTTGGAAATTCCCTAAACTTTGTTTTTTATCGAAAATTTCAGAATTTTCGGTAGTTTTAAAAGCTTTGTTTTTTACTGAAAATTTCAGAATTTCTGATAGTTATAACTTTATTTTTTTACCGAAAATTTCCGAATTTTCGGTAGTTAATAATTTTTAATTTTTATTATTTCCTTCTTTTGTTGTGAAATAGAAAGGCATGGACGATACTATTGCAGACAGAGTGACAGATAAAGCGGCTGAAGAGGCAAGGACTGCTGAGGCTGAGTTTTCCCAGATATGGGCTGAACGAGTGATTCTAACCGGTTCACACTGGAAACAGTTTGCTGAGCAAGGCCAATTTCACACACCTCGTAGCACTCGATACCGACTGATACAATTAGTTGAGCAACCCAGAGATGAAGTGACAGTTGAAGTGGTCCAATCAGATGTTGTTGTTGCATATGAAGTGGTTGTTGATGAGGTGGTTGTCGAGGAGATCCAACCATATGTTACTGTTGCTGATTTAGTCATATTTGTTACTACTGACACAAAGGTTACGCTCCTTCGGCCGATCCCTCTGTGCACACTAATGAAGGATCCTTTGGAGGATCTATTAACCAGTCAATGCTTATTGAGTATGCTCACCATATAGCGTATCGACTATGATAGAGGTATATATATATATATATATATATATATATATATATATATATATATATATATATATATATTTTATGTTGAACTTTTTTTTTTTATTATTATTGTGCAATGAAAGCTAATTGCTAGTTTTTTAAAATTTGTTTGTTACAAGGTTGTATCCCACTTAAGGTGATATCGTATGGGTCGAAGGTGAATGACTTCCCCAAAGATTCCGATGCCTGAGGAGGTGAAACATATTGTACGTGAGTTCAAGCTCCTTGATTTTTCCCTTTATTCCTTCACTATGCTCGATGCTTCACTACTTATTGCTTTTGTTGAGAGATGGCATAAAGAGACATATTTATTTCAATTTTTGTTTAGGGAGATGACTCTCACTATGGATAATGTCTCCTCTTGTATGAGATTTGAGAGTTTTCGAAGGGTAGAATAAAAGGAGTTTACCTTCAACCGGGGTGAGATTTATATTGGATTATCTTAGACTGCACACATAGTCATTAGGGGGCTATTTAAACATCTTTCGTATATTATGTATTATTTGTATTTTTTGTATATTACTCTGACATCTTGATTAGAACTTTTTATTAGATGATATTTATGATCTCCCATTGATGCAACATCAACATAAACTATCATTTGACAATGAATTAAATAACTTAAAAAACGATAATAAATAAGAAAACCTAGACACTACCAAATGGTTCTGGACGTTTCAACATCTTAATTATGTCATCTACATACCTTGAAATCTTAACATTTAACTCGACCGGCCAATTTGTTAACCTACGACGAAATAATCTCCACATATCTTTAACATCTTCACCGGTCGTCAACTTAATAAGGTTGTATTTCACTCTCCCGCCAGTATCAATCCAATCTTCACGAAACTCGATCTTTCTCGCCTTTTTGTGTTTCGATATCAGGTAATAATTCATTCAAATTGGACGTCAAGACGGCGAGACATGTGGTGCCATCCGGAAGTAGGAACTATACGGGAGGTAAAGCTCCGTTGAAGTAAACTTTTGCCTTAATAAAAAAATTAAGGAAAATACATTTTTTAGATGCTTTTTTCAAATAACATGTGACCCCTATTTATACAACTTTACATTTACTCTGAACCATAAAAAAACTATCGCTATAATCATATCCATCCAAAATTATCGGCAAAATCCTGACCGTTAAAAATTTCAAACAAATAACCTTATCGAAAATTTCACTTAGGTTGAAATTTTTGGTATAAAAAGATAAATTTGGAATTTCCGATATCATTTATAATTTTCCGAAAATTTCAAAACTTTCGATACACTAGAATTTACAATAGATTATCGAAAATTTTAATTTTTCCTATTAAAAAATTTAAACAAAAATTTTATTTCAATTTTTAACGAGGAACAATTTTGACAATTTAAAATTATGGGAGTGTGTCAACTAAAAATGAGATTTAAATTCTCTTAAAGAAAGGTGTATTATAAAAAAAAAACCAGGTCCCAGAAAAACCAAAAACCCATTGGGCCAATGCATGGGCTGGGTTACATATAAAAGCCCAACCTACTACACCAATGCTTTCTTTACTGTAAAACCCTAGAATTCCGTCATTCATAATTTAGGTTAAGCAGCATCGTTCTTTCAGCGGTACCAATCAGCAAACATGGTGAAGGGTCGCCAAGGAGAACGCATCAGGTACTACTACTCTTCTAATTCCCAATTTCATTCTCTTCTCTTCGATTTTAACCTATTTTTCACACTTTCTTCGTTTCCTTTGAATTAGACTTTACGTCAGGGGTACAATCCTTGGATACAAGAGGTAACACTTCAATTAAATCTTGTAGCTTTTAAAAATTGTTTTTTTTTTTTATGTGTTTGATGTTATTGATGATGACGTTTTTTTGTGATTTAGATCCAAATCAAACCAGTACCCAAACACATCACTGATTCAAATCGAGGGAGTGAACACCAAGGAAGAGGTAGCGTGGTATGCTGGAAAGAAAATGGCCTATATCTACAAGGCTAAGGTGAAGAAAAATGGTTCACATTACCGTTGTTTATGGGGCAAGGTTACTAGACCTCATGGTAACAGTGGTATTGTTCGTGCTAAGTTCAAGTCCAATCTTCCACCTAAATCAATGGTAATAATTTTGTAATAGGATTTGGTGTTTTTTGTCATTTGGGTTTGTTTTATGATATCGTTGTAAATTTTGAGTTTTTATTCATTTTCAGGGAGCACGTGTGAGAGTGTTCATGTATCCAAGTAACATATGAAAGGTAAATTCACCACTGTCGATGTTCTTTTTTTTTTCTATGTCACATTATATATGTTTTAAGGCATGTTTTTGAAATTTGATGTGGTTTTATGCATTTTGTTGGTGTTTATTTGAATCTATGACTATGTTTCAGATATATTTGGACTGTTTATTTTTTTGTAGTCCATCTATGCCTTACTTGTTTTCTTGTTATTATCACGTATTTATCAATTTATGAATACAGTTTTTGTCTATATCAGGCTTTTGCTGTGTTAGATAGTAGATATAGCGCGCTTAGGACAAGCTACTATTTTTTGCACACCATCATCTACCACAATGGATTTATTTGCATGTTATTATGTTTATTGTATAAACTTTCCAGTGTTACATGTCGGTTATACAAATTGTGTACTGACTAAAAAAGTACAGTAATGAATCTAGTCAATTCTCCGACACTGTTATACTTTGGCATTGTTATATTTTGTTCATGGCCTTTCTGACTTAATTAGTTATACTTAGATTTGTTCTGTTGTTTATGTTGTCCTAATTTTACATTGAAACTTTTATCGCAGATTTACATCTTCCTCAGCAGAGTTGTCAGCTGATTTGTCGTCACAAAGCTTTTTGTATCATTTCGATGGAGTTTGTTTTCATCTCTGCATTAGTTTTTGAGAATTTATCTTTTGTTTTAGACCATAATAGAACCAAATGGTATTCTCTTTTGTATTGGCTATTTTCTATGAAGCTTATATTTTTGGGATTCTTATGTGGTCACATTTGCCTTGGTCTTTTGATTACTGCTTTTCATATTAGATTTCATTTGTTTTATTAATCCCACAAAATTGAGTATTGATGCAAATGTAGAGATCTTTAGCTTGCGCTTTATTTGATCGTTAAGTACTAAACATTTTTTGGTTGGAGAGTATAAGTACAATGCAGGGATTGTTTTTTGCAATCCTTATTTATTTGAGACAATATGCCTATAAAATTGACAACATGCCGGTCTGGTGTTTTGTTGCAATATGCTTATAAAATGCCGGTCGTATAGTTCAGAGTTCGTTAAAGTAGTTCCCCTAGGGGTTGAAAGTTTATTCGCCGCATCTCTGTTCCTCAACAACTTGTTCAACGTGTTTGAGAAACGGTATTATATCCATATTTGGTATCATTTTACTATCTGATGACATAACATCTTATAACTCATCTGATATTCATGAACAAAAAGATAGATTCTCAAACGGTTAAAAATTATTATGAAAGACATGCGTCTGGTCTTCAATTATCTTTTTCTGTGATGCAAGCATGAGTGTTGTCTCCCTTGATTATAGGGGGGTGATAATGGTTTTGTACAAATTTTTGAATGACGATTTTTATATTTGAGGACACGAGCTATCCTTATTTTACAATTAGTTATGATCTTAACTCTATGCTTGCTAACAAGTTGTGAAGTTGTACGGAGTCATTCCTTTATATACGAGTCAAAATTGATAATACAATTAGTAACTTCCAATCAATACTTAAAGATGCCATGTTAATCACTCTATTTTTTGCTTATAACCCATCTTAGAAGAAAAATTAATCATAAGTCTATCATAAAATTTAAACAAAACACACATAAACTTAATGAGAACCACAAAACAACTTCGACGAACTCATTGAGAGTGTAACACAATCTATAGAAAAAGAGTAATATAAAATACTCATACACAAACACACACTTTAATATATTAAAAAAGTAAAGAAGGAAAAATTAGAAATATGTAATGGTGGTGATTTTACTATTACGACAAGAAGAAAAATATACAAAAGAAAACTTAACAGTGACAAGGATGAAGTCGACAATAAAGAAGATAATCGGTGATAGCAAAGTCCAATGGTGTTGGTGATAACGATCAAAGACATGCAGATTATGACTAAGTTCCATTGTTATAAGAAATTGAAATGCACTGTAGTGAATGTAATGAAGAAGCCGAAAGAACATCAAACTGGTTTTTTGAGTAACATAATCCCTTTATTCTGATTTTTAAATATTAGACATGTTGCATGAAAGTGATGTTTAAATTGCGAAAAAACTATAATAGTTTAAAGGTGGAAGGCAGTTGTCACAAAGTGGCTCGAAAACTATTAACCTTGGTTAAAAAGTCAAAATTACATTAGTTGTAAATTCATCAAAAATAAGATTTTAATTAAACGAGAAATAAATTTTCATTCAATCGTAGCTCAACATTTAAAAAGATCCAATTGTTTGGATTGATAAAAAATTAAATAGTTTTTAAAAAAACGATTGATGACTTATAATGAGCATTACAATAAAAATTTTTGAGGAGGAAACGATGACCCTAAAAGGTTGATGTCATAAAAATATTATTTCTTTTATTAATACATTTGTTGAGTGCTAGAAACAAGTCGTGGTTATAAATAAAAGTGGGAGCTCCAAGAGCAACGTCATATCAGCTACATATGTTATTTATTACCAAGAGCAACATGTTAAGTTCACACTTTGGCCATATTCTACGGAGTAGCAAATTCAAACTATGATATCAATATGATGAACTAATCAAATTTCTTCAAAGATGTTCAACAAGGTCGAGCTTCCGAGGTCCGTTATATTGTCATCATACCGAGTACATCATTTGTTATCATCTATCACATGACATTTATCCTAAATTAACTACATTTGTGAGAAGCATACTAAATGCCATAAGAGGATAAGAAAAAACATTTTTCAAACATTAGGACGATGCAAGAAAGGATGTTAAACGAGCATTTAGAGTTCTTAAATACCAATTGACAATCATACGTAATTTGGCCCGGGCTTGACAGTTGATGCCCTCAAACATATAATAGATACATGCATCACAATATGATTGTTGAATATGAACGCGCCACATATAATAGTTTTTTTTAGGGAAATACTCATCCCACCCTATACGGTGAGCCCCACACCTCTGAAAAAAAATACCCTTATTAATATCCGAAGATACTTCTCCGGATGCACCTAAAATTAAACCAACTCTCGTAATTCAGCCACACACCTCATTTTTGCGAAAATCTGGTCCGGAGATGCATATACGTAAATTTTATGAGGTAAATCCGGATAAGCATCTCCACAAACCCCCATAAATTCATTTTAAGTTATTGGACGCATGTTTATTACATATGACATGAGATATTTCAGAGACGCATCTTCGAAAAACAACATTAATGCATTTTAGGCATCAACGTTTTCCTAACTTTGACCTTTTTTTAGGCGAACTTATATTTTCGGTCATTTTAGGCCAATTTTTTTTTATCATAAACCCATTTAAGAGTGTCATAAATTAATTCAAACATACTATACATACATTAAAAAACTCATACATTAATCAAATTAAATTCAAAATGTACAGACGACACACAATTTGACACACAATTTATTATGAAAATACAAAGAATAATACATACAAGACTTAAATAGTCTTTTGGTCCTTTTAAATTGGAAAGTTTTTATTTTTCGTCCCTGTATCTTGTTTTATGTGGGAAAAGTCCTTAAATGTTGAATTTCATTTGGTTTAAGTCTCTAAAGTTAAAATCTGCAGGTTTCCTGCGGATTTTAATTTTAGGGACTAAAAGCAAAAGGATTTAACATTCAGGGATCATTTAAAAAAAAGATACAAGAACGAAAATAAAAAACACACTAACTTACAAACACCAAAAGACAATTAAATCCTACAAACAAACATAAACTATTGGGTATGTCTAACCCCCTAGTTTTCCTTCGCTTGTACTGCAAGGCATTCTGTGTCTCGGAAATAATGTCTTCTACGAGGGTCAACTGGAGAATTCCTTCCTAAAAAAGTCCAACCTCTATGACCGATCTCGCTATAACCATAATATGGTGACATACCAGTAACACGTCCTGGGTGTGGTCATCCCTAGTTTCAAGTATCTTCTAATTAGATGACCTAGGTGGTCTTCCAGGAGTGTCTGATGTCATGATAAAATGTGACACCCTATAGAACCATGTGATGTAGCGGTCTGCATAACCCCATTGTACAGGAGCTGGCACCATGCAATTATCCTCTGGAAATGACTATCGAGATCCTCAAGTATGGCATCAAGATCCCAGCAATGGACGGTGGGATGAGCGGACTATGAGGGGCGTCTCAGAATAAATTGCAAATACCTAAACCATCGCATCACTCGCCTAGGCAAATACATATACATCAGACCTGAACCACAAGCCTCCATCCGGAGTATACAAAATGACATCCAGGTGACACGCCTAACAAGGATTTTCGTATGGGTAAAAGGAAATGTCATATGCTACAATGCGGTCAAGATACACCCGGAAGGGCTCGAATGCTTGATTCCCTTTGTACGAGGAAAATGTGCAAACACGTGTCCAATCCTCAATGTAATCTTACTCAGGTTGCCAGCCAAAAATACGAGGAAAGTGAGAGATAATCCATCCCTAAAAGTGATTCAGATGAAATATTAGTAACAAGTGTAACACACGAGTTATGATAATATTAGTAACAGTAAATTACTGTCAGTAACGTGCAACTTCCTATAAACTGCTTTGTCTTTCAAAGACAAGATTCACCCAACTTTGAGTACATATAGACCAAACAGGCACCACCCATTTGTACTCGTGAATCATCATTAAGTTGATGAAGTATTTAAGGTAGACCACATCGACATAGGTTCCACTTTTGTCCAGAAACATGGACATGCCAACTAGGAACAAGAGGTAACACCTCAATCCACAATGCAGGTGGTACTCAAGCTGTATACTATCACTGTCGGCATCCATAACCATCTGCATGTGGTCTTTATAAACTTCTCCCAAGAATTTAAATCTAGCATGAGCATCTCTGTTGATAGAATAAAAAAATTTATTCTCTTTTTCCAGATAGTAAACATTTCACTATCAATTGGTGGAAGCGTGTTCATGAAAAGTCTTTTGTTAAAGAAAGACGTATTTGAAGTTATCATACCATCTCTTGATACAATTAGTCTTATAATAGGAGTTAGGCTCCGATCTCACTTGTTGACAAAGTGACTCCAAACACAAGAGAGAGATAGGATGAATTGCGTTGTTTAAAATTCAAAAACAATTTATAAAAGCTTTGTTCTTTAAAACAATTATTTTAGATTTGATAAACACGCAAAGACATGACAAAAAAATATATAAAGAACATGTAGATGAAGAGAGAGACATATCAAAAATAATATAAACAAATAAAGAATGAATGGAAAGAGAGAGTGCACTAGATATTTATACAAGTTTGACATGACCTACATTTATCCCCAAAAATTTCCTCTTGAGAGTTCTACTAAAAATTAAACTTCAATTTTTTAAACATAATTAACCCATAAACCTTCAACAACAAACATAGATTTTAAATAGGCTTTGCTAATGAATCAATCAGAGATTTTACATAAACAAAGCCTAATAACCAATAAAAAAAGCGTTGAGTGCAAGTGTGAGTGATTAAAGTTCCACATTGCCTATGAATGAGTGAAATGTGGGATTTATAAGAGAGAGATTCCACTTATCTATCACCTTAAGGTTTTGGGTTGAGATGTGGAATCTCCCTCTCTTGTGGTCCTAAAGCATTTGTCCCATTGATGCTCCCGATTTTCCGAGACTCCCCAGTTGTGGTATTAGAGCCTGATTCAACTTTGTGGGGGAGCGAGAGCTAGATTGGGTGTTGGGTTCTGCTATAGGATGTAGGGGACTCACACTTGTGAGGAGAATGATGTGTTAAAAGTGTGAGTGGTTAAAGTCCCACATTTCCTATGAATGGGTGAAATGTTGGATTTGTAAGAGAGAGAATCCACTTATCTATCACCTTAAGGTTTTAGGTTGAGATGTGGCATCTCCCTCTCTTGTGGTCTTGAAGCATTAGTCCCATTGGTTCTTCCAACTCTCCGGAACTCCCCAATTATCGTGAAAAAAGAAATTTAAAAAACAAAGAGTGTAGAAGAAAAATAAACAAAAATTTGGTGTAAAATAAAATGAGGAGAAATATCATTCATATAAAAAAATTATCTCAAAAAGGAAATAATCCATGGGTTAAATTAAATAATTTAATCGATTAACACTTATTTTTATCGATTAAAAGCTTCAAAACAAATATATGATTTAATCGATTAATGTCTTTTATTATCCATTAAGAGGTCATTCACCTTGACTTAATCGATTGGACCAAGTCCTTAATCTATTAGGTGGTGTTTTGAATTTACTAATTGATTAGAAACACTTCTTAATTAATTTTATACATGCTTGTGTAGGTTTTAAGGATATTTAATAAAAACAAAAAAGGTTTGAAAAATCTTTTACGTGTCTGTGTGATTGCCTTAATATTTTCAAGACTTACTCTTGAACTTCTAAAATTTAAATTGATACCTTTAAGACATTAAACGCAAAATCAGACGAGTTTTCCCACTTTCTCTCTTTCAAGCACCAAGATCCTCTGCATGATTCATCAATTGATTAACAATTCAATTGGATCTTTGACTCATATGACTGACGATGCTTGAAATATATTTTTATTTATCAAATGCCATCACCAGGACCTCTCAACATCCAAAAGAATTTTGACTTATGAACTTGTCATCTTTAAAAGCTGCTTGATATTCATCACCAATTGTCACCAATTGTCATCATAAAAGCTAACTGGAGGTTATACATGCGAACACATAGATTCACAAATCTATAACTATTTTTTTTGTAGTTAATAAAAATATTCCACCCAACGATTTCAGGAAAATGCTAGAGAATCCAAGCCTTCAAAATAGTTCACATGAAATTATTCAGTATATATATTACCTAAAAAAAGACCGTTGTTTCGTGCCATTTATTCTGTCTTCTAGTGGCTTTCTTCATCTAGTTTGGAGTAAAATAAACCAAACAAGATGCTTCCTAATTATACTCAGGAATTCTCTCAAGGTTTATGAAGTAAATAATATAGACAACATCTACTTAGATTTCACTTTTATCCATAAATATTGTTGTGCCAACAAAATACAAGAAAACTATCCTTATGCACATTATCTATGATAAATAACTCGTGCATGATCGCCAACATGAGTAACAACAAAAGTCAAATGGCCATTGTAAGTATCCTTTAGAAATGAAATTTGTGCATGTGTTCCTCGTGAAGTGATGACCTCCTCCCAGGTCTCACCTGAATCAACTCCTAAGTGTGCAACCTATAAGTATATTACCTCATATATCTGAATTGGAGAGTGATCCAACAATGTGCATGTGATATGAAGGTCCTGAATGCAAGATACATCATCTAGAGTGATACTCATCTCACTAATGGGTATATGAAATGACGATGTCTTTGAGAGTTATCTCTCAACAACGACAGACAGAAGTCCACGGTCAATGAATTGAAAAACCACTCCTACAAACATCCTTTAGTCTAGATGCTACCAATACTCGCTGAAACTATAATTCACGAGGTTTCTCCAACTATGTTATCTTCCTACCATGGTTAATACACTTTTATGTCTCACAAAACTGCAAAAATCAATGTATTAACGCTAGATGATTAATGACAATATAAGTATGATAAACTAGATATTTAAAATCATAAGTAAATAGTGGAATAAGTGAGTAGCAACATGACCTACATATAGCGGAAGAAGTGACATGTCTGAAGAGCCTATAGTAAATTCCTTAAGTCTGGTGGGAGTAGGTGTAAGAGCAAATGCATGGGCATGTGTGTTCTTCCATGAGACTGAAATTCGTGACCATGTGACGAAGACCCCTCGACGGTTCCAAATGAATGTTTATTTTACATTATGTACTTTCGACCATATAAGATTTAGTTTTCTCTCTACGACTTGAATCATGTTGTGATAATCGGCCATGCCTGTATATTGGTTGTTTACAAGACATTTTTCTATACTCACACAATACAGGAGATACCATTAGTAAACATAACAAAACTATAATCCATATTTTTGTATTGTTATTGATCTTACAAATAAGTACACTTATCAAACTCAACACAAAGGCATTGTTTAATCTTAATATATGAGATATATTATACTTCCTACTTTAAACTTATTTGATGGGCTTCCATTGACTATGACCGAATTTGTAGCGAGCTCACACATTCCATCATCCACCTACGCTCTTTGAGTGGAAAACCCATGTTAGTCATCACCTCCTCCAAATACCTCAGATCAACATAATCATAAGCATATTTAAAATCACCTTTAAACAAAATAAGCTCATTTTTGAGCTTGCTGGCCTCGTCCACCGCTTCATTAGCAATAAAATATCGTTAATAATTTGTCTCTCCTTCATGAAGACAAACCGAGTCTCTGAAATTACACTACCTATAACCTACTTCAACCTATTAGTTAGAACTTTAGTCAACACTTATTACAACCCACAAACAAAATTGGGTAAAATCAAACATTCTCAAAGAATTAACAACTTTCGGGGTCATCACAATAAACATACAATTAAATCATTTTATCAACCTAAAATGGGTAAAATCAAACATTCTTAAAGAATTAACAACTTTCGGGGTCATCACAATAAACATACAATTAAATCATTTTACCAACCTACTACTAGTTTGAAATTTCAACAAGAAGCTCATAAAATCAATCTTTGACTAAAATTCTTTAATAAAACCGAAGTTACTACCACTAAAATTATGATTTTTTAAGCTATCACAATCCTACAATTTATTTCACCTCTCCCCACCAAATGATTTAACCAAATTAGTAATAGCACACTCTTTAAGATTTTGATGCTTAATAATATTTTTAAAATAATATGAAAATAATTATATAGTCTTCCTTTTTTTGTTTGGTTTGTTGTCTTTATATCTTTTTAATAATTATTAAAATAAAAATTTGTTGGTTTATTTTTTTTAGAGTTAATAGGTATTTCTCCCCTTCATATGGGAGAACTTTGAAAAAACACCTTGTAAAAAAGGTTGATTTACGCCCTCAATATTTCAATATTCAACACATTTGGTCCCTCATTAAACCCAGTCACCAAAATTTATGATGTGACATGAATATTATGTAAAATTTTATTAGTTTTCAATTAAAATAAAAGTCAAGTGCCATTTGTTTACGTTAAAACATTAATCTTTTTCAAATAATGCAATTGAACCATAGTAAAATAACTAATAAAAAACTTACCTCCATTTTCATTGAAACTCTAATCTAACATTTATCTCCATTAACTTCCCCAAAACGTAAAACCATTCTTCTTCCATTTTCACCCTCGAAATTGAAACCCTAAAGCAATCCATGTTTGCATCTTCAACCTCAATCCAAGTGGCTCGTAATCACGTTTCTTCCAAGGTAGCTGACATTTTCAAAGGCATTTCGTCATTTTTGAAGCTGGCATTATCGTAGCTCTGAACTCGTTGTTGAAGGTTTCTAGAACGTTAAAAAAAGGTATGATTATGGTCCCAAACTTTGGTTTACTTTGTTGTGGTCCAAACTTAGCTTTTGACCATTAAGTAAATGTTAAAGTTATATGATATTACACGGTGTTTAGGTTTTATTGTTCTAACCATAATTTATGCATTTATTTTTAAAAATGGGCCTATTCAATGTCATATTTCACCATTTTAAAAAATGGGCCTATTCAATGTCATATTTCATCATGGGACCACTTTGTGCATGACAAGTTTATGTTCTACACATGTGGGAATGAAACCAATATCTTTCATGGTCAATATCCTAATATGCCTAATATGTGGTCAATATCCACATTTTATGCCTAAGAGATCTAATCCCAAGAACTTGCACTTTCAATATTTTCTCTTTGGGTTTGCAATAGACTTCGAAACAAACAACTTCATAGCCAGATCGTGTCCACATCTGGGAGTCATTCTTCCATTTGAGAGCACCATTGAGTTCGAGTTTGATGACATTTTAAAGAAGGTGCGATTGGAGGGGAGACACGCTGGAAGAAATACAAATGAATTAGAGTGTAGAGAAGGAGATGCGAGTTTCAAAATTTTCCAAAAGACGATGACGACGAAAAAGAAGAATACACATTTTAATTTTTCTAAAAAAAACTTCATATAAATTGGATAAATGAGGGCTTGACAACATTAAGATGTTTAATTAGATTAATAGTGTTAATAAGGACATAGTGAGATTTAAAAATATTTACGTTTGTTTTAACCACATGTGGATTTAAATTAAAATGAAAAAAAAAATGACATAGATTATGTTGATTGGGTTTAAAGAGAAATCAAATATATGGAATCTTAAAATGTTAGACATAAATTAAAATTTCTTTTATCTAAAGTTTTTCAAAATTCTAGGGCTAAATACATATTAACTTATTTATTTATTAATTATTTTAATGCTTAAATAATATTCCATGTGTCCTAAATTATAAATCAATTTAAGTTCAATTAAAAATAAACTCGTGCTAAATCAAGAGATAGAGAGAAATTGGATTGAAGTTTGAACTTTTGAAGTGGTTTGTAAGATAAATCTCTCAAACAACCATTTCAGGGTTTTAGCATTCTATTCTACAACACCATCACGCAGTGAGTCTTCAATTACCATCACTTTATTTTTTCAATTCAATGATTCATAATCGCCAATTGATTTTTACTACTTCCAATCTCTGCAAACTCACCCATCACTTTTCCTTTCTTTCTCGCTCCCATTCCTTCATTTCCCCAACACCCTTTTCCGCAAAGTTAACGTCTTTAGCTTCTACAACCGGATTCATTTCCACCCAGAGAACCCCAGGTTTGTTCAAAGATTCCAACTTTTTAGGTCACGTTGGTTTATTGAGATGTTACTGTAATAATAATAGTGGCGGGTCAAAGGAATGGACTGATGAAATTGAGTATTTGGATGAATCTGGTAGTGTTATTTATAAGGGTAAGGGTGTTAGGTCTGTAGAGCCTGGGATTGATGATCATGTTATGGTGGGTGAGGTTAAAAAGCCCTTTTTGAATGCTTTAGCTGTGGCTAAAATTGTTGAGGTTGTTAAGAGATGGAAGTGGGGTCCAGAACTGGAGACCCAATTGGACAAACTTCAGTTTGTACCAAACATGACTCACATTGCTCAAGCTTTGAAGGTTATTAATGATGGTGATGCTTGTTTGAGTTTGTTTAGGTGGTCTAAGAGGCAATCTTGGTATTCACCTAGTGATGATTGTTATGTTATGTTGTTTGATGGTTTGAATCAGCGTAGGGATTTCGATGGGATACAGTCGTTGTTCGATGAGATGGTTGGTGATTCTGGGAATAATGGGGTTTCGTTGGTTGTTTCGTGTAATCGAGTGATTCGGTACTTGGCTAAGGCGGAGAGATTGGAAGTTGCTTTTTGTTGCTTTAAGAAAATACAAGATGGTGGTGGTGTGGTTGATAGTGAAACGTATAATTCGCTCATTACTTTGTTTTTGAATAAGGGTTTGCCTTATAAGGCGTTTGAGATATATGAGAGCATGGAGAAAGCCAATTGTAAATTGGATAGTTCGACTTATGAGTTGATGATTCCGAATTTGGCTAAGTCGGGCCGTCTTGATGCTGCTTTCAAACTCTTTCAAGAAATGAAAGGAAGAGATTTCCGGCCGGGTTTAAACATCTTTGCATCACTTGTTGATTCAATGGGGAAGGCAGGGAGGTTGGACGGTGCAATGAAAGTTTATATGGAGATGCGAGGTTACGGATACAGGCCGCCCCCTACCATATATGTCTCTTTGATTGAATCCTATGTGAAATCTGGAAAGTTAGAAACTGCTTTGAGGCTTTGGGATGAGATGAAATTAGCAGGGTTCAGACCTAACTTTGGTTTGTATACATTGATCATTGAATCTCATGCAAAATCAGGGAAGCTTGATATTGCTATGTCTGCATTTTCTGATATGGAGAAAGCGGGATTTCTACCAACTCCATCTACATATGCTTGTCTCTTGGAAATGCATGCTGCGTCTGGACAAATCGATCACGCCATGAAGCTGTACAATTCAATGACGAATGCAGGTTTAAGGCCTGGCCTAAGCACTTACACTGTTCTTTTAACTTTACTGGCAAATAAGAAGCTGGTGGATGTTGCTGCCAAGATTCTACTTGAAATGAAGGCCATGGGATATTCGGTGGATGTGACGGCTAGTGATGTTTTGATGGTGTATATCAAGGAAGGTTCAGTTGATCTTGCTTTGAGGTGGCTGCGTTTCATGGGTTCGTCGGGGATCAGAACCAATAATTTTATAATCAGGCAATTGTTTGAGTCGTGCATGAAGAACGGGATCTACGAGTCCGCGAAGCCTCTTCTTGAAACATATGTTAACTCCGCCGCCAAAGTTGATTTGATACTTTACACCTCAATTTTAGCTCATCTTGTTAGGTGTCAGGAAGAAGAGAATGAGAGGCATTTGATGTCTATCCTTAGCGCAACAAAGCATAAGGCGCACTCATTTATGTGTGGACTTTTCACAGGTCCCGAACAGAGGGGACAACCGGTGTTAACTTTTGTAAGGGAATTCTTCCAAAGTATCGATTATGAATTGGAGGAAGGTGCTGCAAAGTACTTTGTCAATGTTCTTCTCAATTACCTAGTTCTCATGGGACAGATAAATCGAGCTCGATGCGTTTGGAAGGTTGCTTATGAGAATAAACTTTTCCCAAAGGCTATAGTTTTCGATCAGCACATTGCTTGGTCCCTTGATGTTAGAAACTTGTCAGTTGGAGCCGCACTTATAGCATCAGTGCACACTCTTCACAGGTTCAGAAAACGTATGCTGTATTACGGTATTGTCCCTAGACGGATTAAATTGGTGACAGGACCAACGTTAAAGATTGTGATTGCGCAGATGTTAAGCTCCGTAGAGTCTCCGTTTGAGGTGAGTAAAGTGGTTCTTAGGGCGCCAGGAGATTCGGTGATGGAGTGGTTTAAGAAACCAATAGTTCAGCAGTTTCTTCTGAATGAAATTCCATCTAGAGCTGATATCTTGATGCACAAGCTTAACATACTTTTCCCCAATTCTGCACCTGAGATTAGATCTCTATCCCCTCCGAAACCTCTAATTGCAGGCAGGGTAATGTAAACAGTTCTTATCATCTTAAAGGTGTTCGAGATGCAGACTCTTCATATCTTCGGTATAAACAGATATGTAAGATTTAAGAAATTTTAAGATTTATATTCTTTTCCCTCGAAAGTTGTGGTGTAATGTATAAGAACTCAAATCCTGTCATGGTTAGATTTTTTTTTGACAAAATGTTTAGGGTATTCATATATGTCAAATCAAGGTTTTCTCTCCTGATGATACTATTGAAGTTATAACAGAATGTGAGTTACAGTTATAGGGATACCAAGTTCTTTAATCAATGACAAGATTCACAAGTGTTGTGCTTCTGTTTTAATTAAACTGCAGAATGCAAATAGAGGAAGAGGGCGAGTTGGAAAAATTATGCGCATATTAGATATTACATTAAAAGATTAAGTTAGATCCAGTAAAATAACATTTAAAGTAAAAGAGTTCTATTGTAAATTATTTAAATATCAAGTGTTATATTGCACTTACTCTATTACTCTTTTGAAAGTAATTGAACTAGTTTTGATTAAAAATAAAGCATTGACCATCGAAATCTGGGACTAAAGTCTAGAGCGCAAATAAAGCCATTGGTCAAAATGCTGTGGTTGCGGTTTTCAGGCTTTTGTATTTTTTCCCAAACCCCTTGATAAAATTTCAAAAATGTTTATAGAATAAATGTTTATAGAATTTGGAGATGTATATTCGGATATATTTATTTTTTATAAAATTGAACACAAACGAGTGAATCATCCCTATTATACATAAATTTAACATTATATATCATTATAAACTGGTAGTTCAGGACATTGCAACATATTGATAATATATTTGACAAATCTTGTAATCTTTGCATTAATTTCAATCAGACACTTTGATGCATAACAGTGAAAAATACTCCACATAACTTTTAAATCTTTATCTGTCTTCAGTTCAAAGTTGGTGAAGTGCATCTTTCCTTCACTGTCAAATGAGGGTGAGCGATACTCGAATTTGACAACTCTTTGATTTTTTTGAATATCGCAGGAGAGTATTCAGTTTGGATATCAAACCGAAGAGAGGTGTGTCATTGATGACCCTAAATTGAAGTGGTGGTTTCGTGCTATTGCAATACACAAATGCAAGGTGAGGATATACGGCCATTCTCTGATTTTGGCGTGTTTTATTAAAAATATGGGATGAGAAACACTCTATTTATATAAGTTTTGGATCACCTTGGACCCTAGTAACCTTATCATTTCATCATGGCATTTTTGGGAGATACTTTTATGGATACACCTTTTTTTAAGGAAAAAAATGGTGTTTTCGGATATGGACATCCATAAAGTATTTGTTGTGATTTTTTTTAAAATTTACTATAAGGTGTATCCAGATATGCATTTTCATAATCATTTCTGAAGCAATATCCGACCAAAAACGGTGTAAACATAAAGAAAACATGTAAATCATAAAATTTATAAACATAAACATTCGACATTTACACCATCATTCTTGAATATATATTACTTATGTATTAAATCGTATTGAGATTACATCGTTGACAATAATACATTCAAAAAAAGTGTATCAATTACAATCTAAAATATATCAAAAGATGCATCACCGCCTAAATCTAGTACTAGTTCCTCCTTTGATTTTTCCTTATTTGATTTCCTAAATAAACCAGCTCAATGAAAAACGCGTAGTAAATGAGTTTAAGGGTATTTTCGAAGATGTATCTCTGAATTTACCCAAAAATTTACAAAGATGTAATTCCGGACCATTTTTTTTCACAAAAATGGGGTGATTGTTTGATTTACGAAGGATGTAATGATTTAAGGTGCGTTCGAAAATGCATCTTTGAACGCATTTGAGAGTAATTTTGAATTTTCAGTGGTGTGAGCCATCCTCTAAGGGTGTGAAAAGAAATTCCCAACATCATAAAAAAAGTTGCTTACTACCTACCACATTGGAGAGATTAAGAGGAGGCTGCAGGCATTGTAGGAAAGAAATTCTAGTGGAAATGAGAGTAAGTTATGGAAAGGAATTTGGCACATACCCCTACCAACAAACTACGTAAATTTCATCCGGAGACTTGTGAAGGGGATTCTTCCAACAAGAGTCATCCTAAACACGAAAGGAATTAAGATTAATCGTATATGCCCTTATGCTAGAATGAAGTTGAAATCGAAGAGCATCTTTTTTTGAATCTTCATCCTGCCAAGCGAGTGTGGATTGGAAACGACCCTGCGAAATTGTATCTGGCTTCCGTTTGTAATGTTGTGCTTCCTTAAATTGTATCTGCCTTTCAAAAGAGTTAAACATTTATCCTTTTTGTGAGCTTACTGAGTAATTATGTTTAAGATAAATCAATAATGATCAAATGTAAATTGCTTAGGTTCCTGACAATTTTAGAAGTTTGAATTAAAGACTTTAGCTTAAGAACATGATCATACATATAGGTAGTTTGAGATAGGTCTTATGATATAAGTATATGCACATGATTAAGTTATTTATACTACTTGATACATGTGTTTTTATGAGTATTATTGAGATTTTTGTGATAGATATTGTCCTTGTCAAAAAATACAAAATGCATGGTATCCCTAAGCTAGTAGGGATGACTAGAGAGACCTTAATATTGTTATGGAAGTTTAGAGTTTACTCACGGAGGCGAGAGACCTTATTCAGTATTGTTTACGGTGTGATGAGAGAGCAAACTCACGTGATGTAAGAAGCTTTGTGAATTTTTGGGGTGTATCGTGTGTATTGTGATATGTCCTCTCACCCTTATAGAGGCATTATGGTCTAGGATTTCCTTATGAATGATAACCACCCACTTAGTCAGTGGTGAACATTTGAATTCCTATTTCCTAGAGAAACGTGGTTTTATCTTGTTAACCCTGACTTCTCTCTAACCGAAGAACGTCTTTTCCAATGTTTCCCATTATGGGGCGAATGTGAGCACTGAGGGCGAGATAGTCCATAAAGGTGGGCGGTAGATGGGCATTTCCCCCACAGGTAGTTTGTAATCCCCCGCCCTTAGTAGATCTTTTACAAATATATCACTATACAATCCCTCAAGCAGGAGGGCTTTGACAAAGAGCAAAGTGCTTTAAACGACATAGCGATAGGGGGTATTCGTCTAGTGAGATCCAAGTCCCTCAGACGAAATTATATGTTGTTTATGACTGATGAGATTCCAAGTCTCTAAAGTGAGGTGTTGAGCCCTATGGATGGGACTTCGATCAAGCCCTCAGACAATAATTTAAGTTAAGTCTCTCGGGCTAGAATTTGGTCGTGTCCCTTGGGCGAGACTTTAAATTTGATCCCGCCCGAGGAAACTCTAAGTTACTCAAGAAAGGCGTTTAGATAAGTCTATTTGATGGGACTATTAGTCCCTCGGGCGATATATACGTTGAGCCCGAGTGATGAGACAATAAGTCCCTCAAACAAGACGTTGAGCCTATTGGGAGGGACTTCGATTAAGCCCTCAAACAAGACTTTAAGTTAAGTCTATCGGGCCAGACTTCATTTGTTTCCTTTGAGCAAGACTTTAAATTGGGTCCCGTTCGAGGAAACTCTAAGTTACTCAAGTGGGACGTTTATATAAGTTTGTTTGATAGGAATCTCAGTCCCTCAGGCGAGATTATATGTTGAGCTTGGCTAATGAAACTCCAAGTCGCTTCAGGCGAGGCGTTGAACCCCTTGGGTGGGACTTCGACCAAGCCCTCAGACAATACTTTAATTTAAGTTTCTCGGGCCATGATTCAGTCGCGTCCCTTGTGCGACACTATAAGTTGGATCTCGCTTGAGGAAACTACAAGTTACTTTGGAGAGGAGTTTAAATAATCCAATTTGATGGGACTCTCAGTTCCTTAGGAGAGGCATTAAGCCCCTTGGTCGGGACTTAGATCTAGCAGTTATACAAGACTTTAAGTTAAGTCTCTATGGAAATACTTTGATCGCATCCCTTTGGCAAGACTTTAACTTGGATACCACCCAAGGAAACTCCAAGTTACTCAGGTCGGGCGTTTAGTTAATCTTGTTTGATGTGACTCTTAGTCCCTCGTGTGGGATTATATTTTGAGTCTAAATGATGATACTCCAAGTCCGTCGGGTAAGACTTTGAGCTCATTGGACGGAACTTCGACAAAGCCCTCAGATAAGACTTTAAGTTAAGTCTCTCAGGCCAGACTTCGGTCGCATCCTTTGGGCAAGATTTTAGATGAGGTGGTTCCCGATGGATGGTACAATCATATTTCCCTTAATGGTGGAAAGGTTTTTCTTGTGGAAGTCAAACGTATCTGTATTGTTTATAAAGGTGACAAGGCTTTTCCTATTGAAGTCCAACATAGTTGTATTTCCTGGAACGACGAAAAGGATCGTCCAATGGAATTCCAACACAGTTGTATTTCCTGGAAAGGCTGCGAAGATCTTCTTATATAAGTTAAGCATAATTGTGTTATCCTGAAAGGCGACAAGGGTCTTCTTGTGGAAGTCTAACATATTTGCCTTTCTTGGAGAGGCGATAATGATATTCCTTTGGAAGTACAACATACATGATACCATAACCTAAATGTTCTCCCTACTCATAAACATTCAAGAGTTTGTAGATAGGCGGGTGATATGCCCCTAAAAAGTTACAAATAGTCTAACTGAAATAATATTTTAAACGTATAGAGTTCTTGATTCTGGGTATGAGCCTTCCATCCAACGCTTGCAGCTTGTATGCTTTGTGAGAAAGCTTCGAGGATTTGAGGTTCAATCTCTCCCAATTGGGTTGAAACTTTCCCTGTTGTACATGGATAACCACTTGTATAAATACCAAGTCACCCCCTTGCATTTCTCGCGACATTACCTTGGAATTGTATCTTCTAGTAGCTTTGTGTTTGGTGGCGAATTCCCGAATGTGGGAAACATCTCTTAACTCATAGACAAAATCCACAGTGCATTCTAGTCATGTATTGTTCACCTCCTGGTTAAATAGAGAGTGTAGCCATGAGGGTGTGTCGATCTCCACAGGTAACATAACATTCGACCTGTATACCATGGCGAAGGGAGTCTCCCTGGTAGTTTAGTAGGGCGTGGTATGGTATGACCATAAAATCTCAAGGATTAATTAGGACCATAACCCCTTGGCGTCGTCAAACTTCTTCTTGATTCATTTTAGGATCACCTTGTTCGATGAATCTGTATGTCCATTGACTTGAGAGTGGACAAATAAGAACTTCGTTTGAACTCCTAATTCTTGGAAAAAAAGCCAGTGACTGTGATGCTAGCAAATTGGGTTCCATTGTCAGTGGCAATGATGTCAGACAATCTAAACCTTCACATGATCTTATGCTAGTAGAAATGGAGAACTCTCTCGGCTGTGATTTCGGTGAAGTAATTAACTCTTACAATCAGAAACTTTAGTTGCCCAGACGCTAGGGGGAAAGGGTTAGGGATGTCCACCCCAACTGGTAAAAAGGCCATAGTGATGTCATGGAATGAAGAAGTTTAGCTGGAGCGGGATAAAGGCAGTGTGTCTCTGAGATTGTTGGCACTTCTTGACAAAGGCCACATTGTCCTTTAGCGAGGCGAGCCAATAATATCCCACCTTAAGTATCTTATGGGTGATAGATCTATCACCAATATGACTTCCACATGCCTCCTGATGGACCTCGACGAGGACTAAGGACGTGTCATGCTCCCCTAAACATCATAACATTGGGAAGGATCTTCCCTCTTATAGGGAGTTCGTCCTCCTGTAGGTAGCACAGTATGGACGACATTTAACATTTAACCGGAGGCGATGAGAGTCTTCTGAATTGCAATATGATTAAAGCATGTCATCTTCAAAGTGGCGAGTTTTTACAGGAGATCTATTATAAAGTTTTGTTCCCGAAGAACATGCTATACTTCAAAAGATGTAAAATATGTTGATAAACTTTGTACCTTGTGGATATATTTTATCAGATGTGGTTCTTTGGCCTGGTACTTTCCGTCGACTTGGTTGGCAACTATCTAAGAGTTTCTTTTTTCTTCAACCTAGAGGCGCCCATTTCTATATATAGAACTATGTCGGCGATGAAAGCTTTGTATTCTGCCTGGTTATTACTGGTTTTGAATTCAAACTTCAGTGCTTGTTCAATTAGTATGTCACCATATTCTTCTAAGACTGTTCTAGCATTGCTCCCATTTACATTCGAGGTGCCATTAACCAATAATGTCTATTCTGAAGGCGTCTCCTCACCTATTGGCGAGCTAAATTCTGCCAAAAGTCTGCCAGACTTTTGGGACTATGTGCTTCCTCTTGAGACATATTGGATGTCATACCCTAGTTCATCTGGGTATCTTGTGTAACTTCTTCACCAAGCTTCTTCAACATTTGATCAAATACTTAAAGGGATACTTCAAATTTTATCATGTTATACATATATGATCTCCCATGAGTCCCAAAAGTCAAGAGAATTGCAATCTATCAAGTTGGCTGATGGTGGTTGACTAGAGGATTTCATCTGATGAAAACCGGGGTCCCTTAGACCCTATCTCCTACAATGTTTATCATATGAAAATTATTCCAAGAACAAAGTTACTCTAAATTACATTCCAAACAACTTTAATGTTTAGGTCTAGATCTAGTTTTGCTTGGAAATTCATTTTTTATGTTGAAAGATTATAGGTCATTTTGTCTAAACCCTAATTTGGAGGTCAACTTCACAAGGCCATAACTTGATCAATTTTTATAATATGAAAGATTTCCAAGTTGCACAATCAAATTCATGGTGTCTACTTCAACTTTTATGTTTGGAGGAAGAGCTAATTCAACCTTTATGAGCATGTGATATGAGGGTACATTATAGGTCATTTTGGACCAATACCATTGAACAAGTGATTTTCCTCAAATTCAAAAATGCATAAATCCTTCATATCAAATCCAAATGAGGTCAAATTTGTGACAATTTTGAAGTACTTTGAAATAGCTACAACTTTTATGAAGGGACTTTTCTCATTTGAAGCTCACATAAAACGTTAGCCAAGGTGGAATAAGTGAACATATGACTTGACACTTAGAAAAATTGTTGATATGTTAAAATTTCCAAACTTCCACCTTAAAATTCACCATGATACAAGCTTCAAATGGAAAAGTGTTAAACATAAAATTTGTTCCTCTTGATCTAACCTTTCCAAAAAGTCCAATTTCATCCATGTTGGACAAGATTTGAATGGTCTGCGCATGGTTTGAACATGGCCTCGTCATTTGGCAAAATCAAAACTTCAAACAACTGTGTACAATTGCCTTGCATTCCAAGTTGATTTCAGACTCATTCGCACTTGATTATGGACCTAAAGGAGTGACTTCATGGGCTTGTACACGCCCATGCAAGCATGCATCACCCATTGCCAAATTTGGAAATTCAATTTGAAGGTGCAAATAACATGTGATTCAGCTATAAATAAAAGCCTCTAGGTTCAGAATTGAAGATCCCTTCACGCCAGCTTTGCTCCAAGACCCCAAACCCTTCCATTTGAAAGGATAATCTTGAGAACTTTCTTTGAAAATTGAGTTTGAATCTCACTGTTTTTGAGATTCAAAACTCCAGGGATCTAAAGCCTTTGGTTGATTCTAATTTACTTCTGCAAGCTTCCTGAGTGAGATCAAGCACGAATCAAAGCAAAAGCAAGTGAGTTCTGACTTGCATTGAAGGTATTTTCCATGAATTTTCATCTCTTCGATTTTCACTCAATTCTCCATAATTCTCTTGGTTCCTTGGTTGTCTGAAGTCCTACCAATGTAGGCAATAAGATTGAGTTGCTTTAAGGCCAAATTGAAGCAACTCATATCATGTACCTGCAATTTCAACTCCATGTATCTCTCAATATACTTGGAGTTAGGATGAATTGAGGTCAGATTCGTGCTCAATGTCATTTTTACTTTAAAATCATATCCTTCTTTTTTATTTTAGTGATGGTTATGATTGGACCAGTCCGGTGAGGCTCGCTTGAGAAGGTGACCGGAGATTTGCTCTGGTGGTGAGTTGGCAAGGTCTAGAGCCACATGATCTATTCAAAATGTTTTAATCACGAGCGTTGGTTTTGATTCCTTGTTTTGTGGCGCGCTGACTCAAGTCCACCATGGAACGCGCACTTGCGGCCACTTGATCTGCCACATCAATTAATGAGGGAGATCAAGTGGTCCACGTTTTTTCTTATTTATTGATTTTTATTTTATTTGTGTTATTTTAATTAATTCATATTAATTTTAATATTGATCCAAAAAATATGAGAGTTTCACCAAATTTTTTAAATAAATTCCTCTTTCATTTTCTGAATTAAAATTATTTTTTGGATCATTATTAATATTTTTCATGATTTAATTGATTTTGTGAATATTTTTAATTCTTTAGAAATAGTTTTAAGTTTCCAAAAATTATAAAAAAAAATCTCCAAGGTCCTTTGACCTTGTTTGACCTACGATAAATCTCATGACTATTTCTTTGGTGTTTTGATGAGATTTTAGGAAATTGACCAACCATTATTTAATTTAATGCATATTTTGATTATTTTTAATAGTTTAAATGCCAAATAAATTGTGTAGAGCCATTTTAATTGACTTGTTGAGTTTGACTTGTGTTGTTGGGCCTTGGTCAAAGTTGATTTGACTTTGCTAGGTTAAGATCATTGGATTTAGGGGATTGATGAAATATGCATTTTATCTCCCAAAATGAATGAATGATCTTAATTTGGTAAAAGTCCTCCTTTGACCAATTTGTGTTGATTCCATTCCCCCTCCCTCTTCATCTCATTCACATTCTCTATTCATTCATGTCATAGACCTATGATATCTCTATATCATAAGGCTAGTTGATTGCAAAATCAACATGAGTATGAATGAGATTAGGTCCACCACTTTGCATATTCTTTTTGTGTGTGGTATGTTTCATGAGCATATTCCATTATACTATGTCTCTAACATGCATTAACACCAAAATTCTATTGCCCGATCTCAAATAGTTGTGACTTCTATATAAGTCCAATTACGATTGCTTAACATAACGCTAAATTTGTGACACAAAAAGGCATATCATTCTAGTAAGTGAGATTGTAAGTCTCCCTTCTTTCATGGTATTATATGGAAACTTGGCCTTTTTTCCTTCCTTTGGAAAATGACTTGGCTCAAGGATCCATGCTTGTGATAAGTGGGTTGAGTGTTCTCCAAAGAATGACTTAAACAAAACAAAGCAAAAGCAATACTAACTTCTAATCAACTAACAACTAACATTTAATTTCAAGTCATTTACTTCTATGCACTTTAAATTTTAAACTTTTATTCATTTGCCATTATTCATACCATTCAATTTGTTTACTTTAATGTCATTTTCACTTTGCCCACTTGGGCCATATTTTGTGATATTGTGTTTGTATATACTTGTTTGTTTGTGTGGTCTTTTGACCTTAATGTACACAATAAGAACAAAAACCCTAAAAAACATTTTATGTGGACTGTTGGTTTGATCTGAGACGATTGGATTTAGAATCTAGGCAACACTCCCTATGTAAAGGACTTAGCCAATGCCAACTTTCATGAAACCAAGTGCTTGTGAAGTGAACATTCATCTGATACAATGTTAAAGATCCATTGGAGTTCATCTGCCACATGATCATATTGAAGCTGTTATTTTGAACCCGTGTCTTATGCCATCTTTAAAACCATCTGATATATGGGAAATTTTGAAGAAGATCATGGAGTTGCTAAGCTTGGATGTGGCTATCTTTATTTGATGCCTTGCTCTTAATCTTGCTATTTGTGTATTGATATTGCTTGACTCTAAAGTCCAAGGGAAATTTGGGTTTCTATATGACATTCTTGTCTATTGGATTGCAGCCCATTGGTCAGATCTTTTCAACTCTCAACTTTTAAATTTGTACTTATGATTAGTCTCTTCATCTCTTCCCCACTTCTTTAATTTCAAAATCTCTCCCTCCTTTTAAAATCTTCTTTGCTTGTGTTTTCTAAACTTAGACCATATTGCAAACTAGAAACTTTGGTCGTATGCCATTGCATTTTCAAACTTATTTTCTTAATCAAACTTGTAAATAAACTTAACTATACTTGACTTAAAATTTCAAAAGCCAAAAAGAACTAACATCCATTCAAACCATTTTAGGCCTTTTGTGTCTTTATTAAACTTAAAATTTTGTTAAAAGCAATGCACTCACTTTGAAATTGATACCACGAACTACGAGGTTTTGATCCCTCATTTTATGTTGGTACGTAGGCACAAGTCCGAAGGTCTTGTCAAACAAAAAATATAATTAATAAATTCTTTTCTCATCCCCCCATTCTATTTATTGCAAACATCATTTTATACAAAAACACATATGCACACAAGAAAGGGCTCCCTAGGAGTACCTAGGACACTTTGGGTGCTAACACATAGTGGATTGAGTGTTCTCCAAAGAATGGCTTAAACAGTTGAAAAGTGAAAGCAATAATAATTTCTAATCAACTAACAACTAACATTTAATTTCAAGCCATTTACTTTTATGCACTTTAAATTCAAGTCTTTATTCATTTGCCATTATTCATACCATTTAACTTGTTTATTTTAATGCCATTTTCACTTTGCTCACTTGAGCCATACTTTGTGATTATATTGTGATTGTATGTACTTGTTCGTGTTTGTGGTCCTTTGACCTTAATGTACATAATAACAACAAAAACCCTAAAAGACATTTGTATGGACTGTTGGATTTGATCTAAGACATTGGATTTAGAATTAGGCAACACTCCCTATGCAAAAGGATTTGACCAATGCCAACTTTCATGAAACCAAGTGCTTGTGAAGTGAACTTTCATCTGATGCAAGTATTGATATCCCTTTTGAGTTCATCTGCTAAATTGTCTTGATGCAAATGTTACTTTGAACCTATGTCTAATGCCTTATTCTGAGCCATTCAAGGAGTACGTCATCTGATACATAGGAGATTATGAAGAAGATCATGGAGTTGCTAAGCTTGGATGTTGCTATCTTTATTTGATGCCTTTTTCTTCATCTTGCTATTTATGTATTGATATTGCTTGATTCTAAAGTCCAAGGGAAAATTGGGCTTCTATATGACATTCTTGTCTATTGGATTGTATCTCATTGGTCAAATCTCTTCAACTCTTAACTTTTAAATTTTTGCTTAGGATTAGTCTCTTCATCTCCTCCCCACTTCTTTAATTTCAAATCTCTCCCCATTTTTCAAAAATCTTCTTTGCTTGTGATTTCTAAACTTAGACTTTATTGCAAATTAGAAACTTTGGCCTTATGTCATTGCATTTTCAAACTCTTTTCTTAATCAAACTTGTAAATGAATCTAATTATATTGACTTAAAATTTCAAAAGCCAAAAAGAACTAACACTCATTAAAACCTTTTAGTCCCTTTGTGCCTCTTTTAAACTTAAATTTTTGATAAAAGTAACTCATTCATTTTGAAATTGATACCACGAACTACGAGGTTTTGATCCCTCATTTTATGTTGGTCTTGTCAAACACAAAAATATAATTAATGAATTCTTTTCTCATCCTCAGACTCTATTTATTGAAAACATCATTTTGTACAAAAACACATGTGCACACAAAAAAGGGATCCCTAGGAGTACCTAGGACACTTTGGGTGATAACACCTTCCCTCTATGTAACCAACCCCCTTACCTGTAATCTCTGGCATTTTATTAGTTTTGATTTGAAAACTTCTTATCTTTGGGTTTTGTTCGTACTTTTCCCTTTTCCCTTGGAAACAATAAAAGCGCGGTGGCGACTCTGGTTTTATTGACGTTAAGTTTATCCATAGCTTAATGGTCATGAATTTATCGCTACAAAAATTAAGTGGTGACTCTGCTGGGGAGTAGTCTCCAGTGGGTTTAGCCTACTTTCTTGTGTGTATATAATTGTATATTTTATGTTTATATATTTGTTTTATGTGATATAATCTTCTTGTTGTGCTTGGTGATCTCTAAGTGGTGAGATAAGTTATAACCCGAACGTGAGTGCAATTAAGATAGGAGGATGGTATAGTCATGTTCGACTTGTGTGGAGTAGTCCTTAACAAGTTGGCTTGAGATCCATCTACTCAGTGGAGACCCTTTTGGAGCTATTGATGTCACATAAGTTATTTGTGGTTAAGCATTAATTTCTCTGATTTGGGGTTCGAGAAGTTGAGGACCATAGAACATTTAACTCCTCTTGGCCAATTTAGGACATAGTGCAAAGACTGTTCAAGTGTAGACTTGATAACAGTTGTTACGCGATACTATACTCAGACGAGTTTCTCTCGAGAGTATTATGGGTTGATGAGTCAGTCATCCTAACCTGTAATATCCGATAGATGGAATTAAGACTCCGGAAGATTTTTATAACATGATCTATAGGTTTTATCCTTAGTACACTCCTTTGGGATGGTTCTTAACTGGATCCCATGCTCGTGACTCACAACAAACCCTTGATTCTTGGTTGATCCAATCAAGTCTTGTCAATATCAATGGAACTTGGGTATTGATAAGGTGAAAACCATACTCCACCAAAATGGATGATTGATCTTGACAATGACTTGACTCATCCCTTGACCTTTGTTTGCCTTGTGTGTGATCCCTTATTTGTGATTGTTGCATTCATGCATTCATGTGCATCATAACATTCATCACACGAAAAATAACTTCAAGGAACTGAGGTTTCATTTGCAAATATTTTCAGATAGTGGATTGTGGACGAAGGAACACTAAGAAGTATAGTTTCAGATGTCCAGATTTGAAAGAGTTAAGGAAGCTATCATCTTTTGTATTAGATCCCTTGGACTTCAAATAACGTCATGGGAAGCTTCTATCTGTATTATCTGCTGATGTGGTTGAAAGACTCTTGAGTGTGTTGGTTCAGTTCTATGATCCTCTCTACCGTTGCTTCACTTTCCCTGATTATCAGCTTGTTCCTACGTTAAAGGAATATGCCCATCTATTGGGAATACCTGTTTCTGACAAAGTACCTTTTAGTGGATTGGAAGAGATTCCCATATCTCATATTATAGCTGAAGCTCTTCACTCAAAGAAGCCTGAGATTGAGGCTCATTGGGTGAAGAAAGGAGGAATGTTCGATTTGACTTATGAGTTCCTCATAAAGGAAGCTATTGCCTTTGCTCAAGCTGGTAGTGTGGATGCTTTTGAAGCTATCTTTGTGTTGCTCATCTATGGTTTATCTTTGTTCCCTAACATTGATGACTTTGTTGATGTTAACACTGTTAGAATCTTCTTTATTGGGAATCCGGTGCCTATTCTGTTGGGTGATATGTATTTCTCTTTGCATCTAAGGAATTCTAAAGGTGGTGGAACTATTCTGTGCTATGTTCCTCTTTTATACAAGTGGTTTATTTCGCACTTGCCTTAGACGCCTGCTTTTGTGGAGAACAAACAATGTCTAAGGTGGTCTTAGAGACTTATGTCTCTCAGTAATGATGATATAGTTTGGTATGATTCTTCATTGAGTAGCTTGGAGATTATTGGTTGTTGTGGTGAATTATCTAATGTGCCTCTCATTGGTACACAAGGAGGAATCAACTGCAACCCTACTTTGGCTCGTTGACAACTTGGGTTCCCCTTAGGAGACAAACCTAATAATACTCAGTTAAAAGGTCTTTTCTATCAAGAGGGTAAAGATCCCCAACATTTAAAGCAGAAGATGGTTCATGCTTGGCATAATGTGCATAGGAAAGGAAGATTTGAGCTTGGTCCTGTCGCATCCGCGAAAAACAACCGGCGGGCTGAAACAAAAACAACACAGAGCCGCCACCGTGCGTTATTTATCCCAAAGAGGGAAAGGAAACGCTCGAAGTAAACCTGGAAAAAGCATGGTCTCGCGACCAAAGAGATGGGATCGGGAGTCGGTTATGCGAAGGGAAGGTATTAGCACCCCTACGCATCCGTCGTACTTGACGGGATCCACGCTCTAAAGGAAAGAAAAGGTTGCTAAAACAAACATCACACACACACACTGAAGACAACACAGGTGGAAGAAGAGGGGAGAGGGCTCGCTAGGACATCGCGTCCTATGCCTACGTATCTCGTCTGGAACGAGAATCAGAGCTGCCGTAGTTCGGCTCACGCACGCCAAACAAGACACACACAAACACGGGCAAACATGGAACCCGAATGCCAATCGCTGGACTTACATCGGCTTCCGAACCAAACAAACACAATCAGGATACGGACAGCCAATCGCTGGGCTTACATCCATATCCTGACACACAAAAGGGTTTAACAAGCAAACACACACAAAAAAGAAAAAAGTGCCCGGAGAGACCTCGCACGGTCTCTTGCCTACGTACCTCATCTGGTATGAGGATCAGGGCGACGTAGTTCCCTTGGATGGGAAAGAAATTCTAACCAGATACAAAGGGAGACACACTACTAGGGAGCTGGACTCGAACCTAGATGTTATCATGCATCATTGCCCTATGTTATGGTTTCTATCTATTTGCACAACAACAAGCTAATCCTAACCAGGAAAAAGCAAAGCATGCAAGCATCAACAAAACAAATCAAACATTCCCAGTTAGCACACGCTATATCCAGACAAGGTGGGCTCAATCAAGGGTTAAGTTGCAAAAGCAACACAACTGTGTCAGGTGATATTAGCTCTTAACCCTGACATTGAGAGTCAGGGTGAAGCCAGATGAAAGGTGAGTGAAGATTAGACTTCACAGCTCTTATCCCTGGCCAGGGAGAGCTTCAGACAAAGGAGTGTGGGTTCAGAAAGTAGGAACCCTTCTACACTCAAGACACTGACTCAACTGTACAACAATACAAGATCTTGGGTTAATGTCCCAATGCATCAACACAGTGGTGTGAGCAGAGGGACGACTCAATAAGAATAGCAGGGGACGAATTGCACATCCCTTGGGTTCTGCCAATTGCCTTAATCAAGGTCTTTTCCTGCTTGGGGACAAAGTTAAACAATCACAAACATCGCCTCTTAAGGAGGACTTCAGACAGTTGCCTGGCTAAATAACAAGCCAGGTCTTCCAGACTACATGGAGACAAGAAAGTCTACCTCAATTGGTTTATACAACCAAGCAGCAGCACAAAGCAAGTTCAAAGATGAACTGTTAGCGACTAAAGTACCTGAAATCAATCTAATTCAGTCAGTATACCAATCACAGAGTCAAAACAGACAAGATAAGAATCAACAGACAATGTATAATCAGACAATGCACTATGCAAAGCACAATCAACTCAAGTGAGCCAAGCACAAGCTCAAAGCAAGTGAGCCAAGCATCCTACAAAACACACAAGTTAGTTCACAACAATTAACCAAATTCAATCAACTTGAATTAACATCCTCAAAGCATTTGCTTCTTCAACCTGAAAATCACATCCAAACGTGAGAAACAAGACCACTAGGACAAGCCTAGGGTCAAAAGGAGATGAAAAATTCAAAACAGAAAATAAAAATTGATCAAAACCAAGATTTATCAAGCAAGAAGAGAATCCAATTGGTCTCACACCAAAACTATGCACCAAATCCATTTCATATACAAAACATGCCAAACTATGCACTTTGGAAACACATTGGAGCAAACAGAATGATCATAATCAAATCAATATCAAAACAGCTCAATAAATTCCACAAAAATTCAAGACTAAACAGAACACATTGAATGAGTAGCATATCAAATTTCAGGCTATTTGGACAAGTGGAAGTAGGGAAATTAAAATCAGGAAGTCCAGACAAGTTCAAGCAAGCCAACACAAGGCATCAAAACAAGCATCAACTTCCATCAATTATAAAACAGCAATCAAACATGATAAATGAATGGGATCAAAACCAAAATGTTCCATAAGATGTCCACAATACACATGCCAAATTTCACATCCATCCAATTAATGACCAGAATTTCACAAAGCAAATACAAACATGTGTCACAAAAAATCAACAAATGACCAAACAGGGGAGAAAATTCCAATCAATTAGGAAATGCAATCAATAAATCCAGAAAAATTCACATGTAGTCTCAACATCCATATTATCAATTATGCAAAAATTCAGCTCAATCCAATATCCACAAGCATGGCAAATAAAATCATGAAATTGCACTAAGCATGGTGTGACACAAATTGTCACACCTCTATTCAAAAAAAATCATATCTCATCATCCAGGAACTCAAAAATTGCAAACCATATATCAAAATCACCATAAAAGAGTCAAGAATAGGCATGTAAAATTTCATGAATTTCTATGGAAGCATCAAGATTTCACAAGCAAAATGGCATGGCATACACAAATTGGACACATTCAAACAATCTCTAGGCATTTTTAAAATTCACATGTGCACAAAAATATTAAAAATCATCATAAAAAACTACACATCACAAGGAGAATGGTGAAAAAAGTCTCATCAAATTTGGACTAAAAATGAATTACTTATGAATTTTTAAAGATGCAAGATCAAATGAGATGAAATTGGAAAAAAGAAAATGAAATAATACAAATTAAATGAAGCAGTGGCATTTTTGTAATAATCTGGCAGCGAGAATGAAACGCTGCGTTTCATTTTACTGCATGGCAACGCGCTATTGGCTTAGTGACCGCGGGAAACAAGAAATTCAAAACAAAAGCCAGGCGCATGGATCAAACAGCATTGGAAACGCGTTCTTCATCATTCATCAACATTCATCAATTCCAGAAATTCAACATGAGCAAATCTCAACCAAATCCAACAATCTTTATATCAATGGAATCATCTTACAAAGCACAACACGAATATGAACTTAATTTCTCCTAATTCAAACTAACAAATTCGAATCGATCAAAAGAACATTTGAACATCAAACTTTAATTCCAGATTTCTTCCTTAATACTCAACCAAATTCAGCGATTCAAAGTTCATGCTACTCTACGTTGAGAGATCTATCAAAGCCATATCATACTTTTAGCAATTGTTGAAATCGAAATCTAACCTTATGATGATGCAGTTGGTGATTTCGCGCGTTTCCAAGTCCAAAAGCTGAAAACAGATGATGCTCGATGCTTAGGAAGGTGATTGAAGAAGGTCTTGTAGCTCAATAGTGCACCAGTTCCACGAATGCTCAAACTGCCATGGATGAGGAAGGTGATAACAGTTCCAATTCTCCAATTCTTTGGCCTTGATTTTGTGAAACAGATCTTCTATAGGTCCTGCAGAAGAAGGATCAAGCAAGCATGCACACGATGGATGATGAATCTTGATGAAAAAAATGATGAAAAAGTGTGAAAAGCTTTGGAGAAAATTGAGAGGTTTTGGTGAAAAGTTTGTTAGATCTGAAATTGTGAAATGTGATTATGCATTTTCTGTTATGATTAATGTTTTATACCACATGCTAATCCAAGTGCTAATCACAATTAGCAAATTCAAGTGAAATTAGCAAAGTGAGTTTTATGCATACTTGGCCAAAATGCCCTTTTCTAGATGCATCAAATGTAACAGTAGAAAACCAGTGCAAACAAGTCATATTGGATATTTGGAATGTGTTGAAATTGGTTTGGTATGCAAAAGTCATGTATTTCACAAAATCACCTTTTTCCCACCAATTTTCAAATGGTTCACTTGAAAAATGACCTTTTTATGTGAAGGTTTTTGATGAAATGTAATGATGCAATGTGATAGTACACATCAAATGTGGTTTGCTCAAAGAAAGATCACCCAATTTGGCCATTCCATTCAAAAGTTATGCCACTTTGAATTTCAACATTTTTGGAAAATGATTTGATCATAACTTGCCAACCACACATGAGAAATGAGTGTTCTTGGACTTTTTGGAAATGGGAGAAAAAGATCTTCAACTTTCATGTTGAATAAAATTTCATTTGAAGCACTTTTGGACACGTAATTTTGAGGAGAAAAACTTTCCATTTTTGGCAATTTTCAATTACTAGTCACTTTCTATTTTTGGAAAGTTTCCATCTGACTTTATTTTCTTCATTCTGGATGTTTGAAATGTCAAATGAAATTTGTCTAGACATGAATGAAGTGTCTCTAACCCTCTCCCACCTCCAAGTCCATCAATTCAGGCACAGTTGACCACAGTTGACTTTTCTGATTGATAGATGAATCTGGCTATGCACTGATCAAGTTGAGCCTCAAACTCCTGATGAAATGGCTCAATGATGAAACCCTAGCTTCCATAAACTCCATATAATCACATGATGATCCCCATATCCATTGTAGACCCCATCTCCTTGACAAGCTCTGATTGGCCCATTACAGATGATTAGGGTTGACCAGTGGTCAAAACCCTAATCTCAAGGTATCTGATGAAGCACTTGGTGATGACAAAACCATGATGATGATGATGTATCATTTCAACCAAGATCAAGCTCAATCTCCTTGAGAAATCAAGAAACCCTAATTCGTACCACACATCCTCAGATGATTAATGATCAATCCAATGAAACCCTAGCTTGCATCTTAACCTCTTTATCTTTTGATGAAGACCTAGGAGGATGACTTGTTCCATGTAACCACATGATATGAAAATATGCAATGCCTAATAACCTACAAAATGATATGCAATATGCTCAGCTAGTCCCAATAGAGGAGGGCAAATTTTGAGGTGTTACAGCTGCCCCTATTCAATCCACTATGAACCTGTCGATATGAATAACCTCGGCTTTCAAATGATCAGGATGAAGAGTGATTGAATACCAAAAACAGACGAACAATTTGCACTCCGATGGGAAAATAATTAACCATGCCTGTCAGAATCGGCAAAGAAATAATCTTGAAGAAAAATCCGTCTGGAACGGAGAAAGTCAGCCTGATCACCGAAACAGAATGTCGACCTGTATACCCAAAATAAATGGTAACACAGGGATAACCATGGCCTGAACACCACATCCGCTGGGGATTATTATCTCTCCTTTTTTACTTTTCTTGAACCCCGAAAATTTCTCTTTTTTCGTTTTCTTGAACCCCGAAATTTTCTTTCGCGCAAATGATCCCAGATCACTGCATTTGAACCCCGACATCTTGTTTTCCAAAATAATGAACCCCATTCTCCATTTGAATCCCAGTCGCCTGACGATAACTTGTGATCGCCATTGTGAACCCCGTTCTCCAGAAAATGCCGCAACATTTCCCCTTCTCCATTTGAACCCCGCTCTCCAGAAAATGCCTCAACATTTCCCTTTCTCCATTTGAACCCCGCTCTCCGCTTTCTTGTGATAATTCCGCTGGCACCGTCGGAAATAACACCAAACACCACTCTGAGGGCGACATATCAGAGGGTATACCTTCACAAAAGGAAGGTAACATGTGCATCTCTTCCTCAAAAGACACCCATAACGACCTCCATTGGCCTCAGCCAAAGTCTAAGGTGACACATGAACAAAAGATAATCCTGCGGACCTCATCCCGGATATAATCTTCAACTCCAATCTCCATTTGAACCCCGTTCTCCAGAAAATGCCTCAACATTTCCTTTTCTCCAATTGAACCCCGATCTCCAGAAAATGCCTCAACATTTCCTTTTCTCCATTTGAACCCCGATTGTCGCGCTGATCGCGTAACGTCCTTTGATTTTACTTCCATCTCCGTTTGACGGAAAAGTTTCCTCCAGTATCGCACTACTAGGGAACATTGCTGATCTGACATCATGATGCTAAACTCCTCAGAGTAACACCTTCACCATCCGGCGAAACTAAATCTCAAACGGTAACCACGACTTGAGTCGCGCTGATCGCGTAACATTCCCATCTCTGTCCAACGGAAAAAATTTCCTCCAGTATCGCACTACTGGGGAGGTACTGCTGATAAAAAAAAACGGTGCCAAACTCCTCGGAGCAACACCTTCACCCTCAGGCAACCACTTCTCAAACGGTAACCACGGTCTGAGACTAACTCATGCTTGCAATATGATGCATGATTGATTTTTCTGCGTAATGCTCCATAATTATGGAAATGCTACACGATTTATTATGCAATATGCTATGCTATTTACATGATGCATGTATAAAAAGAATCCCCCTCAAGGGACTCTTCTGAGGAGCTCGAGGCGTTCTGCTGAGGAACTCGCCATCACTCCAATTTCCGCCCTGCTGGGGAATAGCACTGCTGCTGGAAAAAGGCAACCCTTGCTGGGGAAAAACCTCCTTTGCAGCCGATCCGCTTGGGGAATTGCCGGGGAAAGATCACCAACACACTCTGTGGGGATACACCAGTCTTTGACTTGCTGGGGATACCAATCCCGACTCTGCTTGGGAATCCACCGCCCACAGATACCTTCGCTGGGAAATAACAACCTTCAGGCCTGGCGACTGGGGAAGCATTGATCCAAAACCTGCTGGGGATAACCATCCGGACCCTGCTAGGGAATCCACAGACCTTGGATCTGCTGGGGAATTAGTCCTCACGAATCTGCTTGGAGAGATGAGGAAAATCTGATACCGAACACCCGTCGACTCGTCGAACCACGGTATTCATATCCAACTCCCATGTCAGCTTTCCAATTTTGAGAGCTCCCAGACTCATCTGGACTTTTCTGCTCCATCATCTTGTATTCCAAACCGCTCCGTACTCGACGGAGAACGAACTCCTGGGATTTATACAGACTTTCCAATCTTCCGACTTTGAAGAGTCTTCTTGATTAATTCTCAAGGGTCGTCGTACGTCTCTTGCCGTCTTTTCACCGTTCTTCCATTCATTCGTCCCTGATCGGACTCCATGGGGATTATTTTGTCAAAAGCTTCCACGTCACAACCTGCAAGTGAGTGAAAATATCTAACAGCACCTGCAAAAGAGATCGTTAGATAAAACCATGCCCCAGGCGTGTCAAGATTTCAACACTTGGGTCACTCAACCTTCCAAATAAGATTTCAAGTTCTCAATCTTATAAACATGCATTGGAAGGGACCTGTATGTCTTAAAATGCAAAGATTCGTTATCAAAATAATCGGATGTTTTTGCAATCAAAGCGGTAATGAAAAACAAAAACAAAATTATTTGACTGAACATGCATTTTATTGATTGAAAAGTGTGGCTCAAATTGAGCAATACAAAGGAAGCAATTCCTGAAAAGAGGTAATTGCGCACAAAAGGAAAAATCTATCCTAATGGCAATGTGAAACCCGTAATCTCATCGAGTTCCAACTCGGTTACACCCCATATGTCCTCAGACTCTCCGTGCTTTCTGCCTTCTGAACAAGACGATTCTGATTGATCCCCACCGGGTATTATCCATGATGCTCTAACTAAAGCGCAAACGATCATGCCGGACACAGTTGTTCGTTTCAATCCCTCTTTTGCCTGGACCGCCCTTTCGGGTTTTCAGTCCACCGGGATACCCTTTTTTGCCCAAGTCGCCTTTTCAGGTTTTCGACTTGCCGGGTGTACATTTTTTCTTTTTATCCCTAATTTTTGCCCGAACCCTTTTCTTTCTGTTTTTTGGTTCGCCGGGATGCCCCTTTTTGCCTGGACTATTTTATTCTTTTCGTCCAACGGGTCTCTTTATACGAAGTATTTTTTAACTGCGTCCGCATTCACAGGGGATGGAAAATCTTCGCCATCCATGGTCGTTAGCAACAAGGCTCCGCCAGAGAAGACCTTCTTGACCACGAATGGACCTTCATAATTGGGTGTCCATTTGCCCCTTAGATCGTTTTGAGGAGGAAGGATCCTTTTCAGCACCATATCACCTACGTGATATACCCGAGGTCGTACCTTTCTGTCAAAAGCACGCTTCATCCGCTGCTGATATAACTGCCCATGACAGATAGCCGCCAACCTCTTTTCTTCAATCAAGCTTAACTCCTCGTACCGGGTCCTCACCCATTCAGCCTCTTGCAACTTCACGTCCATCAGGACTCTCAAAGAGGGAATCTGAACCTCGACCGGTAGCACGGCTTCCATTCCATATACCAACGAGAAAGGCGTTGCCCCAGTAGATGTACGCACCGATGTTCGATACCCATGTGTAACACCTCAAAATTTGCCCTCCTCTCTTGTGACTAGCTTAACATATTGCATATCATTTTAGGTCATTAGGCATTGCATATTGCATATCATGTGGTTACATTGTGCACGTCATCCTCCTAAGTCCTTGTCAGAAGATAAGAGGTGGAGATGCAAGCCTAGGGTTTTATTGACTGATCATTAGCCATCTGAGGATTGGGCTATGAATTAGGGTTTTTTGGAGATTGGAGTTACATCTTGGTTGCAATGATACATCATCATCATCATGGTCTTGATATCACCCAGAGATTCAGAAGATTGATCAGATACCTTGAGATTAGGGTTTTGACCACTGGTCAACCCTAATCAGTTGCATTGGGCCAATCAGGGCATAACAAGGAGATGGGGTCTACAATGGATATGGGGATCATTTCATGATTGTATTGAGCTTATGGAGGCTAGGGTTTCATCCTTGAGCCATTTCATCAGAGGATTGGGGCTCAGATTGATCAGTGCATTGCCAAATTCATCTATCAGCTGAAGAAGTCAACTGTGGTCAACTGTGCTTGATTTTATGGATTTGGAGGTGGGAGAGAGTTGGATACACTTCATTCATGTTGAAACAAGTTTCATTTGACATGTCAAAGCTCAAGGATGAAGAAAATAAAGTCAGGACAAAAATTGCCAAAAATAGAAAGTGACTTGTAATGGAAGTTTCCAAAAATGGAAAGTTTTTCACCACAAAATTACGTGTCCAAAAAAGCTTCAAATGAAAATTTGTTCAACATGAAAGTTGTAGATCTTGGTCTTACCTTTCCAAAAAGTCCAAGAACTTGAAATTCTCATGTATGGTTGACAAGTTATGGTCCATTCAATTTCCAAAAATACCTATAATCAAAGTGGCATAACTTTCACATGGAGTGTCCAAAATGGTTGATCTTTTTATGAGCAAACTCCATTTCACATGTACTTTCATGGTGCATAATCAAAATTCATCAAAAATGGTCAATGCAAAAGGTCAATTTTCAAGTGCACTAATTAAAATCCAAGGGCAAAATGGTCCAACTTGCAAAATAATTGGAATTTTGACATGAGGGTTTTTGCAACACATTCCAAATGCAAATTGAAGCTTGTTCCAACTGTCATGAGCTGTCATATGGTGATATTTGGCAAGGTCATTTTGGAACTTTCATTAAAAGTGCAATTAAGCTAATTTCATTTCTTATTGCTAATTGGTGATTAAGAAAGTGATTAAGCTGGGATATAAAAGTTTAATCTTAACTGAATTGCAAAGAATAATCACAATTCACAAGGTTTGTAACTAACTTTCCCTCCAAATTCACAAAAACTCTTCAATCTTCATCAAACTTTTTTCACCAAATCTCCATCAAATCTCAACCAAATTGCAAAGTTCTTGTTGATTCGTGTTCCTTGAGCATTCTTCTCCAACTGTTTTGATGAATCCATTGCCAACAACATCAAAATCACGACCGTTCATCATATGCTCAACAATGGCATTTTGAGATTTCTTTCAATTGGAGTAACTTTGAGCTAAGGCACGAGTGGCATTCACTTTCCTATACCTCGTGCTCCATCTGTTTTGGAAAATTGTGTGCAAAAGCTTCAAGATCCATGGCTGCCATCACCTTAAGGTTAATTTTCGAATCTCACTATTCTTTGAATTGAGATATGCTTTTTGAAGTTCATTCATTGTAGATCATCGTGATATGATTAGTTTTTTGATTGGTGAATTGATGAATGAGAAATGTTGATTTGAATGTTTGATGCCATGACTTTAAATGCTCGATCCGTGAGGTATGTTAGGAATTAGGAGAAATGAGTTCCATATCTTGAATCTACATGTTCATGCGGTTCTTTTGGTTATCCATTTGTTGATTTTGGTGGAAGTTCGTGGATCATGATTTTTTGCATTTTCTGGATTTTTGAAGAACACGATGAACAGTGTTTTGATCTTCATTCGCCTGGCTTTGGTTTGAAATGGTGTTTGGCGCCAGCTCTGGCCAATCAGAGCGCGCCATGCAATCTAACCGAAACTACGTCGTTTTGGATTAGTGGTTTAATATTACAAGTTTGCCATTTCTGCATTTAATTAATTATTATTTCAATTTCTTTTTTCATTTGTTTTTCAATTTTGTTATGTGAACTTAGAAAATTAATAACTCACTCAAAATTCATCCAATTTTTGTGAAATATTTTGTGCCATGCTCATGAGAATGTGTAGAATTTTATGGTGATTTTTGTGGAATTTTTGCACGTGTGGAAATTTAATTGGCCTATTGATTTTGTTCATGTGTACATTTTTGTATGCTTTGCCAAAACCTTCATGAAATTCTCATACCTTTATAGAAATGGATGAAAATTTTTGTGCTTATTCTGGACTCATTGATGGTGATTTTCATGTAGAGTTTATGATTTTTGGATACTTGGTGATGGAGATATGATTTTTTGAATAGAGGTGTGACAATTTGTGTCACACCTAGCTAGGTCAACTTTCTGATTTTATTTGCATAGCCTAGAAATGTTTGATTGGGTTGAAATTTTGCATGAATGATCATTGATATGTCAAGATTACATGTGATTTTTGCTGGAATTTTTGATGGAGTTTTCTAATTGATTGATAATTTTCTTCTCTGTATGCTCATTTGGTGATCTTGTGTGACACATGTTGGCATTTTGCTTGTGAAATTCTCATATTGTATTGGATGAAGATGAAATTTGGTGTGAGCATTGTAGACACATTATAGGACATTATGGTTTTGATCCCATTCATTTCTTAATTGTTGTCACTGTTTTATGATTTATGGAAGTTAATGCTTGTTTGAATGCCTTGTTTTGGCTTGTATAAATGTGTCTGGACTTCTTGATTTTCATTGACCTACTTTCTTTTGTCCAATTGAGCTGAAAATTGACATGCTATACACTGAATGTGTCCTGTTTAGGTGTGAATTTTTGTGAAATTAATTGAATTGTTTTGGTATGCTTTTGAGTGAGATAGTTCTGTTTGGTCATTTGAAGTTGCAAATTGCATGATTGATGTTAAATTGTGCATGAAATGATAATGGTGATTGATATGAGCATGGGACCAATTGCATTTGCTTTTAATTTGTTTGAATGTGATTTTGGTTGGTTTGCACTTGCTGTTTTGATTTTTTTATCCCCTTTGGACCCTAGGCTTGGCCTAGTGGTCTAGTTTCTCACATTTGGTGTGGATTTTCAGGTTGAAATGTAAAAGGCTTAAGGGAAAAAATGCAAGTTGCAAATTGAGTTTTGTGTGATGTTGTAAACTAACATTGGCTTTGTGTTGTAGGTTTGATGCTTGAGCTTGAGCTCATGGCTTGCACTTATGTGCATTAACTTGTGTTGTCTGTATAGATTGACTTTTGCTGTTTATTGTTGGTTTGTCTAAGTACTGATGATACTTGATTGATTTCAGGTACATTTAGTCGCTTACAGTTCTTTAAGAACTTGCTTGCTGCTGCTTGGTTTTTTAACCAGTTGAGGTAGAATCTCTATACTTCATGTAGTCTGGAAGACCTGGCCTGTTACCTGGCCAGGCAACTGTCTGAAGTCCTCCTTAAGAGGCGATGATTGTGTTTGTTTACTTTTGTGCCAAGCAGGTAAAGACCTCTATGAGGCAATTGGCGGAATCCAAGGGATATGCAATCTATCCCCCGCTATTCTGTTGAGTCGTCCCTCTGCTCACACCACTGTGTTGATGCATTGGGACACAAACCCAAGATCTTGTACTTTGTGCAGTTGTGTCAGAGTCTTGAGCGTAGAAGGGTCCTTTCATTCTGGACCCACGCTCGTTTGTCTGAAGCTCTCCCTGGTCAGGGATAAGAGCTGTGAAGTCTAATCTTCACTCACCTTTCATCAACTTCACCTTAGCCCCTCAATGGCAAGGTTAAGAGCTAACAATACCCTTGTACAGATGACTTGCCTCAGCAGTCCACCCTTGTTTGAGCCTCACTTGACTGGATATAGTGTGTGCTTTGTGAATATTTGCTTGAACTGTTTGTTTATTTTGTTGATGCTTGCATGCTTGCTTTCTTCCTGGATAAGATTAGCTTGCAGTTGTGCAAGTAGGTAGAAACCACAACATAGGGGAATGATGCATGATAACACTAGGCTCGAGTCCAGCTCCCTGGTAGTGTGTCTCCCCTTGGTTTCTGGCTAGAATTTCTTTCCCTTTCAGGGGAACTACATCGCCCTGATCCTCGTTCCAGACGAGGTATGTAGGCAGGAGACCGTGCGAGGTCTCTCCGGGCACTTTTCTTTCTTTTTGTGTGTGTGCTTGACAGTTATAGGCTCGAGTTCCCGACTCCCTATTAACTTGTTGGTTGTTGTGTGCTTGGAAGCTGATGTAAGTCCATCGAGTGGCATTCGAGTTCCAGTGTGCGTGTGTTTTGGTTCGGATGCCGATGTAAGTCCAGTGATTGGCGGTCGGGCTCCACGTTTGCCCTTTTGTGTGTGTTTTGGTTCGGATGCTGATGTAAGTCCAGTGATTGGCCTTCAGGCTCCATGTTTGCCGGTGTGTTTGTTTGTTTGTTTGGTGTGCGTGAGCCGAACTACGGCAGTTCTGATTCTCGTTCCAGACGAGATACGTAGGCATAGGATGCGATGTCCTATCGAGCTCTCTTCCTCTTAACCCCACCTGTGTTGTCTTCGGTGCGTGTGTGTGTGTGGTGTTTTAGCAACCTTTTCTTTTCTTAGAGCGTGGATCCCGTCGAGTACGATGGACGTGAGGGGTGCTAATACCTTCCCCTTGCGTAACCGACTCCCTTACCCTTTCTCTTTGGTCGCGAGACCATGCTTTTTCCAGGTTTCTCTGAGTGTTTCCCTTCCCTATCTTGGGATAAATAACGCGCAGTGGCGGCTCTGTGTTGTGTTTTTGTTTTGGCCCGCCGGTTGTTTTTCGCGGATGCGATACCATGCAATGCAAACGGCAACATCTCATGCCAGTCTTTATAGGTTACCACCATCTTCTCCACAATCTTCTTTATATTCTTATTGGCTGCCTCAACCGCCCCATTCATCTTCGAACGATAGGGAGAAGAATTGTGATGCTCGATCTTGAATTCCCGGCACAGTTCTGCCATCATCTTGTTATTCAAATTAGAACCATTATCAGTAATGATTCTCTCGGGAACCCCATATCGGCAAATGATGTCTCTCTTGAGAAATCTGGCAACGACCTGCTTCGTCACGTTCGTATAAGAGGCTGCTTCTACCCACTTGGTGAAGTAATCAATAGCCACTAATATGAACCGATGCCCATTCGAAGCCGTAGGCTCAATCTTTCCAATCATATCAATGCCCCACATAGCAAACGACCATGGAGACGACATCAAACTCAACGGGTTAGGAGGCACGTGCACCTTGTCGGCATAAATCTGGCATTTATGACATTTCCGCACGAAATTGAAACATTGGGCCTCCATTGTCATCCAATAATAGCCTGCCCTCAGCAGCTTCTTTACCATCGCATTCCCACTGGCATGGGTACCGAACGATCCTTCATGAACCTCTTTCATCAATTGGCTTGCTTCTCTATCATCAACACATCTGAGCAAGACCCAATCAAAATTCCTATTGTACAGAACCCCATCCTTATTCAGATAGAACACCATGGCCAACCTCCGCAGAGTCTTTCGGTCCTTTTTAGATGCTCCCTCAGGATACTCTTGCGTCTCCAGATAGCGCTTGATATCGTAATACCACGGCTTCTCATCATCAGGCGCTGTATCAACAGCAAACACATAAGCCGGTCTATCCAGACGACCTACCTCAACACTGGGGAACTGATTCCATCACTGCACTTTAATCAAGGCGGCCAGAGTAGCCAAAGCATCTGCTAGAGGATTCTCTTCTCTGGGCACATGATGCATCCTCACCTTGGTGAAAAACGTCAACAATCTCCTCGTATAATCCCGATATGGAATTAAATGAGATTGATGCGTATACCATTTTCCGTTAACCTGATTTACAACCAGAGCTGAATCTCCATATATGACAAGGTTCTTGATCCTCAAATCAATCGCCTCTTCAATTCCCAATATACAAGCTTCATATTCAGCCACGTTGTTGGTGCACTCAAATGTTAGCCGGGCAGCAAAAGGAATGTGGGATCCTTTCGGCGTAACCAAAACAGCACCAACACCGCTTCCATTCACGTTAACGGCCCCATCAAACATCAGAATCCATTCGGATTCAGGGTCAGGCCCCTCCTCCGGGATTGGTTCCTCACAATCTTTCGATTTGAGAAACATGATGTCCTCATCAGGGAATTCAAACTTCATCGGTTGTTAATCATCAATGGGTTGCTGGGCGAGGTAATCAGACAATACACTCCCCTTGATTGCTTTCTGAGAGGTATATTGTATATCATATTCTGTCAAAATCATTTGCCACCTCGCAACCCGTCCGGTCAATGCTGGCTTCTCAAAAATGTACTTGATTGGATCCATCTTGGAAATCAACAAAGTGGTATGAACCAGCATGTACTGCCTCAGTCGGCGAGCAGCCCAAACCAAAGCACAACAAGTTTTCTCGAGCAGTGAATATCTTGTTTCACAGTCGGTAAACTTTTTGCTAAGGTAGTATATGGCATGCTCTTTTCGACCAGACTCGTCATGCTGCCCCAATACACACGCCATAGACCCCTCGAGGACTGTCAGGTACAGAATTAACGGTCTTCCCTCCACAGGAGGCATCAGAATCGGAGGCTCCTGCAAATACTCTTTTATTTTTTCAAATGCCGCTTGGCAATCATTATTCCACCTGACCGTTTGATCTTTTCTCAACAACTTGAATATAGGTTCACACGTGGCTGTTAGGTGAGATATGAACCGTGAGATATAGTTCAATCTACCTAAGAAACCACGAACCTCCTTCTCTGTTCTCGGTTCAGGCATTTCTCTTATTGCTTTTACTTTTGCAGGATCAACCTCGATTCCTTTCTCACTTACAATGAACCCCAGCAATTTACCGGACCGTACTCCGAAAGTGCACTTGTTCGAATTCAACCTCAGTCTGAACTGTCTCAGCCGGTCGAACAACTTGGCCAGATCTACCAAATGCCCCTCTTCTGTCTGGGACTTTGCTATCATGTCATCAACATAGCATTCAATTTCATGATGAATCATATCATGAAACAAAGTCACCATGGCCCTCTGATAAGTAGCACCGGCGTTCTTGAGACCGAATGGCATCACCTTGTAACAAAAATTACCCCACGGTGTGATGAACGTTGTTTTCTCCATATCATCTGGAGACATTTTGATTTGATTATAGCCAGAAAAGCCATCCATGAAGGAAAACACCGAGAATTGAGCTGTATTGTCTACCAACACATCTATGTGAGGTAGCGGAAAATCATCCTTCGGACTAGCTCTGTTCAGATCTCGGTAGTCCACACACATTCTCACCTTCCCATCCTTCTTCGGGACTGGCACGATGTTCGCGACCCAAGGCGGATAATTAGTGACAGCAAGGAAACCAGCATCCCACTGCTTCTGCACTTCCTCTTTGATTTTCATCGCCATATCAGGTCGAGTTCTGCGCAACTTCTGCTTCACTGGAGGACAATCTGCTCTCAACGGTAGCTTGTGCACAACGATATCGGTATCCAACCCTGGCATATCTTGATAAGACCAGGCAAAGATGTCGACATACTCTTTTAACAATGCTACCATTCTGCTCTTGACACTTCCCTCCAACGCAGCCCCGATTTTTACTTCTTTTTTGACCTCGTCGGTACCCAGATTCACAACCTCAATCGGTTCCTCATGCGGCTGAATCACCTTCTCCTCTTGTTTCAACAACCTGGCTAATTCCCCTGGCAGTTCACAATCTTCTTTGTCTTCTTCTTCAGCATGATAGATTGGATTGTCGAAGTCATACGAGGGTGTAACAGGATTGTTGTCAATGAGACCCGGAGAATGATCGCATCTGCATGAATGTGGATTCATGCATTGCTTAGAACCGGAACGAGTCAAATCGAAAAAGAAAAATGAAAACATTGCCATTTTTATTTTGTTTTTATTTTTAAACTGCAAAAATAAATGAAAAACAGGGAACACCGCTTTTAACTGAAAAACATCCTTTTATTAATGATGCGAATTTGCAAATTTAAACATGAGGTGGCCCTTACAATGAACCATCACGTGTCGGGCAACACATATGGCTTTCATGCATATAAAATCAAAAACAGGAAAATATTACTCTTCCAGCAAAGTGACCGCGATGATCTTTTCAGCCTTCCAGTTCTGGATTCCCATCCCTGGTGCGCACGGCTTTATCCATCGGTCTATTTCACAGTCACTATCAGCTTCATCACTCATCATGCAGATGTGATCCGGATCCAGCATTCCGGCACTAGTGAAGGTGACTGACGTACGTCGTCCTCTTCCTTGTCCAGATGAGCCTCTGCCAGGCTGATACCCCACTCCGAAGCGATCTTTCTTTGCAGAGATATCCATCATCCTACCCCAACCAGGAGCCTCTCCATTCCTCACCACCTCGGCGGCCTGTTTGTACGAAGCAATGGACGGTTTCTCTTCTTCCTTTGCAAACAAAGCATTCTTCACCTTAACGGTTTCGAACGCTTGACTAGGCGTCTCCCATATCTCACCGTCCATCTCAACGTACTTGAATGAGGACAGGTGGCTGACAAAGATGTCCTCTTCTCCACACACAGTGACAACCTGTCCTTCCCAAATATATTTCAGCTTTTGGTGCAAAGTCGAGGTCACTGCCCCAGCAGCATGAATCCACGGCCTACCCAACAAGCAACTGTATGCCGGCTGGATATCCATGACATAGAAAGTCGACTTAAACACCTCCGGGCCGATCTTCACCGGAAGCTCAACTTCTCCAAATACGGCCCGCTTTGACCCATCAAATGCCCGCACTATCAGATCAGTGGGAGTCAGAATCAGCCCGTCACAATTCAGCTTAGCCAGAGCCTTCTTCGACAACACATTCAATGAGGAGCCGGTATCAACCAGCACATGCGAAAGCACGACTCCTTTACATTCCATTGCTATGTGTAACGCCCGGTTGTGATTTCTCCCATCCACAGTCAGATCCATGTCTGTAAAACCCAACCCATGGCTGGCATGCACATTAGACACTACTGTCTCCAACTGGTTTATAGTTATCTCTTGAGGAACATAGGCTTTCTTCAAGATCTTCATCAAAGCCTCTCTATGCCCCTCAGAGCTTAACAGCAAAGATAGAATCGATATTTTGGAGGGAGTCTGTTGCAGGTGGTCCACCAACTTGTACTCAGACTTCTTGATGATCCTTAAGAATTCCTCTGCATCATCATCAAGCTTTTCTTCCGACCCAACCGGCGTCGGTGTCACATCAGGAGTACCATCGCTCACCACTGCTTTCCCTTTCGCCCTGGCTAAAGCCTCGGCCTTTTCTTTTTTCTCTTTTTCTCCTTCTCCTCCCCTCAAGGCATCAGGAGCAAACAGTCTGCCACTGCGAGTGAACCCACTGGGACCGGCATTATCCACCTTTGAAACGGTGGTTTCATCCGCAGTCTGCTCTTCCACTTTCTCCCCATTACAGTATACTTCCCCACCATAATGCCATGGCACAACATCATCTTTGTCATACGGAATTGGTCCAGGTACCGTGATGGTAACTGGAGCCGCCTCAGCTAGAGTAGACAAATCCACCGGGTCAAAATAAATCGTTATGGTGGAGACCTCATCTTTTCCCATATCGACCCTTTCAAACTGAATACTCCCATCGTCCATCAGTCCCTGGACAATTTCTCTCAATAATATACACCCCTCAGGGGTAACAGTGCACTCAGCACAATCAACACCGCAGCCCGGGTAAACCCCATTCAACAATAACTGCCGCTTGACCTCAGCCAACGGAGTCTTCAGTTGATCAACAGACAACAGCCCCACTCTGTTCTCCTCCGAGATAGCATTCACCCCCCTTTGACCATGCGCGGGCATGGGATTAGCATTGACGTTGGGAGATGGTGCGAAGTTGATTGCTTTCGAATCCACCAGGTCTTGAACTACGTGCTTAAAAGCTTTGCAGTTCTCTGTGTTATGCCCGGGAGCACCCGAATGGAATTCGCATTTTGCATTCTCATCATAATTGGCTGGCCTCTGATCAGGTCTCAAAGGTGCCAAAGTTCTCAACTGTACTAACCCTAAGTCCTGCAATTTCTTCAACAAAAAGGAGTAGGTCACAGGCGGCCTGTCAAAATGCCTATCATTCATCCTTCCCCGCACCTGATAACCAGCCCTCTGAGGCCTCTGCTGAAATGATTGACGCTGTTGAGGTTGCTGCTGTGCAGGCTGATGCTGATTATCAGCAGGAATGGTTACTGCAGCAGTGTGCTGGAAGTAACGATCCCTACTGGGTCCTCTCTGAGCATATACCGCACTGGTATCACCCTCTTTCTTTCTCTGGCCGTTACTGAAGGGCTTCTTCGATCCTGAAGATGAAGCATTACCCTGAATCTTCCCGAGCTTCAGCCAGCTCTCAATCCTCTCTCCAGCCACCACTATGTCTGAAAAGTTGGTCACCGGACAACCAACCATTCTCTCGGCGAATGCCCCTTGCAAAGTACCCATAAAGAGATCAGACATCTCTCTGTCCACAAGTGGAGGTTGCACTCTGGCGGCCAATTCCCTCCATCTCTGAGCGTATTCTTTAAACCCTTCGCTATTCTTCTGAGACATACCCTGCAGCTGGGTACGACTCGGAGCCATATCAGCATTGAACTGATACTGTTTAAAGAATGCGTCCCCAAGATCTTGCCAATTCTTGATATCTGAGGACTTGAGCTTGGTGTACCACTCCAGTGAGCCTCTGGACAAACTGTCCTGGAAGAAGTACATCCACAGCTTTTGGTCCATGGTGTATGCAGAGATCTTTCGGACAAACGCCTGCAGATGAGTCTCGGGGCAGGAACTCCCATTGTACCTATCAAATGTGGGCGCCTTAAATTTCTGCGGGATCACAATCGCCTCCACTAGCCCCATATTTGACATGTTGACCACCCCAGGAGTGGCATAGCTCTCCAAAGCTCGGATCTTCTCAGCCAGCAGCTGAATCTCTTTGTTCTGTGGTGGGGCACCGTACTGTCCAAACGGTTCGTTGTGCATCGAGAACTGATCAGCCTCTCTGTCTTCCTCTCTGTCATCTTCAACCCCGAAGAATGGCGGGAAAAGACTATCCTTCAAGTTCTGACCAGGTTGACCACCAGCAGTGCCAAAACCAGCAACATTATTCACTATTCCCACTGTTGTTCTTTTTCCACCGTCTCTGGAACCACCCAGCCCCTGGTTGGAGACACCATCCAGGTTGACACCACTATTTGCCGCTGAAGCCCGCTCGAGCTTCCCGACTTTGTCAGCTAGAGCTTTCTGACCAACTGCAAAACCTTGCATGATGTTGATCAGCTCGGTCATCTTGTCTTTCAACTCGAGGATATCTGAATTTGGGAGATCCATCAGTCTGGGAGTATTGCGTTGAGTAAAATATCTGTGCGGACGGGTTGAGTGCAAGGGTACAACTCTACGAGCGCGAGCAATGATTCCTGAAACAATCAAGCACGTTAGAACTGATACCTGCAAAATAAAAACACGTCATTATGATCATGCATGAATGCAGTATTTATCCATATGAGGAACACTTTGTCTCTCGATCCTGGTTTCATTGAGATAGATAATAACCCGGCAGCAATATTCTGACATTCATCATTTGATTCATCATACAGATCAGAGATATATGATTTAGCAAAATACCCCCAACCATGTGTGTGTGCTGTGCGAGTGCATACGGTAAAGCAAATAAAGCTTGAAGATCGATCACTGAATGAAAATAACCATCACATAGAAAAATGCACAATAAGTGCCATAGTCATGCATCACAACTGATACAAATCAGATACAATCTTCCAGAATCGGGAAAGAAATACAAGAAAAATGAATTCCGTCAACAAGCCTGACGGTAATCCACACAAATGATAAAGCTAGCCTGATGAGGGTCCCCCAGACGGCCCTATCTCATCAACCATCTTCCCGAACTCTGCGGCGAACCTGAGCTCGGTGTTCTCCTGCTGTAATCTCCTCACCTCCTTCTGGTGAATCTTCATCTGCCTGAAGTAATGATCTCTCTCAGCAATGTAATGATCCCTCTCGGCGATACAATGATCTCTCTCAGCGATGATCTTCACATTCTCTGTTTCCTTGATCTTCAGCTTTGCCTCCCACTCAGCAATGAGGACTCTGACTCTGTCATCCCTCTGATCCCTCACGAGGATCTGCCTCCTCTTCTGATCTTCAATGACCTTTGAAGCTCTAGCCAATCTCTCTTTGGTGATGTCGTGCTCCTTTGTTGAAGATGCCAAAGCCTGACTGACCTTCCCATAGTAGGCAGTATCCATCTCAAAGCGCTTTGCTTCCAAGGCATGTCGCTTGTCTTGATCTTCCATCTTCACTCTGATCTCCTGATTAGCCGTCTGAATCCGAGCAACACTCATCTCCAATTCCGTTTTCTCCGCAAGCAACTGATCTCTCTCCCGCTTCATCTCTAGGAACTCTTCCATACCAACAGAAGAAGGAGATTCCTCAATCAACGGATACCAAGGATCAACCATAGGAAACGGTAGACAAGTGAGTTCCACTCTCTTACTGAGCCAGTCATCAAACGGAGGAAAAGACCTGTTATTGGCTCTGCCCCAAGAAAACTTTCCTTTCCTTTGAATACTGCGCCATGCATCAGATACCTGCTTCAACCTGGCCTGATTGCCCTCAACCGGGAAGTACAAAGTTTCCTGAACCTCACTCTTGAACGGGGGAAGCTCCATAGCGAATCCCATTTGTCTCTTAAGAAGTGTAGGGTAATAATTAATGCAACCCTGAACCCCTATGAGCGGCACATTGGGAAAACCCCCACAACTGCAAATGAAGTCTTGTCCAACCCCACTACTGTGAGTCCAAGCTATGTCTTTGGCCCTCAAACCCATCAGCTTGGTCGCCCAATTGACATTTTGGCCAAGAAGAACAAAAGCACCCCTGGTAGGCAAATATCCCATAAACCACTTGTATAGCAACTGAGTGCAACATCGAATCAATCCCCCACGCCGCTTCTCGTTCCTGTTATGGACCGAGTAATAGGCATCTCCGATCAAAGTAGGGATAGGATTCCTCTGAACAAACAAGCGGATGGCATTAATGTCCACGAAGCCCTTCTGATTAGGAAACAGAATGGTCCCATAAATGCCCACAGCAACCACGACACAGACTGTATTCCAATTACCCAACTCGGCATTCTCCTTGGCCTTAGCTTCTAAGAAACTCAGATGAAAACCAGGTAACTTCCCCTTCTCTTTCAGACTCTCCTTAACCATCTCCGGACTCAAATAAAGAGCACGGGAAATCCATCCAATATCAGGCTCTTCCTTAGTAGCATAGAAAGGAATCTGATTTCTGATCTGAATGCCCAATATATCAGCATAGTCCTCCATCAAAGGCCCGAGTAAGTAATCTGGGAAGACAAAACACCTCAAACCAGGATCATAGAACTGGAGGAGAGTATGAATGGCGCTCCTGTCTCTGTCAGTGAGTCTGAAGACCATCTTCAGAATACCACCATATGCCTCACGAAACATCCCCACATGGTCGGGTGTAATCAAAGCTATCATATCCTTCAGCACACTGATCTCTGGGTCAAAGAAGCTATAGGCAACATCGTCCTTTAAACCGGGCCTCCTCATGTCTAAGAAGTCTCTCAACCAGGATCTCGATAAAAAATGTCCCTGCATATGGATAAACGTGTGTTAGATGCAGATAAATGCAGAATGTGATGATGCTGATGAATGAATGCAATGCATTGTGCCATCCTCCAAGTCATCTGAACATCTGTTGCACTGAAACCCTGATTTCTGAACTGATCACAACCATCTGAAGGAATATATAACCACAAATCCACCTCAAGGGTTCCGAAATAAACGGAAGACAGATACATCATCATTATCACCAAACAATCTCTGAGCAGATACCCATAACCATCTCTGAATCGGCCCGGGGAATCCTGAAATAAACGGATCCCCACTGATAAATAACTCGGACAGTACTCCGGCGTCTCAGAAATAAATGGCCATAAATCCGACTTATAAATATGACTCTGATCAACGGAACCAATAGTCACCATCAAAGTCACCATCTGAACATGCATCTGTAAGAATCAACCCTCCCCTCACAGGTGAATTCTAAACAGGTCATCCTAAGGCGGATAATAGTCTCGACAATCGGGCAGAGATACTCAATGGGTTTGCCCTTTCGGGTGTGCCATTGTAGCTCTCCTGAGATCGCCTAAACCAAAGATCCGGGAAAGATCGGTCACCGAAGTCAATAGTCCAAAAGAGGTAACCCAACCAAAGTGGAAAACCCCACTGAGGAAGAGCACTCTCAGATGAACCTCGTCCGGCTTGTGGTATGTCACGTCACAACAGCATGCTCAACCAACATGTGAGGAACGTGAGACCACACTAATCCTAGGTGTATACTCGGGCCTGGGTTTTAGCCCCACTCAGAACACCCACCCCAAAACAGAGGAACCACCTGCACAGAGGACGACAACATGATAGTATGATGCATGCAAATATTTATGCAAATATATACACAATCAGAATAATAAATGCAATAAATATAGCGGCACAAGCAACCTATACTATCCTAGAACGCTAGGAGAGACTCGCTTAGGGAAGATGGACCAGCAAGAGGTCAACTTCTATAGTCCCCAGCAGAGTCGCCAGCTGTCGCATCCGCGAAAAACAACCGGCGGGCTGAAACAAAAACAACACAGAGCCGCCACCGTGCGTTATTTATCCCAAAGAGGGAAAGGAAACACTCGAAGTAAACCTGGAAAAAGCATGGTCTCGCGACCAAAGAGATGGGATCGGGAGTCGGTTATGCGAAGGGAAGGTATTAGCACCCCTACGCATCCGTCGTACTCGACGGGATCCACGCTCTAAAGGAAAGAAAAGGTTGCTAAAACAAACATCACACACACATACACTGAAGACAACACAGGTGGAAGAAGAGGGGAGAGGGCTCGCTAGGGAAGATGGACCAGCAAGAGGTCAACTTCTGTAGTCCCCAGCAGAGTCGCCAGCTGTCGCATCCGCGAAAAACAACCGGCGGGCTGAAACAAAAACAACACAGAGCCGCCACCGTGCGTTATTTATCCCAAAGAGGGAAAGGAAACGCTCGAAGTAAACCTGGAAAAAGCATGGTCTCGCGACCAAAGAGATGGGATCGGGAGTCGGTTATGCGAAGGGAAGGTATTAGCACCCCTACGCATCCGTCGTACTCGACGGGATCCACGCTCTAAAGGAAAGAAAAGGTTGCTAAAACAAACATCACACACACACACTGAAGACAACACAGGTGGAAGAAGAGGGGAAAGGGCTCGCTAGGACATCGCGTCTTATGCCTACGTATCTCGTCTGGAACGAGAATCAGAGCTGCCGTAGTTCGGCTCACGCACGCCAAACAAGACACACACAAACACGGGCAAACATGGAACCCGAATGCCAATCGCTGGACTTACATCGGCTTCCGAACCAAACAAACACAATCAGGATACGGACAGCCAATCGTTGGGCTTACATCCATATCCTGACACACAAAAGGGTTTAACAAGCAAACACACACAAAAAAGAAAAAAGTGCCCGGAGAGACCTCGCACGGTCTCCTGCCTACGTACCTCATCTGGTATGAGGATCAGGGCGACGTAGTTCCCCTGGATGGGAAAGAAATTCTAACCAGATACAAAGGGAGACACACTACTAGGGAGCTGGACTCGAACCTAGATGTTATCATGCATCATTGCCCTATGTTATGGTTTCTATCTATTTGCACAACAGCAAGCTAATCCTAACCAGGAAAAAGCAAAGCATGCAAGCATCAACAAAACAAATCAAACATTCACAGTTAGCACACGCTATATCCAGACAAGGTGGGCTCAATCAAGGGTTAAGTTGCAAAAGCAACACAACTGTGTCAGGTGATATTAGCTCTTAACCCTGACATTGAGAGTCAGGGTGAAGCCAGATGAAAGGTGAGTGAAGATTAGACTTCACAGCTCTTATCCCTGGCCAGGGAGAGCTTCAGACAAAGGAGTGTGGGTTCAGAAAGTAGGAACCCTTCTACACTCAAGACACTGACTCAACTGTACAACAGTACAAGATCTTGGGTTACTGTCCCAATGCATCAACACAGTGGTGTGAGCAGAGGGACGACTCAATAAGAATAGCAAGGGACGGATTGCACATCCCTTGGGTTCTGCCAATTGCCTTAATCAAGGTCTTTTCCTGCTTGGGGACAAAGTTAAACAATCACAAACATCGCCTCTTAAGGAGGACTTCAGACAGTTGCCTGGCTAAATAACAAGCCAGGTCTTCTAGACTACATGGAGACAAGAAAGTCTACCTCAATTGGTTTATACAACCAAGCAGCAGCACAAAGCAACTTCAAAGATGAACTGTTAGCGACTAAAGTACCTGAAATCAATCTAATTCAGTCAGTATACCAATCACAGAGTCAAAACAGACAAGATAAGAATCAACAGACAATGTATAATCAGACAATGCACTATGCAAAGCACAATCAACTCAAGTGAGCCAAGCACAAGCTCAAAGCAAGTGAGCCAAGCATCCTACAAAACACACAAGTTAGTTCACAACAATTAACCAAATTCAATCAACTTGAATTAACATCCTCAAAGCATTTGCTTCTTCAACCTGAAAATCACATCCAAACGTGAGAAACAAGACCACTAGGACAAGCCTAGGGTCAAAAGGAGATGAAAAATTCAAAACAGAAAGTAAAAATTGATCAAAACCAAGATTTATCAAGCAAGAAGAGAATCCAATTGGTCTCACACCAAAACTATGCACCAAATCCATTTCATATACAAAACATGCCAAACTATGCACTTTGGAAACACATTGGAGCAAACAGAATGATCACAATCAAATCAATATCAAAACAGCTCAATAAATTCCACAAAAATTCAAGCCTAAACAGAACACATTGAATGAGTATCATATCAAATTTCAGGCTATTTGGACAAGTGGAAGTAGGGAAATTAAAATCAGGAAGTCCAGACAAGTTCAAGCAAGCCAACACAAGGCATCAAAACAAGCATCAACTTCCATCAATCATAAAACAGCAATCAAAGATGATAAATGAATGGGATCAAAACCAAAATGTTCCATAAGATGTCCACAATATACATGCCAAATTTCACATCCATCCAATTAATGACCAGAATTTCACAAAGCAAATACAAACATGTGTCACAAAAAATCAACAAATGACCAAACAGGGGAGAAAATTCCAATCAATTAGGAAATGCAATCAATAAATCCAAAAAAATTCACATGTATTCTCAATATCCATATTATCAATCATGCAAAAATTCAGCTCAATCCAATATCCACAAGCATGGCAAATAAAATCATGAAATTTCACTAAGCATGGTGTGACACAAATTGTCACACCTCTATTCAAAAAAATCATATCTCATCATCCAGGAACTCAAAAATTGCAAACCATATATCAAAATCACCATAAAAGAGTCAAGAATAGGCATGTAAAATTTCATGAATTTCTATGGAAGCATCAAGATTTCACAAGCAAAATGGCATGGCATACACAAATTGGACACATTCAAACAATCTCTAGGCATTTTTAAAATTCACACGTGCACAAAAATATTAAAAATCACCATAAAAAACTACACATCACAAGGAGAATGGTGAAAAAAGTCTCATCAAATTTGGAATAAAAATGAATTACTTATGAATTTTTAAAGATGCAAGATCAAATGGGATGAAATTGGAAAAAAGAAAATGAAATAATACAAATTAAATGAAGTAGTGGCATTTTTGTAATAATCTGGCAGCGAGAATGAAACGCTGCGTTTCATTTTACTGTATGGCAACGCGCTATTGGCTTAGTGACCGCAGGAAACAAGAAATTCAAAACAAAAGCCAGGCGCATGGATCAAACAGCATTGGAAACGCGTTCTTCATCATTCATCAACATTCATCAATTCCAGAAATTCAACATGAGCAAATCTCAACCAAATCCAACAATCTTTATATCAATGGAATCATCTTACAAAGCACAACATGAATATGAACTTAATTTCTCCTAATTCAAACTAAAAAATTCGAATCGATCAAAAGAACATTTGAACATCAAACTTTAATTCCAGATTTCTTCCTTAATACTCAACCAAATTCAGCGATTCAAAGTTCATGCTACTCTACGTTGAGAGATCTATCAAAGCCATATCATAGTTTTAGCAATTGTTGAAATCGAAATCTAACCTTATGATGATGCAGTTGGTGATTTCGCGCGTTTCCAAGTCCAAAAGCTGAAAACAGATGATGCTCGATGCTTAGGAAGGTGATTGAAGAAGGTCTTGTAGCTCAATAGTGCACCAGTTCCACGAATGCTCAAACTGCCATGGATGAGGAAGGTGATAACAGTTCCAATTCTCCAATTCTTTGGCCTTGATTTTGTGAAACAGATCTTCTATAGGTCCTGCAGAAGAAGGATCAAGCAAGCATGCACACGATGGATGATGAATCTTGATGAAAAAAATGATGAAAAAGTGTGAAAAGCTTTGGAGAAAATTGAGAGGTTTTGGTGAAAAGTTTGTTAGATCTGAAATTGTGAAATGTGATTATGCATTTTCTGTTATGATTAATGTTTTATACCACATGCTAATCCAAGTGTTAATCACAATTAGCAAATTCAAGTGAAATTAGCAAAGTGAGTTTTATGCATAATTGGCCAAAATGCCCTTTTCTAGATGCATCCAATGTAACAGTAGAAAACCAGTGCAAACAAGTCATATTGGATATTTGGAATGTGTTGAAATTGGTTTGGTATGCAAAAGCCATGTATTTCACAAAATCACCTTTTTCCCACCAATTTTCAAATGGTTCACTTGAAAAATGACCTTTTTATGTGAAGGTTTTTGATGAAATGTAATGATGCAATGTGATAGTACACATCAAATGTGGTTTGCTCAAAGAAAGATCACCCAATTTGGCCATTCCATTCAAAAGTTATGCCACTTTGAATTTCAACATTTTTGGAAAATGATTTGATCATAACTTGCCAACCACACATGAGAAATAAGTGTTCTTGGACTTTTTGGAAATGGGAGAAAAAGATCTTCAACTTTCATGTTGAATAAAATTTCATTTGAAGCACTTTTGGACACGTAATTTTGAGGAGAAAAACTTTTCATTTTTGGCAATTTTCAATTACAAGTCACTTTCTATTTTTGGAAAGTTTCCATCTGACTTTATTTTCTTCATTCTGGATGTTTGAAATGTCAAATGAAATTTGTCTAGACATGAATGAAGTGTCTCTAACCCTCTCCCACCTCCAAGTCCATCAATTCAGGCACAGTTGACCACAGTTGACTTTTCTGATTGATAGATGAATCTGGCTATGCACTGATCAAGTTGAGCCTCAAACTCCTGATGAAATGGCTCAATGATGAAACCCTAGCTTCCATAAACTCCATATAATCACATGATGATCCCCATATCCATTGTAGACCCCATCTCCTTGACAAGCCCTGATTGGCCCACTACAGATGATTAGGGTTGACCAGTGGTCAAAACCCTAATCTCAAGGTATCTGATGAAGCACTTGGTGATGAAAAAACCATGATGATGATGATGTATCATTTCAACCAAGATCAAGCTCAATCTCCTTGAGAAATCAAGAAACCCTAATTCGTACCACACATCCTCAGATGATTAATGATCAATCCAATGAAACCCTAGCTTGCATCTTAACCTCTTTATCTTCTGATCAAGACCTAGGAGGATGACTTGTTCCATGTAACCACATGATATGCAAATATGAAATGCCTAATAACCTACAAAATGATATGCAATATGCTCAGCTAGTCCCAATAGAGGAGGGCAAATTTTGAGTTGTTACAGGTCCGTGCAACTGTGTAGCTTTGGAAGCTTACACTATTTGGATGAAGAAGAGAGCTTTGAAATTGAAGATGCATTATGCTTATGAAATACCTACGTCTATAGTTGTGGTTGAGCCATCAACTCTCCCTAACCAAGATGTAGAGGAGATGGAAGACGCACTCGCCAAGATGAAGCAAGAGAAGGATATGTAGGAAGAGTGGTTCCATGCTTTGAGCAGAAAGCATGAGGAGTTGCAGCTTGAGTTTAAGGATAAAGATGCACTTATTGAGCTTCTTGAATACCGAGTAGTGAAGAGACAGAGAGAGCCAGAGGTTTCATCTTCCTCTAGTATGCCTCAACCTTCCATTGCTTGGAAGAAGATTACTGATCAGCTTGTCCTTGAGAAGACTCAGATGAAGACTTCTTTTGAGTTTGAGATTCGACGCATCCGAAGGAAGTACGCGCCTGCAGCCAGATCATCTGACACCATTGATAGGGGATCCTTAGGATGATTAGTCTTCTTTTCTCTTGTATTTGTATTTTGGTTTCTGAAATTGTACTCAGTGTAATCCTTCCAAATTATATAAATAAAAGATATTTTACGGTCAATCAAATTGTTACAATTGTTATTGTACATTTGCAAATGAAATAGTATGTTTCTTGAAAATAAAAACAATCGAAGCATTACATTTCATGCATCATTTGCATAATAGGTTTTTCTTCCACCAGATGTCTCATTAGTTATTCTTCTGTGCTTCAACCAAGCTGACTCATCGATACAATACCCGTGCGAATCATCCGAGAATCATGGAACATTTGGAACAAGAAAACAGAGAACTGAAGGACGAGATCGCCCGCCTGACTGCCATGATGGAGTCTGTGTTAGTTGCTCAAAGTCAATCTTCTCCAACGCCTGCAACTCCTCCTCCTCAGAGGACTGTCATTTCAGAGGTTGCTACCTCAATCATTCCTGCTGCTACTCAGTTTGCTCCTGCCATGCCTGCCGGATTCCCGTGGGGAATGCCGCCCAACTTTATTCCTGAAGGTTTTACGCTTACCTTTGCTTCCATACCGACATCTAGCTTGGTCATGTCCGTGCCATCATCGGTTATACTCTGCCTCGTGTTGAGGACACCATCTATTATTCTGAGGGTCCGGATGTTTATGAGAAGATGGATGAATAGAAATACCAAATCCTTGAGCTGCGAAAGAAGTTGAAGACCTTGAGGGGAAAAGATTTGTTTAGTAAGAGTGCTGCGGAACTTTGCTTGGTTCCCAATGTTAAGATCCCGATGAAGTTCAAAATCCCTGACTTTGAAAAGTATAAAGGGAATACCTGTCCACTCAGTCATCTCATCATGTATGCTAGAAAGATGTCGACGCAAACTGATAATGATTAGTTATAGATTCATTATTTCCAAGACAGTATGACTGGTGACGCTCTGAGGTGGTACATGGGTTTGGATAGTGCGAGTGTACGCACATTCAATGATTTGGGTGAAGAATTTGTGAAGAAATATAAATACAATATGGATATGGCACCGAATAGGGACCAACTTCGGTCGATGTCTCAGAAGGATAAGGAGACCTTCAAAGAGTACGCCCAGCGATGGAGAGAGCTTGCCGCTCAGATTACCCCTCCTTTGGAAGAAAAGAAGATGACCAAGATCTTTCTCAAGACCCTGAGCTCGTTTTACTATGAGCGGATGATTGCCAGTGCCCCCAGTGATTTTACCGAAATGGTAAACATGGGGATGAGATTAGAAGAGGGCATTCGAGAAGGACGATTGTCTAAAGAGGAGGTTTTGTTTAGCAAGAAGTACGACAGTGGGTTTGCCAGAAAGAAAGAAGGAAAGACCAATGCAGTATCCGTTGGGAGGCAGAGGAGGCCTCATGTCAGAAGGAATCCACAACCCCGTCAACATCATCATCGAGTATCATCTGTTATTTTAGTCTTTTCAAATAATCAATCAATGTCCATTCAACAACAACGTCAACAACCGCCACAAAAAAGAACAAACAAGTACAACAACAATAATACCAACAATAATCAACAACAACAAAACTTTGAGAGGAAGAATGTCTCTTTTGACCCGATTCCTATGACTTATGCTGAATTGTATCCATCATTGGTTCTCAAGAACCTTTTGCAACCAAGAAATCCCCCACAGATACTAGAACCACTTCCATGGTGGTACAAGCTAGAGCTTCACTATGCCTTTCACCAAGGGGCTCCTGGCCATGATATTGAGAACTATTATCCCCTGAAGTCCAGAAGTCCAAAAGTTGGTCAAAAGTGGGATGGTATCCTTCGAGGACCGTGCACCTAATGTCAAAGCAAACCCATTACCTGCTCATGGTAATCCTTCTGTCAACATGGTAGATGGTTGTCCTGGGGAGTTCAAAGTATATGATGTCCGTTTCATTAGAAGGTCTTTGGTGACAATGCATAAAGATATCTGTATGGTGAGTGATTTTGAGCATGACCATGATGGTTGTGCAATTTACAGTGTTAACCCCCGAGGTTGTGTAATTGTGAAAAGAGACATCCAGAGGTTGATGGATGAAGGTATGATCCAGATTCTTCAGTCCCCTCACTTGGGTGACGGTGTGAAAGTAATAGTGCCAGTGTTCAAGACACCAGAGAGGTTGGTGATTCAGTTTGACAGCAGCAACAGTAACAGTGTCAGCAATAGATCGGTATAGCCTTTGGTAATACTATTAGCGGACCCTATCCCATATGCATCCGATAAAGCTGTTACGTATCAGTACAATACTACCATGTTGGAGAATGGTCAAGAGGTCCCTTTGCCTACGACCAGTTTTGTCGTGAGTATTGCTGATGTGACGAAAGTGACCCGTAGCGGTCATATTTTTGGGCATGTGTTCCCGAAGAGTGTAGAGGATGTCAGTAAGAAGGTTGAAGTGCCTGTAGTTGATCCGGTTAACGCTCCAAAGTGTCAGTCTGGTGAATCAAGCAGTTTGAAGCCTAATGATGATGATGAGGTACTCCGTTTAATCAAGAAGAGCAAGTTCAATGTGGTGGAACAGTTTCTCCAAACTCCTTCCAAAATTTCAGTGTTGTCTCTGCTCATGAATTGTGAAGTGCACAGAGAAGCATTGCAAAAAGTATTGGAGCAAGCTTATGTGGAACATGATGTAACAGTGGATCAATTTGATCATATTGTGGCTAACATCACTTCCTGCAACAACTTGAGCTTTTGGGATGAAGAACTCCCTGAGGAGGGAAGAAATCACAATCTGGCACTACATTAATCAATGAATTGCAAGGAGGATGCTCTGTCAAATCTATTGGTTGACACCGACTCTTCATTGAACGTACTTCCCAAATCAACTCTTTCTAGATTGTCATATCAAGGAGCTCCGATGAGGTACAGTGGCGTGATCGTCAAGGCATTTGATGGTTCTCGCAAGATTGTGATTGGTGAGGTGGACCTTCCTGTGAAGATAGGTCCGAGTGGTTTCCCAATTACTTTCCAAGTAATGGATATCCACCCGGCCTATAGATGCTTGTTGGGAAGGCCATGGATACATGAGGCTGGAGCTGTGACAAATCAACGCTACATAAGAAGTTGAAGTTTGTAAAGAATGGTAAGCTTGTTATCGTCGATGGGGAGAAGGCTTTGTTGGTAATCCACTTGTCGTCTTTATCTTATGTAGAAGCTGAGGATGAGGTTGGAACTCCGTTCCAAGCTCTATCTATTGTAGAAGAAAAGAGAGTTGGGGCACCTATGTCCTCCTTTAAAGACGCATAGAAGATTGTTGAAGGCGGTAATTCTGAACAGTGGGGCCGGATGGTAGAGGTCACCGAGAACAAGAGTAGAGCCGGTTTGGGTTTCCAACAAGGATCGTATGTGCTTAAAGCTGAAGATGTGCAACCCAGTTTCCTTAGTGGAGGGTTCATTCATGGTAATGAACAACACTTAGCTGTCGTGATCGAGGGTGATGAAGATGAAGACTGCACCAATTTTGTGACGCATGGAAAGGCTTGCAACAATGGGATTGCTGTCGATATTCCTGTTATTGTTCATCATTCTAAGTAATTGCTTTTATTATTTTTGAAAACCCTTCTCCTATGCCTAAGGGAGAAGTGAACATTGTTTGGAATTTTCAAATTTTATCATCATTAAAATGCAATTCTATTCATCCACATCTATGATGTTTTATTTTTACTTTTTGCTTTTTCTGAAAAAATGGTAATCACAAAAAACATAAATAAATAATACAATTGTCCATCTGCATAACATTTGGTCACAATTCACTTCTATAAAATCAAAATATCAAATCATTATGCAGGTTGGTTTCTAAACCCATTGAATACAATGATCCGACTCCTTCGCCAAACTTTGAATTCCCCGTGTTTGAGACCGAGGAAGAAAGTGATGAAGAAATATCTGATGAATTGTCTCGCCTACTTGAGCACGAGGAAAAAGCCATTAAGCCATTTGAAAAGCCATTGAGTTAGTCAACTTGGGTTCCGAGGATGATGTGAAGGAAGTCAAGATTGGGTCTCAACTGTGTCTAGAGATTAAGAAGGGGTTGATTGATATTCTTCGAGAATATTCAGATGTGTTTGCTTGGCCCTATCAAGACATGCCTGGTTTGGATTATGAGATTGTAGAGCATAAATTACCGTTGAAGCCAGAATGCCCGCACGTCAAGTAGAAGTTGAGAAGGACTCATCCTGATATGGTAGTGAAGATCAAAGAAGAAGTGCAAAAGCAGATCGATGTCGGTTTCCTTATTACTGCTGAGTATCCGCAGTGGGTGGCCAATATTGTGCTTGTTCCGAAGAAAGATGGAAAAGTCCGCATGTGTGTTGATTATAGAGATTTGAACAAAGCTAGTCCGAAAGATGATTTCCCTCTGCCACACATTGATATGTTGGTAGACAATACAACTAAATTCAAAGTCTTTTCATTTATGGACGAATTTTCCGGCTATAATCAGATCAAGATGGCACCCGAAGATATGGAGAAGACCACATTCATTACACCCTGGGGAACATTATGTTATAGAGTGACGCCTTTTGGTTTAAAGAATGCTGGTGCAACTTACTAGAGAGCAATGGCCACTCTTTTTCATGATATGAGGCATAAAGAGATCAAAGTCTATGTTGATGATATGATTTCTAAATCCAGTGATGAAGAAGAACATGTTGAGCATTTGTTGAAGCTATTCCAGCGTTTGAGGAAGTATAAACTCCGCTTGAATCCTAATAAGTATACATTTGCTGTTCGTTCTGGTAAGTTGTTGGGCTTTATTGTCAGCGAGAAGGGTATTAAAGTTGATCATGCCAAGGTTAAAGCAATATAAGAGATCCCTGCACCTAAAACTGAGAAGCAAGTCAGAGGGTTTCTCATCCACTTGAATTATATCTCAAGATTCCTTTCGCATATGAATGCCACTTGTGTCCCTATATTCAAGCTTCGTCGAGAACATCAGTCTTGTGATTGGACCGAAGACTGCCAGAAAGCTTTTGACAGTATCAAAGAGTATCTGCTTGAGCCTCCGATTCTGTCTCCGCTGGTTGAAGGAAGGCCTTTGATCATGTATTTGATTGTGCTTGAAGAGAGTATGGGTTGTATTCTAGGTCAGCAAGACGAAACTGGAAAGAAAGAATATGCAATTTACTACCTCAGTAAGAAGTTTGATGGGGCTGTTAATCAGTATGGTAATGGCATTGGGGAAATGATTATTACTCCTCAAGGCACTCATTTTCCGTTTACAACTAGATTGACTTTCAAGTGTACAAACAATATGGCTGAGTATAAAGCTTGCATTATGGGGCTTGAAGAGGCCATTGATCTCAGAATCAAATATTTATACGTTTATGGAGATTTAACTTTGGTTGTGAATTAGATCAAAGGTGAATGGGAGACGAATCAATCCGGTTTGATACCATATAGAGATTATGCGAGGAGGATTTCAACTTTCTTTACAAAGGTTGAATTTAATCATATCCCTCGAGATGAAAATCGGATGACAGATTCTCTTGCAATATTGGCTTTAATGATTATGGTGAAGTATTGGAATGAAGTTCCCAATTTGACCGTGATGCGTCTTGATAGGCCAACTCATGTGTTTGATGTTGAAGAGGTCAAAGATGAGAATTTGTGGTATTTTGATATCAAATGTTTCCTTCAAAGTCAGATTTACCCGTTTGGGGCATCTTTGAAAGATAAGAAGACATTGAGAAGATTAGCCGACAACTTCTACCTGAATGGTGATGTATTGTACAAGAGAAATTTCGATATGGTTTTGCTTAGATGCGTGGATAGACACAAGGCAGACTTATTGATGACTAAAGTCCATGAAGGTTCATTTGGTACTCATTCCAATGGACATGTTATGGCAAAGAAAATGTTGCGAGCAGGTTACTATTGGATGACAATGGAATCTGACTGTTGCAAGTTTGTGAAGAAATGCCACAAGTGTCAAATTTATGCAGATAAGATTCATGTTCCTCTGAAACTGTTGAACGTCATTTCCTCCCCATGGCCCTTCTCCATGTGGGGAGTTGATATGATTGGCATGATTGAGCCTAAAGCGTCAAATGGACATTGTTTCATTCTGGTGGGTATTGACTACTTCACAAAGTGGGTTGAAGCGGCATCGTATGCGAATGTCACCAAGCAAGTTGTTGTAAGGTTTATCAAGAATAAGATTATATGTCGGTATGGTGTGCCAAGTAAGATCATTACTGATAATGGATCGAACTTGAATAATAATATGGTGGAAGCTCTTTGCAAAGACTTCAAGATTGCACATTATAATTCTTCTCCCTACAAACCTAAGATGAATGAGGTTATTGAAGCTGCAAACAAAAACATCAAGAAGATCTTTCAAAAGATGGTTGTAACATACAAAGATTGGCATGAGATGCTCCCATTTTCTTTGCACGGGTATCGTACATTCATCCGCACTTCAACAGGGGCAACCCCTTTCTCACTTGTTTATGGCATGGAAGTTGTGCTCCCGATAGAGGTTGAGATCCCATCATTGCGTGTCTTGATGGAAGCTAAGTTGACTGAGGCTGAATGGTGTCAAACCAGGTATGACCAACTGAATTTGATTGAAGAGAAGAGGTTAACTGCCATGTGTCATGGTCAGTTATATTAGCGAAGGATGAAGAAGGCATTTGATAAGAAGGTCAGACCTCGTGTATTCAGAGAAGGTGACCTTGTGCTCAAGAAAATTCTATCTTTCAAACCAGATTCTAGGGGAAAATGGACTCCTAATTATGAAGGCCCATATGTTGTTAAGAGAGCCTTTTCAGGCGGTGTTTTTATTCTTACAACTATGGATGGTGAAGAGTTCACTCGTCCAGTGAACGCAGATGCAGTCAAGAAATACTTCGCCTAAAAATAAAAAATAACTCGCTAAGTTGAAAACCTGAAAGGGCGGCTTAGGAAAAAATGAGTGTCTCAATGGATTGAAACCTGAAAGGAAGATCCAGGCAAAAGTTAGAGATGTAAAACAGAAAAATTATCCCGATAAATTGAGTACCCCACCTTGGGGCAATTTATGCAAAAATTAGAGATTATGGCAAGTAACTGTATCCTGCTGATCTTCAGTTTTGAAGACATTCTTGAGCAAGTCGGACAATTCTATTTCATCATCCCCAGTGGAGACGCAAACAGCACAGTGGATATCAAAAGTTGGTAAAAGGATTATTGATCATTGTATTCAACGTAGCTCTTTTCCATGTAAATTACCATTTTTCAAATTTTGTAAAGATCTATGGAGTCTTGTCATTTACAGGCTACCATCCTATTAAATAAAGTTGAGCTTCTATCCAATTGTTTCTACTCTTATTTATTATTCAGCCAAATAGATTTAAATTTTATTATGATCATTTTTGAAATTAAATTTTAAATCAAAATCATGTTTTCTTAAAAGAAGTTACTTTAAGAAGCAATTAATGTCATGTAAAGGAATATCAACAACGGTTTGAAAAGCGGTAAGCACAAAATGTGGAGCATTATTGGTTCTCCCCAAGTAGTGGACGTGATCCCTATTTCATCCCCCGTAGTTTTTCAGCAACAAAGTTTTCTTGGTTTCCCCAGCCGAGTTTGTTGGCCTCCCTTGAGTTGTAGGCGCGTTATTTCGGCAGTTTGCATGGATTTGACAGAATTTTGCTTCCCCGCAAGTCGTCAGAGTTACTCCTGATTTTGAGCAGTTATTATGGTTATCCCCTACAGGGTTGTCTCCCATTTGATATGGCGTTGACCTAAAATTCTCTACAGAGTTTGTACCAGTTTCCTCAGCGGATCCTCTCCTTGTGCTTTTCCCAACCCGAATTGAGCATTCGAGACGTTTGATCTTTTTCCAGCAGTTGTTTCCATCCTGTGAGGATTGGCTAAGAGTTGTATCAATGATTCAAACCAGTGACATTTGTATCCTTTGTGATTGTTTAGTCAGCATAATCATCATATATACACATACATATACACTCATATAATTTTATTATTGCATTATTACACTTGGTGATGCATTGTTCATTTTGATCCTTTGCTATGGTGGTATACTTTTCCCTCATGCAGATTTGGTTTGTCTGTCCTCTTTCAATTGTAGAGTGTCAGCCCATTAAGCAGAAAGACTTTAACCTTTCTTTTTCCCCACTGAGTTATTTCCTCGTGGATGGTCATTATTTCAGTTTCCTCCCTAGTGGATTATCTGGATGGAACCACTCCCCTTGAGTTATATCCTAATTAGGATGAGTCTTTGATTGACCATTTCTTTCTAGATCTTACCTCGATAGATGCTTTTGGTTCCCTGAGAGTCTATTACCCAGTAACTGGTAATATTCTTCTTAGTTTGCAAGTATTGTCACTTTTTCCCAATACCCGGAGAGAGAAACTTTTTATCCCCAGCGGATTCGTTTTCACGTTTCCCCAGGAAGTATATCCTTGATATGTTCATCCTAACGGATGACATATATTTTCTTCCCCTGCTTTGAGTTTATCCTTGATATTTTCATATTAACCGATGACGGATATTCTCCTTTTGGTATTCTACCCAGTAAAAAGGTAGTTGTAATCCCTATTTCTTCCCCGAAGAGTTAATCCTTGATATGTTCATCCTAACTGGTGACGGGTTTCCTTTTCTTTGCGGTCTTCTGCCCAGTAACCGGTAGTTGTAAATCCTACTTTTTCCCCTTTTGTAGAGTCTATCCTTGATATGTTCATCCTAACCGATGACGAATATTCTCTTGATGGTATTCTATCCAGTAACTGATAGATATAATTCCTACTTTTCCCCTTTGAGTCTATCCTTGATATGTTCATCTTAACCGATGACGGATATTCTCTTGTTGGTATTCTATCCTGTATTAGATAGATGTAATTCCTACTTTTTCAGGAAATTTATCCTTGATATGTTCATCTTAACCGGTGACGGATATCCTTCCTAATTTCCCCAGGCAAGTCTATCCTTGATATATTCATGCTAACCGATGACAAATTTTCTTTCCTCTGAGTCTATCCTTGATATGTTCACTTTAACCAGTGCCGGATATTCTCTCCCTTTGGTCTTCTGCCCAGTAATCGGTAGTTGTAAACCCTATTTGCCTTTTCCCCAGCAGTTTATTCTTACCCAGCAACTGGTAACGAATACACTTCCTATTTACCCTCAACGAGTCATCCTTGATATGTTTATCCTAACCGGTAATGGGTGTCCTCCCTGTCAGATCTTCTTATCCTTTACCCAGTAACTGGTAATGGATAATATATTTCTGCTCCTCCTGTGATGAAGATCTTTTCTTCCCCAGTTGAGTTTGAGTGCGCATTTCCTCAGTGAAATCGCTTTTTCCTGTCTAGATCGAGTATTTCAGTTTGATTCTGATCTACTCGTTTCCCCCACATATGTTCCTTTTCTTCCCCGACTGAGTCTTTCCATTGATTTATTTTCATGGAATCCCTCGAGTCCCCCAGTTGTTTTTAAGTCATAGCCTGGCCTACACACAACTTTTTATCCCCTAGAGTCTCTGTCTCCTCAATGAGTTTCCCTTATGGAATGCATTATGCTCCTGTGGATTTTTAGTCTCCGGATTCTTTCCCTTTGTGGCAATATTTTCCCCACGAATATTCCTTTTCAACATTCATATCATATGCATCATGAGGTCTCTTAGGGATCAAAATTTGTTTCTATATGTTGTTTTTGAAGTCCATTCTACTGAGTCGATATGAAGATTTTAACCTTCATCCTCAGCTAGAACGTCCTTAAATAGGGGCAGCTGTAAGACCCAATTTTGACCTTAAGATCCCTCATGCTATCTCATCTAATGCATTAGCATTGGGATCACATCTTGGCATCCTCCTTACCCTTCATTCATTGGGTTTGTATTTGGAGAGATCACCAAGCACCATTTGATTGTATCATACTTTGTATTTTATCATTTACTAATCAAAATACCAAAAATATGTCATTGTATAATTTAACCCTTTGTAGGTAGTGCATATGCCCACCTTTGATCTATCAAGCTCATATCTAGGGTTTAAGACCCTCAATGCAAGGAGTTCAATCAAGAATTGGTTTAATATGGCTCTAAGCATCCTATATGAATCCCCATGTTCTTCACATGTTATTTTGATCAAGGAATCATCAAGAGTTTGGAGTTGGTTTGCCTTGGCAACCCTAATTCATCTGGGTATCTTATATGACTTCTTCAACAAGCTTCTTCAACAATTGATCAAATATTTAAAGGGATACTTCACATTTCATCATCTTATGCATATATGATCCTCCATGAGTCCCAAAAGTCAAGAGAATAAAAAGCTAGCAAGTTGGTTAATGGTGGTTGACCAGAGGAATTCATCTGATTAAAACTGAGGTTCCCTAGACCCTATCTCCTACATTTTTTGTCATATGAAAATTATTCCAAGAGAAAAGTTACTCTAAATGACATTACAAACAACTTTGATGTTGAGGTATAGATTTAGTTTTTCTTGGAAAGTCATTTTTTATGGTGAAATATTATAGGTCATTTTGTTTAAACCCTAATTTGGAGGTCAACTTCCCAAGACCATAACTTGCTCAATTTTTATGAGATGAAATCTATTCAAGTTGCACAATCAAATTCAAGGTGTCTACTTAAATTTTTATGTTTAGATGAATATCAAATTCAACTTTTAAATGCATGTGATATGAGGAGACATTGTAGGTCATTTTGGGCCAATACCATTGAACAAGTGATTTTCCTCAACTTCTAAAATGCATAATGCCTTCATACTAAATCAAAATAAAAAGTTAGCCAAGGTGGAAGAAGTGAACATATGGCTTGACACTTAGATTTTTTTTTGATATGTTTGATTTTCTAAACTTCCACCTCAAAATTCATCATGATCCAAGCTTAAAATGAAAAAGTGTTCAACATGAAAGTTGTTCTTATTGATCTAACCTTTCCGAAAAGTCCAATTTCATCCAATTTGTACAAAGTATGAGTGAATTGTGCATGGCTTAAAGTTAGATCACCATTTGGCATAATTGAACTTGCATCTTTCATACACAAATGCAGGGCTTGCTAACATGACTTCAGCAATGTTTGTGCATGATTTTAGACCTGATTGAATGATTACATGGGCCTATCACACGCCCATGCATCCATGCAAAGGCAATTGCTATTTTTGGAGTTTTGAAACAAGTGTGCAAATATCAAATTCTTTGGCTATAAATATAACCCTCCATGATCAAAATTAAACATTTGCGCGCCAACTTTGAATCCCTAGCCCTAAACCCTCTCATTCAAAGGATAACCTTGAGGATTTCCATTGGAAATCGAGTTTCAATCTCCATTGTTTTGAGATTCAAATCTCCAAGAGTCCTGCTTCCTTTTTGATTCAATTCTACTCTATCAAGCATCCAGAGCAAGGCTAAGTGAAGTTGGAAGCAAGATCGTGGCCATCTGAACCTGCAGTGGAGGTGACTTTCTCATTTTTTCATTTCTTCGATTCTCACTCGATTCTCCATAATTCTTCTTGATTTTTGGTTGTCTAAAGTCCTACCAATGTAGGTAACAAGATTGAGTTGCTTTGAGGTCAAATCGAACCAACTCAGATCATGATCCTCAAATTTCAACTCCCTGTATCTTTCAATATACTTGGAGTTAGATGAAAGTGAGGCCAGATTCGAGCTCCTGAGCATTTTTACTTTAAACTCATGTCCTCCTTTTTTATTTTGGTGATGGTTGAAGGTGGACCAGTCCGGTGAGGTCCACCGGAGAAGAAGACCGGAGTTGTAGCTCCGACGGTGTGTTGGCACGCTGCTGAACCATGGGACCCTTTCAAATGTTTTGATCTCACACATTGGTTTTAATTACCATCCCTGCAGCGCATTGACTTAGGTCTATTATGGAACACGCGTTGAGATCCACTTGATCTGCCACCTCAACTAATGAGGGAGATCAAGTGATCCACGTATTTTAGCATTTTCTGGTTTTTAGTTTAATTTCTTTATTTTCATTAATTCATAATAGTTTTAATATTGATCCAAAAAATATGACACTTTCACCAAAAAAATTCAAATAAATTCCTCTTTCATTTTCTGAATTAAAATTATTTTTTGGATCATTATTAATATTTTTCATGATTTAATTGTTTTTGTGGATATTTTTAATTGTTTAAAAATACTTTTAAATTTCCAAAAATGATGAACTTTTTTTCTCCAAGGTCCTTTGACCTTGTTTGACCTATGATAAATCTCGTGGCTATTTATTTGGTGTTTTGATGAGGTTTTAGGATTTTGACCAACCATAATTTAATTTAATGCATTTTTTAATTGATTTTAATTGTTTAATTGCAAAATAAATTGTGTTGAGCTTTTGGTATTGACTTGTTGAGTTTGACTTGTGTTGTTGGGCCTTGGTCAAGGTTGATTTGACTTTGTTGAGTTGAAATCATTGGATTTAGGGGATTGATGAAATGTACATTTCATCTCCCAAAATGAATGAATGATTTTAATTTGATGAAAGTCCTCCTTTGACCAATTTGTGTTGATTTCATTTCCCCTCCCCTTTCATCTCAATCCCATTCTATCCCCATCCCTTTCATTGACCTATCATATCTCTACATCCTAAGGCTAGTTGATTACAAAATCAATATAAGTATGGATGAGATTAGGTCCACCCCTTTTGCATTTTCTTTTAAGTGTGGTATATTTTAGGAGTATGGTTCATAATACCATATCTCTAACATGCATTAGCACTAAAATTTCTATTGCCTGACCTCAAATAGTTGTGACTTCTACATAAGTTCAATTACGATTGTTTAACATAACGCTAAATTGTGACACAAATGGCATAACATTCTAGTAAGTGGGATTGTATGTCTCCCCTCTTTCATGGTATTGTGTGGAAACTTGGCCTTTCTTCCTTCCTTTGGAAGATGTCTTAGTTCAAGGATCCATGATTGTAAATAGTGGGTTGAGTGTTCTCTAAAGAATGACTTAAACAATTGAAAAGCAAAAGCAATACTAATTTCTAATCGACTAACAACTAACATTTAATTTCAATCCATTTACTTTTATGCACTTTAAATTCAAGTCTTTATTCGTTTGCCATTATTCATATCATTTAACTTGTTTATTTTAATGTCATTTTCACTTTGCTCACTTGAGTCATACTTGTTTGTGTTTGTGGTCCTTTGACCTTAATGTACATGATAACAAAAAAAACCCTAAAAGACATTTGTGTGGACTGTTGGATTTGATCTGAGACATTGGACTTAGAATTAGGCAACACTCCCTATGAAAAAGGACTTGGCCAATGCCAAATTTCATGAAACCAAGTACTTGTGAAGTGAACTTTCATCTGATGCAAGTATTGAGATCCCTTTTGAGTTCATCTGCTACATGGTCTTGATGCAAATGTTACTTTGAACCTGTGTCTAATGCCTTATTCTGAGCCAGTCAAGGAGTATGTCATCTGATACATAGGAGATTATGAAGAAGATCATGGAGTTGATAAGCTTGGATGTGGCTATCTTTATTTGATGCCTTATTCTTCATCTTGCTATTTGTGTATTGATATTGCTTGATTCTAAAGTCCAAGGGAAAATTGGGTTTCTATATGACATTCTTGTCTATTGGATTGCATCCCATTTGTCAGATCTTTTCAACTCTTAACTTTTAAATTTTTGCTTAGGATTAGTCTCTTCATCTCCTCCCCACTTCTTTAATTTCAATCTCTCCCCACTCCTCAAAAATCTTCTTTGCTTGTGATTTCTAAACTTAGACTTTATTGCAAATAAAAAACTTTTGCCTTATGCTATTTCATTTTCAAACTCTTTTCTTAATCAAACTTGTAAATGAATCTAATTATATTGACTTAAAATTTCAAAATCCGAAAAAACTAACACTCATTCAAACCTTTTAGTCCCTTTGTGCCTCTTTTAAACTTAAATTTTTGATAAAAGCAACTCATTCATTTTGAAATTGATACCACGAACTACAAGGTTTTGATCCCTCATTTTTATGTTGGTACGCACAAGTCCGAAGGTCTTGTCAAACATAAAAATATAATTAATGAATTCTTTTATTCATCCCACAATCTACTTATTACAAACATCATTTTGTACAAAAATACATATGCACACAAAAAAGGGCTCCCTAGGAGTACCTAGGACACTTTGGGTGATAACACATTCCCTCTGTGTAACCAACCCCCTTACCTGTAATCTCTGGAATTTTATTAGTTTTAATTTGAAAACTTCTTATCTTTGGGTTTTGTTCGTACTTTTCCCTTTTCCCTTGGAAACAATAAAAGCGTGGTGGCGACTCTAGTTTTATTGTCGTTAAGTTTATCCATAGCTTAACGGTCATGAATTTATCGCTACCGTATGATGAACTTAAGTGAATTGTAGAACATCATAAGGTATGATACACTTAAGTAGAATACGAAATATGGTAAGGTACCACCCGCTTAAGTTATTTTGGTATATCATAAGATATGGGCCACATACACTTAAGTGGGATTTTTAGCTTACAACCCACACAAGTGGTTCTATAAATAGAACCCTTGTGTAGAAGCATTTGTTAAGATGAAAATTTTATTTCTCTCTCTCTCTCTCTCTCTCTCTCTCACTCACTCACTCAAAGCCTTTATTCGTAGCAGCTAGCACTGAGACTGAAGGAATCCGTTCGCTTGGACTGAGTAAAGGCGTTGTCACCATTCAACGTTCGTGATCACTCCTTCGATCTGCATCAAGGGTTTCAATCGCCACAAGAGGTAATGATTTTATCATTGATCATACCCATTCGTAAGGATCACTAAAGGACAAATTTTTAATTTCCGTTGCGTTTTGGATCGCAATTCTCCTTCACGAGCATGGTCTACTCTTGGTTTGTTTTTATCTGGTCAATGGTCATGAATCCACTTCATCCTATTTTTAATTCCTTGGTGTTTTATCCATGGATTGTTGGTGCGTTCATGGCATTGTCTATTAAAGTTACTAAAGCCTAGTGTCATTCAATTCAAGTTGTGGTCATGTCCATTGATTCATGATTAGTGCTTCATTCAAGTCATAACCATGTTCATCAAGTCATAACCTTGTTCACATGCCATGTTAATAACACCGATTCCAGGCATATCTATAGTTCACCTCAATCCATTACAATCCATTTACAAGTCAATATATTCAATGTTCATGTCAATTCAAATGCCAAATTAAATTCATTCAAGTTCATATAAGATTTCATTCAGGAGAAATTTCATTCATAAACACTAATTTCCATTCAAACAACCATTTAAAATCCATTACAATGATCATTACATAAAAACTTACAAATTTTGGCAACTTTGATTAAATGTTGACTTAGGTCCACTTTGACCAAAGTCAACTCACATCCCCTAAACCTAATCCTACTTTCTTCATGTTAATCTTCCATTTCAATTCCATGACCAATTTCTTCATGAACAAGAAAGCCACCTTTTGCATCAAGATATGGTCATTTGTCATACCATGAAACATTGCCTTGAAACCATGAACATACCATTACCCTATTGTCATGCCACCACTCTCAATTATCACAAAAGTCAGGACATGGAAAAACTATTGACATGGTGATAATTTCCAACATATCATGCCCATTCAAGTGACACTAAAACTCCAACTAAGATTGTGGCCTCAATGATGATGTGGATCTGCTCTTGTAGCACTTTCACCAAAAATGCAGTCATCATCTTGCTCTGTAATGGATGGAAGCTCATGTTGTAATGAATTGTTCTCTAGCAGTAACAATAGTTAACCATGCCAAAGGAACCTATCAAAACAAAAGCCAACAATCCAAATCAAATTTTTCAATATGAATACAAGCCTGCAAAACAATACAATACCAACCATGCTGCAAAGCAAGACCTGGACATAAACATGCCAAGCAGTTCTGCATTGAATAAGACCATGTAGTTGAGCACACCATGAGACAAACTTGAATCACAATTCAAACATATACAAAAACCATCCTATATCAACATTAAATTGCAATGCCATTACAAAGTCAAAATTCTAACGCAAACCATGAGAATTGATCCAATTGAAGTATGCATTTCTGTCATATATATGACCATGAACAAAGAATCAATGGCTCAACTTCAAAATTGGTATGCTGTATACAACTGAATCAATACATGAGAAATACTTACTTTCTTTTTTTCAGTAAAGCATCATAGCGTCATGGTATAAAATGCCCTACCATAGACAAACAAGGAACATGGCTGAAGAAACCAAATTCCATTACACATCATATCATACAATCATAACCCAATACATATTAACATAGCCTTTTAACAAAACTCACTCCAATTGCATCACAGTTCTCGACACCAAATCAACTCGATGCAACTTGGCACCAATTCATTTTTTGAAGCTGGTCATAGTGATATCAATTATGTTCACATTCCCCATCTTGTATCCTGCACTACTTCATAACATCAAGGATTGAACCCTACAACAACTAACCTATTAACATTTTCATACAATTAACTCAATAAACAAGATTTCACTAACATAACTTAGAATTTTCCTAAGCTTACTTTAGGGTTCATATAGGATTGATCTGCTGTCACACACGGGTCAAAACGAGTAATTAGAAAAATGTAGTTTAGCGGAAGCGACAACTCGAGTATCGTATTGCAAGGATTCTTGTATTATTGTTAACTTAATGAAATAGATTTAAGGGGGTTTATGTTTTAGTGGTCGATTTAGAAAACAAAGTAAAAAAAGTGATTAAAGTAAGTGATTATAAAATAAGTCAATCTACTATTTTCGGTTTCCGGCTAATCACTGATTTTTACCTACCAATTCCCTAAGCGGCTCCGATCTCTATTCGATTCAAATTCGATTGACAAGCGTAATAGATATATGAGAGATTTATATTCCTATATTCCGAATTAAGCAAACGGATAAATAGAATCGTGAATTAAGCAAACACGATTTACAAATGCAATTTAACGACAAAACGAAGAAAACGACGATTAATAGTTAGGAATGCAATCATACAAATTTAATCAAAACCATTCCATAAAATACAGATTAAGCAAATGAAATTTCATAGAATAGAATTGAAAGAGAACAAAATTAAATTGATAGAATAAAAACCTCAAAGCCTTGGAAATTCTGTTATAGCAGATTGACTCTAGAAGATTAGTTCCTCTTCATGATCGCACAAAAGCAAAAAGTTATCATGAATAATATGTATTTGCTACAGTACCGCGGCTGCCCTTTTAAACAGAATAAGGGGTTCACTTATAATTCAAACTGGGCCGGAAAACCTAAATTCGGCCCAACAAATGGCCCAAAAGAAAATATTTCCTAAAGTACAAAATTTCAACGAATTATTTGAGACGTCTTCATTCCGAATAAGCTTTTGGCTTCAACATAAAAGTTTTAGCTGTTTCTCTTATCTTTCCAAAGCATATCAGAACTTGCAAAACGACATCCCGTAGCTCAAGTTATGATCTGAACAGTGAACATGTATCAAATAAACGCTAAAACTGAAAATAGCAAACGAAAATATATTAAAGGCAAACATGAACTTAAATCTAAAACATAATAAAATAGTAAAATAAGGAAAATAAACTAGATAAATACCTAAGTAAAATTATAGAAGGATGTGCATCAAAATGCACAGATCAAATTTCCCCACACTTGAACTTTTTCACTCCGAGCAAAATTACAATTTCAAAACAAAAGGAAAGAAAACAGAGCATTCACTTCCAAAAGTTTTCAAGATACAAGGTATAAGCATAATTCTAAGTCTAAGCTTCAAGAATATGATGTTAGTAAGCAACTTTTTATGACATTCAAAGCAGATAAAAAAACAAATTACCAAAAAGTACATCAACAGCAGTAAGATCCCCACAGGATATAATTCACTCAACTCTCAAGTGTTTAGATTAACTATTTACACTCAAAGTACAACATGCAAATTAGTACTGCCATAAGCTTGAAAGGACTCTAACATCCACAGTTGAAATACATGCACACAAAGATCAAAAAGACTTTTATTTGATTGTAACATGGCCAAGGTAAGGGTGAGATAAATCCTAATGGTACTAGGCTAAAATTCAAAGAGATAAAAGAGACTTGCAAGAAACTGCGAGAGTTGAATTTACAAAATATTTCATTCACTTGAACAGCTCTATAGCAATTGTTTTCTCTTCTCTTTCCTCTTTTTATTCTTTTTTTTGAAGGAGTATGTATTGACATGTATTGAAATATTACAAACATAATTCCTTTTTTTTCTTCCTCTTATCCTTCTATTTTTTCTTCCTCTTATCCTTCTATTTTTTCATTCCTTTTTTTTTTCTTTTCTATTTTTTTTCTTTTTCTTCCAACTTCTAAAATATTACAAACATAATTATTCAACCCCACACAACTCCAAACAAGACTCTTTCAACCCTTTGAATATGGTGATAACATTGTTTTTCACTTCTCAGCTTGTAATGAGTTTTAAATTAAAAAAAGGATAATAGACTCAAGGGGGTTTCAAACAAGGGATGCAATTACTTTAGGGTTGGCTTTTTGGCTAACTGGCTAAAAAAACAAAAGAAAACAAAATTGCCTTTATCATATCAGTGTGCACAAGTAAACAACAACATCAACAAGAGTCAATTCAAGTTCTAAAGACCAACAGACATGAGTGAATCACACAATAAAGAAAGAGATGGATTTTTGTATGTTATCCATATAAGGCTCAAAGCTCACCAGGGTTAATGATCTACTGCTAAAGATATACAATTTAGAGTCTAGTCTTACCTATCATACTAAAAATGCACAACAAATTTTTCACATCACACCACAAGACTTTAGTTAAGAGAACTAAGAAAAATACTCATAATTGTAACTCAAAAACCAAAGGAAAAAGTATGCAATTTTTTTTTAAGAAAGCAAACAAAAACCAAAACTGAGAAAAACTGAAAACAAAACAAAGAAACAAAACAAATAAATGGTTCCCTCCCTCACACTTAAAACATACATTGTCCTCAATGAAAGAGCATAAATATAAAATAAGAGTGAGAGAAAGGAAAGAACACACCCGAGGAGTCAAGACGGATAAATGATCGCATATTCAGCCTTTCCCAAAGAGAGCTCTTCTATAGTCTCTTCTTCCAAAGTCGGGTTCTCATGGAGTAGCTTTGGGTAGTGTCCATTGACCTTGAAATTTTGATTAGTGCATTTGCCTTGTATTCCAGGATCAAAAAAGTATCTTCGATAAGTAAAAGTGTTGAATGGGCATGTGAAAGTGATCTCCTTTTTCACAACATCAAGAATTAAAGGATTACGGGGCTGTCTCACTACTTTTGTTTCATCTTTAAGTGAGATCCTATGCATACATATGGATGAGCCAATATCACGAGTGTCAGCCAAGGTCCATCAAATTCCCTTCTTATATTTTTGCTTAAGTTGAAACTTTGATGAATAATATGAATCCTTGGGAAGTGGTTTAGGCTCTAAAGAATGTGGATGTTCAATGGATGGTATGTTTGGGGCAACCAGAATGTCAAGAGCTTTAACCACATAAACAACTTCATTTATACTATCACCCTCCAAGGCAACACCAATCTTAACACAAACAACACAAAGGTTAGTGTCAGTACAATCATCACATGAATAAACATCATCAAACTCAGATAGAGATGGAAAATCAAGTGAAAACCATTCAGAAAAAGTGTCATCAACCAACTCAGAGATCAATTCAATATGAAAAACAGAATGCTCTTCCAAGGGATGTTTCATGGGATCGAAAATGTTAAATTTTGTGATAATGTCACCAAATTCCATGGACATGGTTCCATCGTCAACATCAATTTTTGTTTTCGCCGTTTTCATGAATGGCCTGCCTAAAATGATGGGCGATCTGCTTGAATTTGTTTCTCCATACATGTCCAGAATGTAGAAATCTGTAGGAAAAATCAAGTCATTAACTTGAACAAACACATCTTCCACTACTCCAATAGGGCAAGCATTACTTCTGTTCGTTAGTTGAATGATTAAACCTGTATGCTGTAAAGGACCAAGATCAAGGTTATTATAAACAGAAGTAGGCATAACATTAATGCCTGCTCCCAAATCAAGCATGCAATTGTCGAAATTACTATCCCCAATGGTACATGGAATAGAAAAAGTTCTTGGATCCTTGCACTTTTGGGGTATGGCCTGATTGAGGGATGAAACGGTAGCTTTTTCAAGTGAATGTTTAGGCTGGATAAGGGCTGAAATGTTTCGTCCCAAATTTACTCTCTCATTTCCCTTCAACCTTTTCTTACTTGTGCACAAGTCTTTTAGAAATTTTGCATTTTTTGGAACCTGCTTAATAACATCAAGAAGCATAATGTTTACCGCCACTTTTCTGAACACATCTAAAATCTCTTTCTCCTTGTCTCCATCACCAGTCCTTTTATTTTTCAGTATTCTATGTGGGAAGGGAACTGGTGGCACATACTCCTTCTCTTTTTCTTTTTCAGTTTCTACCACAACAGAGGGTTCAGTTTCTATCACAACGGAAGAAGGTTCAAGTGTTACCTCAAGAATTTTTTGATTTTTTCTTGGGGCTGGTTCTGTTACCTTCTCGGATCTCAAGGAAATTGCACTCACATTAGCATTAGAGCCTTTTGGATTCACAACTGTTTGGCATTCATCGAAGTGGCAAGCTGTCCAATCTGTGTCTGCAAAGTCTGAATACTGGAATCTGTTTGTTGTTGAAATTGGAGATTGTTAACAATCATTTATTTGACAAGATCCTCCAATGAAGGTCCGGAAGGTGCAGAGGTGGAGACCTGGGGAGTGGTATATGGTTGTGGCAGGGGTATGACTAATTATTTTTGGGTGGGCTGCTAGTTTCCATATCGAAGGTTTGGAAGTTTCCTTCAATATGGATGATATTTGTTGGTGGACAAGTCAGGAATGTTGTACCCTCTCTGATTGTTGCTTTGGTTGAAAAAGTTATTTGCATATGCTTGAGGCAACTGAGTGACCGAATCATCTTGAAGAATAGGACATGTGTCAGTTGGATGTTCAGTAGAAGTACAAATACCATACAACTTTGTTGTTTGAGGTTTACTCACTGCCATTTGTTTCACTAAAGAAGTAAGCTCTTCAATTCTGGTTTCTAAAGCCTTGTTGGAAGAGGAAACCTGAATGTCATTCACAATTTTTGTTTGGACCATAGAATTATTTCTAGTTGTGAATTGTTGGGAGTTGAGTGACTTGTTCTCAATCAGGGCTTTAGCAGCAATTGGAGTTTTATCGACAAGTGCTCCACCACTAGCAGCATCAAGAATGTTTCTATCCATTGGTAACAATTCCTCATAGAAATATTGAATAAGCAGTTGTTCAGTAATTTGATGTTGAGGGCAACTGAATACTAATTGTTTGAATCTCTCCCAATACTCAGCCAATGACTCATTTCCCTGTCTAATACCACATATTTCTTTTCGGATTGATGTAGCCCTGGAGGCAGGAAAGTATCTCTCTAGGAAGACTCTCTTCAAATCATTCCAATTCGTGACAAAATTCGACTCAAGATAATATAATCAATCCTTGGCAGCACCCTGTAGTGAAAACAGGAAGGCTCTCAGTTTGATGTGATCTTCGGTGATTCCTTCAGGTCTCAATGGTGTAGAGAAAACAACCTAAAATTCCTTAAGATGCTTATGTGGATCCTCACCTGCAAGACCACTAAACCTTGGCAACAAGTGTATTAAACCAGATTTCAACTCAACAGGAACAGTAACATCAACATATTCAATACATAAACCATTGTAATTCATATCAGATGCAGCAAGTTCTCTTAGAGTTCTTTGGTCAACCATATTAAACTCAATAGAAAAAAAAATCAACAAACAATGAGAAAACACATAACTAATTCAACAATGCAGCAACAAATAGGAAAATACCGACAATGTCCCTATTAAGAACAAACAATTTAAATACGTAAAAAACTATTAAAATAAAAGGAAAAAAATACAAAAACACAAAAATTAATCTAATAACGTCAATTAAAATTTTTGAGAATTTTTTCGGAATTTTCTGAAACTACCAAAACAGAAAAGAAAAAAAAATCATACAAAATAGAAAAATAAGGAATTTCGGGTTTTTAGGATGATCGACAAAAAATCGAAATAATTTGAGACGATTTTTTTTCCTAAACCGCAAAAAGACCAGAACGCAAGAAAGTTAAGGCAAAAAAATGCTAAAATCAAACAACACCTATGCCTATAATAATTGTTAGAGTATAATAATGGTTAAAATCTACAAGAATCCTCGGCAACGACGCCAATTTGATTCGCTGTCGCACACGGGTCAAAACGAGTAATTAGAAAATTGTAGTTTAGCGGAAGCGACAACTCGAGTATCGTGTCACAAGGATTCTTGTATTATTGTTAACCTAATGAAATCGATTTAAAGGGGGGGGGTTATGTTTTAGTGGTCGATTTAGAAAATAAAGCAAAAAAAGTGATTAAAATAAGTGATTATAAAATAAGTCAATCTACTGTTTTTGGTTTCCGGCTAATCACTAGTTTTTACCTACCAATTCCCTAAGCGGCTTCGATCTCTATTCGATTCAAATTCAATTGACAAACACAATAGATATATAAGAGATTTATATTCCTATATTCCGAATTAAGCAAACGGATAAATACAATCGTGAATTAAGAAAACACGATTTACAAACGCAATTTAACGACAAAGCGACGAAAACGACGATTAATAGTTAGGAATGCAATCATACGAATTTAATCAAAACCATTCCGTAAAATACAAATTATGAAAATGAAATTTCATAGAATAGAATTGAAAGGGAACGAAATTAAACTGATAGAATAAAAACCTCAAAGCCTTGGAAATTCGGTTATAGCAGATTGACTTTAGAAGATTAGTTCATTTTCATGATCCCACAAAAGCAAAAAATTATCGTGAATAATGTGTATTTGCTACAGTACCGCAGCTTCCCTTTTAAACAGAATAAGGGTTTCACTTATAATTCAAACTGGGCCGGAAAACCTAAATTCGGCCCAACAAATGGCCCAAAAGAAAATATTTTCTAAAGTACAAGTCTCGCAATCATACGAATTATTTGAGACGTCTACACTCCGAATCAGCTTTTGGCTTCAACATAAAAGTTATATCTCTTTCTCTTATCTTTCCAACGCATGTCAGAACTTGCAAAACGACATCCCGTAGCTCAAGTTATGATCCGAACAGTGGACAGGTATCAAATAACCGCTAAAACTGAAAATAGCGAACGAAAATGGATTAAAGAAAAACATAAACTTAAATCTAAAAACATAATAAAATAGTAAAATAAACAAAGTAAACTAGATAAATACCTAAGTACAATTATAGAAGGATGTGCATCAAAATGCACTGATTTCACTAAGCATTTTCCTAAGCTTACTTTAGGGTTCATATAGGACAAATGGATTTCAATTGAACTCTTAAAAGCTAACCGTCGGTGCAAGTCATAACAATCCTAACCAATTAACAGCTTCTAACAGAAACTTATTGATAACTAGTAACTAACTAATTGATCCACCTGGGTTTTACTAACATAACATACTTACTCCAATTCCAAACTTCTATGACTAACGACCCTAACAGAATTAACACCTAACTAACTAACAGAATTCACTCTAACCTCTAACTAACAGCTAACTAAAAACTTAACAGTTTCATCAATCCCAACTATCCTACACAAATAAATCTAACAGAGTTCAGCAGTGCCCTAACTGCTACCTGAGGTGCCCAAATCAGTTACATCCAAGCTCCCTATATAACCTGCACTTCACCCTTTCATGGACACGTTTTCAATACCTTAGAATTCACTATGTATAATCTCTCAATCCCTCACTCAGAGCTCTTTTTCCATAGTCGTTGAAGCTTTAATATGCTTGAGCTAGACTGTATCAGAATCTCATCTATCTTCACTCATTCACTCTCAAAATGCAAGAACTAAAAAGGAGAAGAATTGAAGTAGAAGTGAAGCAAGAAGAAGTCGGGGAAAAGAATCGGTGCTTACCTAGAAATTATTGTTGCATTCTTCTTCATCATATTACCTTCATCATCTTCAAGCTTCAGCTTCAGAGGTAGGTTCAAATTTCTGCACCATTTCGCTCATTTTTATTTACCAACATGTGGATTAGGGTTAGGGGAATCAAACCCCTAACAGTATGGACTCTGATTCCCCTTGGTTGGGATTTAATTTGTATAAAGGGATTTATGGTTCTTCAAATTTATGAATCGATTTGGATGAGTCAAAGCAAATTAGGAGGATTGAAGGTTGAATTCGTGTTCTAGGGGATGAGACAAGGCCGGAGGTAGGTCCAATTTCCATTTCTTATGGCCACCGCCATCGAAAGCGATTTCTGGCGCGGTGGCCCATAGTGGAGTTCAGGTGAGGTGAGTTGAAGTTGCCACGAGTGAGCGCACGCAGGTCATTTAAATTTCTGTTGACTTTTACTAATCAAAGCACCTTCCTTGGACTACATGTGGATGGGCATTGGTTCATCCAAGCCCATTGAATTTCATTCTCACACCAGTTTTGGTTCATCGCACCCCCATGACCAGAAGCAAGTTTTCATTAGGCTTGCCCTGAAGGCCCATGCACCGGAATTCAACTCTTCACCCCATTTTCGTGGCTTGCACCGTCCTTGGCCCATTTCTTTTAATTACCATTAATTTCCTTTTAATCTTGTTTTATTATTTTTTATAATTGTTTTTTAGCATTTTAATTTTGGTTAATTAGTTAACTAGGCTAATTAGGTTTTAATTTTGGTTAGAATTTAGAAATAATTAGGTTAGTTTCTAGTTATAAATTAATTAGCATGTTAACTTGATTATACCATAGTTAGAAATTAGAATAAAAATGATTAAGTGGATTAATTTGTCTTGATTAGAAATAATTAGGATGATTAACCCTTAATTAGATTTAATCCTAGTTTAATTCTCAAATTAAACATACCATGCAAAATGACCTTTTTACTCTTTTATGGTTTATTTTGATATTTTTACCATAAAAATGCATGGGTTAATCTTGACATGGAATTTTAATCAAGTGTCAAAAATTACATGATCCCTTAGAATAATTTATAACAAATTTTAACCATTAGATTAGGATTAACTTAGTTATCAAAATCAAATCAAACCCTCGACTAAAGTTGATCAAAAGCAATTTTGATCAACTAAATCCTTTGATCTGGTATAATCCCACAGTCTAATTGGAGTGACCAAAAGACCCTTGGACACTTAATAAGACTCTTTCTATAAATCGTGGAGCTCGAAGCCCCAAGTCAGACTCTCAATCAAGGCATCCTCAGTCACACTAAGTAGTGGATCATACAAGGCACATCAAAGGTGGTTCTTCAAGAGCTTGTTAAATCAAGGTTGGAATTGTGTGGCATGAGCCTTAAGCAATAGAGAATGAATGAGACCGAAGAATTTCTACCCTCATTCTGAATATCTTTGGGTATGGGACGCTTAACCCAGTTGCTCATCGTATTCACCTTTATTCATAGACTTTAACACGATTCAAATCAAATGATTATCAAGTCTCCCTTCACAAAGCAGCAATGCAACAAGCAGAAGGCTTTATCCACAACTATCAATCATGACTCAAGTTTTATGACACGAGCCTTAAGCAATAGAGAATGAATAAGAGTGGAGGATTCCATTAACTCATTCTGAATATTTTGAGTACGGAACGCTTGACCTAGTTGCTCATCATATTCACATATATTCATAGACTTTAGTGAAATTCGAATCAAAGGATTGATAAGGTCTTCATCATTACAAGAAGCAACAAAGACTCTTCTCTAATAACTTGAGAGTTAGGATGAGAATTACATGTCACGAGCCTTAAGTAGTAAAGAAGGGATGAGAATGGAGAATTCCTACCCTCATTCTAGATATCTTTGGATGTGGGACGCTTGACCCAGTTGCTCATCGTATCAACCTTTACTCATAGAATTTAAGGTGTTTCTTACCAAATAACTATCAAGTCTCTTCCATATTCAATCAATCACTTCTTTTGCCTCAATCATCTCGCTTTCAGCCCTAGTGGGCTGAACTACGAAAGCTCTGATTTCCTTATTGCACTATAAGGATACGTAGGCAGGAGAATTCAAGATCTCCACGAGCTACCTTATTTATTAATCAATCATTCTCCATTCATTCAATCAAGACCATCCTTTTGAGGTCAAAAACACTTCTCCCTGGACTCCATGTACATCCTTTTAGGACGATATAGCGACAGTCCACCTCATGAATCAAGAGTTGTTTGGATCGTCCCCAAACATTTAATTTATTATTTTTTGGCTAAGACGTTGGTTTACTCTTTGATCCAGAGTCTATCTCCTTCATGGATCCAATATACCATTCTTCTTTGATCTCTAATTGTTGTTTCTCCGGCCAGTGATATATTGTTCCTTGTACACAACAATACTTTCTTTTGGGCCCCGCATACACCCTTTTAGGATGATACAACTGTTGGTGCAAGCCCTAGAGGCCAACACTTTTGGTACTTGTATCGAACTATTTATGAATAATAAAAGGCTTTTTCTTTATTATATTTCTTTAATAAAGTCCATAGAATAGCTAGTCTGTTTAATGTATTAAGTGTGACTTAATCATGAGATCCCATTAAACATAAGGACACTATTCTTAAAGTATTTGTAGTCGAGCTTTATTGTGAAGTGGGATAACATTAAAGCATTAAGACTATTATGTATATAGACTGATGATCACATCTCATGGATCATGGATAAGGAGTTATCAAGTCTTAAACATAGGCATGAATATTAAGAGTAATATTTATACTGGATTGACCCGCTATGAGAATACTATACAGAATGTTATGTAAAGTGTCATAAGTTATTCTCATGGTGATAGTGGTGTATACCACCCTTCGACCTGAAACCACTATGGACCCTAGATGTAGAGTCGAGTGCCTTATTGCTGATCAAACATTATCCGTAACAGGGTTTTTTAGCTTGCAGCCCACACAAGTGGTTCTATAAATAGATAATGTTTGATCACCAATAAGACACTCGACTCTACATCTAGGGTCCATAGTGGTTTCAGGTCGAAGGGTGGTATACACCATTATCACCATGAGAATAACTTATGACATTTTGCATAACATTCTATATAGTATTCTCATAGCGGGTCAATCCAGTATAAATATTACTCTTAATATTCATACCTATGTTTAAGACTTGATAACTCCTTATCCATGATCCATGAGATGTGATCATCAGTCTATATATATAATAGTCTTAATGCTTTAATGTTATCCCACTTCACAATAAAGTTCGACGACAGATACTTTAAGAATAATGTCCTTATGTTTAATGTGATCTCATGATTAAGTCACACTTGATACATTAAACGAACTAGATATTCTAGGGACTTTACTAAACAAACATAATTAAGAAAAAGTCTTTTATTAATAATAAATAATTCGATACAAGTACTAAAAGTATTGGCCTATAGGGCTTACACCAACAGAGGCATAACAAAGGAAGGCACCTGCTTCCATTGCGGTAAGACCGGACACTAAAGAGAAACTGCCCAAAGTACCTGGAAGATAAGAAGAATGGAGTAAAGACTTCAACTTCAGGCATTTTTGTTATTGAAATTAATTTATCTACTTTTGCATCATGGGTATTAGATACTGGATGCGATTCTCACATTTGTACCAATGTACAGGGGCTAAAACAGAGTAGAGATTTGGCAAAAGGTGAAGTTGACCTACGAGTTGGCAATAGAGAAAAGGTTGCTGTTTTAGCCGTAGGAACTTATGTATTGACTTTACCTAGTGGTTTAATAATTCAGTTAGAGAGCTGTTATTATGTACCTGCAATTAGCACGAATATTATTTCCATTTCTTGTTTAGACAAGTTTGATTTTTCATTTATAATAAAGAACAATTGTTGCTCCATTTATTTGAATGATATATTTTATGCTACTGCACAAATAAACAATGGACTATATGTCCTTGATCTTGAAATGCCTATTTATAACATTAATACTAAAAGGATGAAACCTAATGAGTTAAGTCCAACTTACCTTTGACATTGTCGATTAGGCCACATAAATGAGAAACACATTTCCAAACTCCAAAAAGATGGACTCTTGGACTCTTTTGATTATGAATCATATGAGACATGCAAATCTTATTTAATTGGAAAAATGACAAAGTCTCCATTAACGGGAAAAGGTGAAAGAGCTAATGATCTTTTGTCCCTCATACATATTAATCTATATGGACCACTGAACATACCAGCCAAAGGAGGTTTTCAGTACTTCGTCACATTTACTGATGATTTCAGTAGATATGGTTATGTGTATTTAATGAAACACAAATCAGAGTCCTTTGAAAAGTTCAAGGAATTCAAGAATGAAGTACAAAACCAACTAGGTAAGAATATTAAAACTCTTCGATCAGATCGAGGTGATGAGTATTTAAGCCTAGAGTTTGATGACCATCTGAAAGAGTGTGGGATCCTATCCCAACTTACTCCTCCTGGAACACCCCAATGGAACGGTGTATCTGAGAGAAGAAATCGAACCTTGTTAGACATGGTCCGATCCATGATTAGTCACGCTGATCTTCCAAACTCCTTTTAGGGACATGCACTATTGACAACAGCTCACACACTTAACTGTGTTCCATCCAAAAAGGTTGAGAAGACACCATATGAGATATGGAGTGGTAAGAAACCACATATGTCTTACATGAAATTTGGGGTTGCGAAGTTTATGTGAAACGACAAATTTCAACTAAGCTTGAGCCCAAATCTGACAAATGCTTATTTGTGGGTATCCTAAAGAAACAAGAGGGTATTACTTCTACAATCCTTCTGAGGGAAAAGTGTTTGTCGCTCGAACTGGAGTTTTCCTAGAAAAGGATTTTATTTACAAAGGAATCAGTGGGAGGAAAGTAGAGCTTGAAGAAATTCAAGAATCACAAAGCATTGATACACCTATGGAGGAATTAGAGCAGGAAACACAAGTGTAGCACTTCAAATTTGCACCTATCATTGTACATACATTCTCATATTAGGTCATAGCATATCATGGTCCATTTGCATAGCATTGCATTGTCCCATTTGCCTCAAGTGCAAGCCAATCAAGAAATTAGGTCAAACTGATCAGGAGATCAGTCAACCAAGCAAGCAAGCACAATTCTCAAGGAGCCAAGGCCCTAGGGTTGGTCCAACATGTTCACATGACTTGGGGATCCATTTGAAGTGTTTTGGTCAAGGATTGGATGTTCAGAAGTCATCAGTCAATGCACAGTCAGTCAGAAACCCTAAAAGTCAACTGTTGGTCAACTGTCCATTTAATCAGTGATTTGATGATTGGAATTGGTTTGAGAGGTCTCATTCATGTCCCAATAGGCCTCATATATCATGTCCAACACCATCATGGAAGAATTTGAAGCCAGATCAGAAATTTCCAAAAAGGGAAACTGGACCTGTAACTGAAACCTGCCAAAAATGGAAAGTCTTGATCCTCAAACTTACATCATGATACAAGCTTTAAATGAATTTTTGCCCAACATGAAAGTTGAAGATCTTGTTCTCCCATTTCCAAAAAGTCCAAGAACACTCAATTCCCATGTATGGTTGGCAAGTTATGATCGAATCATTTTCAGAAATTCTTGAACTTCAAAAGGCCATATCTCTCAAACTATTTGGCCAATTTGGGTGGGGTTTTTTCCTACAAGTCACATTTGATCCCCTCTTTCCAAAAATGTAACTTTCATTCACCAAAACATCACCATGCAAAATGGCATTTTTGGACTTGCCTTAATTAATTTCAAGTGAGTTGAATTTTGACTTTTCAAAATAATCATTTCTAACCAATTCTACCAATCAAACATGTTCTGAAAATGCATTTAAAACTTGTTGGAGGCCCATTCTTGTGCAGTACACATACACCCATGCCAACTTGCTTGAAAATTGGAAAGAAAGTACACTTTCACCCACTCTACTCCATATTTTCATGAACCATCAAGTACCACAAAAACAGCAGACACACATCATTTTTTCTGTTGAATGAAACCCCTAGCTGCAGCCTCCAACCACAGAAAACCTTCATTCTCTCTCAACTTGCATTTTCACACCTTTGCATTTTTTTGCACAAAACTCAAAAAGACTCGAGCAGCTCTTGTTTGCTTCATCACCTAGCCATCATTTGGAGCTCTTTTGAAGCAGCAAAACCCAGCTGGAAGCTCCCTTTCATGTTCTGTTTTTCCATGGACCAACAATGGTGAAACTGGATTTGGACATTCCCAAGCCTTGCTGAGCTCGATTACTTCAAGCATCCATCATTTCAAAGCATAAAGAACACCTGTTTCAGGCCAAAAACACGAGATAGCAACTGAATCCACACTGCCCTTCCACTTTGGTAAAATTTCGACCTCCTTGTTTCTTAAAATAAATACATGCTTTAGAAAGGTCTATCCATGCTGAGCTTCATGATGTTTTTGTTTTCGAAAATGGTTGAGTATTTGTGAAGTTATGAGGTTTTAAAGTTTGGCATATGAATGTGTTCTTTGCTTGGTTCTCTCTTGTTAGCATAAATTAATGAAAATGGATGTTGTAATGTTGATGTACTCAGTTAGATGAACACGATGATACCTTGTTTGTGGATTTTGGTTACACTTCGTTCTTGCTGGAAAAATCTGGAAAAATAATGAAGAACACGGCCAAAACCCTAATTTTTTCATACCAAGATCGTGTTTGATCTTCCAAACCGTGCCCTGCATGTTTTTCCACGTTTCTGGGCCATGTGGCCAATGGTAGCTCGCCACGCATGTAAACGCGACGCAGCGTTTCATTAAAGTTGCCCCATATTTACAAAAATGCCACCGGTCGTGGCACATGACCTATTAAATTCATGTTGTTTTTCATTTTATTCCATTTTTGATCACCAACTTACAAAAATCATTGCGCATCCAATTTTAATTCAAAATTCATGGGATTTTTTACATCATGTTCATCACAATCTCTAGCTTTTTATCATATTTTTTCCAGATTTTTTTGGTGAGTGGATTTTAATTGGTATTAGGGTTTGTGACATGTGCTCATTTTTTGTACACTTTGCCAAAACATTTGTGAAATGGTGATACTTTATCCAATGGCTCCCAAATTTTTTGTGCTTAAACTAGACACACTCATGGTGATTTTGGTGTAGAGTTTGTGAATTTATCATTTCTGGTTTGTGAGATATGATTTTTTGAAGTAAGGTGTGACAATTTGTGTCACACCATTGATGTCCAACTTCATGATTTTCATTACCATGCTTCTTGACCTCAAAATGCTTTGAATTTTTGCATGAATGTACTCTTGGATGTCTAGTTTACATGTGAATTTTCTTGGAATTATTTATGGCATTTCCTAATTGTTTGAGATTTTCTCCCCTGTTTGGTCTAATGTTGACTTTTTGTGATACATGTTCCCATTTCATTTGTGAAATTCTCATACTTTATTAGATGGACATGAAATTTTACATGAGATAACTAGACATCCTAATCTTTGACATGGTTTTGGTCCCATTCATTTATCATACACCATCTCTGATTTATGATTTTTCTAAGTTGATGCATGTTTGGTTGACTTCCTTAAGCATGTCCAAAATTGCTTTGACTTTCTGATTTTTATTGACTGCCTTCCACCTGTCCAAATGAGATGAAATTTGACATGCCTACCATGCTGTGGGTTGTGATTGGTCATGATTTATTTGGTGATTTTTGGAAATGTGTAAGATTGCTTTTGAGTTAAGTCTTTCTGTTGACTTCTATGAGCTTCTGTTTGCAACACTTTGACCTAAATTGTTCATGAAATGATGATGATGATTGATATGAATGTGAACCCAATTGGTTGTGTTTCTTAATTGTTTGAACATGATTTTGGATGCTTGCCCTTTGCTGTTTTGACTTTTTCATTCCTTTTTGACCCTAGGCTTGTCCTAGTGGTCCTGTTACTCACCTTTGAGCTCATGTTTTCAGGTTGACCAACAAATGACCAATGAGACCAATTCTTTTTGATTGAGCTTGCTTGAATATCATTGTCTAACTTGTTTGTTTTGTAGGTGGCTTGGCTCACATGCCTTAAGCCTTATGCCTTGCACATCCATTTGCTTCTGATTAACTGTTAATGTCTGTTTCCTTTTGCTTTGATTTGAGTTGCATACTAACATCTGCTTGACTATTTCAGGTGCTTTTAGTTGCTTAGTTCCTTGTGAACTTTTGCTTTGCTTTGCTATTTAGCAACTTGCTTGAGGTATAATTCCTTTTTCTTCATGTAGTCTGGAAGACCTGGCCTGTTACTTGGCCAGGCAACTGTCTGAAGTCCTCCTTAAGAGGCAATGTTTGTGTATGTTTAATTTGTCCTTGTACAGAGTCAAAGACCTCCTAAGTGAAGAGGCAATTGGCAGAACCCAAGGGATAAGCAACCTATCCCCTGCTATTCTGTGTGTCTTCTGCTTTGCTCACACCATTGTGTTGATGCATTGCGGATACAAACCCAAGATCTTATACAATTGTACAGTTGAGTCAGTTTCAAATGTGTAGAAGGGTTCCCACCTTCTGAACCCACACATTCTTGTCTTAAGCTCTCCCAGGCCAGGGATAGAAGCTGTGAAGTCTCATCTTCACCCACCTTTCATCTGCTTCACCTTAGCCCCTCGATGGCAAGGTTAAGAGCACCATCACCCATTTCCAGAGGTTTGTTTGTTGAGGTTGATATGACCCCTCGACTAAAACCTAACCATTGTGTGAGCCCCTTGTGTGTATATAGTGTGTGCTACCTGTGCTTGTATGTTTGTTTGACTTGCTTCCTGTGCAAGTTAGGTTTAGTTTAGACTAATCCTTGTTTGCTTTCGCCCTCGTTGCGATCCTTTCTCTCGCCCTCGTTGCGATCGAGCCTTTTCCTTTCTCTCGCCCTCGTTGCGATCGAGCCTTTTCCTTTCTCTCGCCCTCGTTGCGATCGAGCCTTTTCCTTTCTCTCGCCCTCGTTGCGATCGAGACTTTCCCTTTCTCTTGCCCTAGTTGCAATCGAGACCTTTGTCCCTCCGTAGCCGAACTACGGCAACTCTGATTCTCATGTTCAGATGAGATACGTAGGCACGAGATGCGATGTCTTGTCGAGTTTGACTAACAACTAACACTAATTCTTTTCTCTCGCCCTCGTTGCGATCGAGACCTCCCCTTTCTCTTGCCCTAGTTGCAATCGAGACCCTTGCTTCCTGTGCAAGTTAGGTTGTGTGTGGCTTGCTTCCTGTGCAAGTCATGATTAGGATAGGCTTGCTTCCTGTGCAAGTTAGCTAGAAACCTTAACTTAGGGACGACTTTGCATGACAACATCTAGGCTCGAGTCGTAGTCTCCCTAGTGTTGTGTCTCCCTCTGTTATCTGGTTAGGCTAGTCCTTTTTCCCTGCGTAGGGGAACTACATCGCCCTGATCTTCATACCAGATGAAGTATGTAGGCAGGAGATTGAGCTGATCTCTCCGGGCGCCCTTTTTCTTTTTTGTGTGTGTTGTTTGACAGTTGCTAGGCTCGAGTGCCTGACTCCTTAGCAATTTGTTGTCTGTTTGTTTGTGTGTGTTGCTTGACAGTTATAGGCTCGAGTCCCCGACTCCCTATTAACTCGTTGTGTTGTTGTGTGCTTGGAAGTTGATGTAAGACCATCGAGTGGCATTCGGGTTCCAGTGTGTGTGTGTTTTGGTTCGGATGCTGATGTAAGTCCAGTGATTGGCATTTAGGCTCCGCGTTTGCCTTTGCCTGTGTTTGTTTGTGTGCGTGTCAGCCGAGCTACGAATGCTCTGATTCTTCTTTCGTCCAAGAAGATACGTATGCATAGGATGCGATATCCTAGCGAGCATGTGTCGTTTCCCCAGTCCGAACTACTTCGACTCTGATGTCTATGCTTGATAGACTAAGTAGGCCCAGGATACGATATCCTGCCGAGTCAGTTTCAGTCAGTTTTTTTTGTCTCTTTCAGCCAGTGTGTGTGTGTTTGAGCAGTGTTTAGCAACCATTTTTCCTTCCTATTTTGCGTGGATCCCGTAGAGTACTACGGATGCGTAGGGGTGCTAATACCTTCCCTTCGCATAACCGACTCCCGAACCCATTCTCTTTGGTCGCGAGACCATGTTCTTTCCTAGGTTTACTTCGAGCGTTTCCTTTCCCTCTTTTGGGATAAATAACGCACGGTGGCGGCTCTGTTGTTCTTGTTTTCCCGCCGGTTTTTCGCGTAATGCGACAACAAGTAGTTGTGGAAGAGCAGCCTGCTCAAGTAGAACAAGACCAGCGTAGGTCAAGCAGGATACGTCACCTACCTAAGAGATATGGATATCTCATAACTGATCAAGGTGATGTATTACTCATGGATCAAGAAAAGCCTGTGACCTACCAAGAGGCCATAACTGGTCCCGAGTCTGAAAAGTGGCTAGAAGACATGAAATCTGAAATGGATTCCATGTACACAAACCAAGTTTGGACCTTGATAGAGCCTTCTGTAGGAGTTAACCCTATAGGATGCAAGCGGGTCTTCAAAAATAAGACTGGCATGGATGGTAAGGTACATACCTATTAGGCAAGATTGGTTGCAAAAGGATATAAACAAATTTATGGGGTTGACTATGATGAAACCTTTTCACCAGTTGCAATGCTTAAATCTGTTCGAATTTTACTTGCTGCCGCTGCATATCATGATTATGAAATATGGCAGATGGATGTCAAAACTGCTTTCCTTAATGGGAATCTTCTTGAGGATGTGTACATGACACAACCTGAAGGATTTGACATACCAGAAGAAGCCCAAAACATATGTAAGTTACAAAGATCAATCTATGGATTGAAGCAAGCTTCCAGAAGCTGGAATCTTTGTTTTGATGAAACAGTAAAACAATATGGATTCATCAAGAATTAAGATGAGCCTTGTGTCTAGAAGAAGGTTATTGGGAGCATGATCGTTTTCCTGGTATTATATGTAGATGACATATTACTCATTGGAAACGATGTCCCTACCCTGCAACAAGTAAAGTCTTGGTTGGGGAAATGCTTTTCTATCAAGGACCTAGGTGAAGCAGTCTATATATTGGGAATCAGGATCTATAGAGATAGATCACAAAAACGGCTTGGTCTAAGTCAGAGTACATACATAGACAAAATGCTGAGGCGCTTTAATATGCATGATTCCAAGAAAGGATTCATACCTATGCAACATGACATGTGTTTATCAAAAACACAATCCCCTTCAACTAAGGAAGAAAGGGATCGCATGAATAAGATTTCGTATGCATCTGCAATATGACCTATCATGTATGCCATATTATGTACCAATCTGATCCCGATGATGCTCATTGGGTAGCTGTCAAGAATATCCTTAAGTATTTGAGAAGGACTAAGGACTCATTCTTGATATATGGAGGTCAGGAAGAGCTTGATGTAATTGGATACACCGATGCTAGCTTCCAGACAGATAAGGATGACTTTAGATCACAATCTGGTTATGTGTTTTGCTTAAACGGTGGCACTGTGAGCTGGAAAAGTTCAAAGCAAGATATAGTTGTTGATTCTACAACTGAGGCCGAGTATATTGATGCCTCAAGTGTAGCAAAGGAAGTTATTTGGATCAAAAAGTTCATTAGTGAACTTGGCATAGTTCCTAGCATTGTGGATCCCATTGGTCTCTATTGTGGTAGCAATGGTGCTATCATGCAAGCTAAGGAGCCTAGATCTCACCAACGATTCAAACACATACCTAGGCATTATCACCTCACTCGAGAGATAATATATAGAGGAGATGCGAAAATATACAGAGTACCTCCACTTGACAATATTGCTGACCCACCGATAAAGCCTCATGCGCAACAGAAGCATGATGGCTATACTAGATCTATGGGCATTAGGGGTATGCCTGATTGGCTCTAGTGCTAGTGGGAGATTGTTGGTGTAAGCCCTAGAGGCCAATACTTTTTGGTACTTGTATCGAATTATTTAATAAAAGGTTTTTTATTTATTATGTTTGTTTAATAAAGCCACTAGAATAGATAGTCTGTTTAATGTATCAAGTGTGACTTAATCATGAGATCCCATTAAACATAAGGACATTATTCTTAAAGTATCTATAGTCGAGCTTTGTTATGAAGTGGGATAACATTAAAGCATTAAGACTATTATGTGTATATACTGATGATCACATCTCATGGATCATGGATAAGGAGTTATCAAGTCTTAAACATAGGTATGAATGTTAAGAGTAACATTTATACTAGATTGACTCGCTATGAGAATACTATATAGAATGTTATGCAAAGTGTCATAAGTTATTCTCATGGTGATAGTGATGTATACCACCCTTCGACATGAAACCACTATGGACCCTAGATGTAGAGTCGAGTGCCTTATTGTTGATCAAACATTATCCGTAATTGGATGACCATAAAGATAGTTGATGGGTACTCCATGAAGCATGTTGAGGGACATGAGTGACCTAAATGGAATTTGCCCATCCTGCGTAACATGATAAATATCTACGGGCCCAATATTAAACTGGATAAGGATGACACGGTTTATGCCTTGTGTTCAATATAGACATAGGGGCAAAAGGGTAATTATACATATAAGTATTATCACAAAATATTTATCATATCACATGACATTTTCGTGTCTTGGGTAGCAGTGATGTGTTGCTAGATATCGCTCACTGTTTATTATGTTAAATACGTGATTTAATACAACTGCTAATGTTGCGAAAACCTACAGAGTCACACACAAAAGGACAAATTGATGAGAGATAGAGTAAATAAGGAACACCGTAAGGTACAATGCACTTAAGTTAATTGTAGAACATCGTAAGGTACGGTGAACTTAAGTAGAATACGAAATATGGTAAGGTACCACACACTTAAGTGATTTTGGCATATCATAAGATATGGGCCACATACACTTAAGTGGGTTTTTTAGATTACAACCCACACAAGTGGTTCTATAAATAGAACCCTTGTGCAGAAGCATTGGTACAGTTAAAAATTCATTTCTCTCTCTCTCTCTCTCTATCACTCACTTAAAGCCTTCATTCGTAGCAGTTAGCACTGAGATTGAAGGAATATGTTCGTGTGGACTGAGTTGAGGCGTTGTCACCATTCAACGTTCGTAATCACTCCTTAGATCTGCATCAAAGGTTTCAATCGCCACGAGAGGTAACGATTCTATCACTGATCATGCCCATTCGTATGGATCACTAAAGGAGAAATTTTTAATTTCCGCTGCGTTTTGGATCGCTATTCTCCTTCAACAACGACAGTCCATCTAATGAATTAAGAGTTGTTTGGATCGTACCCAGACATTTATTTCACTTTGTTTTTTGCTATACCATATAGTGGCAGCTCGACTAGTCCACATATCGGTTAACACCAGTTTTACTCATTGGTTCCAAGTTCTTTCCATTTGTGGGTTCCCTTGATACCATTTTGTTGGTACTAGTTATACTTTTCATAATTTTCAATCTCTTTCTTTGTTCTCGTGGTTCCACGAACTACGAATGCTCTGAGTTTCTCATTGCACAGTGAGAATACGTAGGCACGAGGATGTGAATCCTTGGCGAGCATAATCCTATTTATTCCTTATTAAGCCTTAGGGTACCACTCATACCTTTCATGATCCATTACCTATCTCCAATCATTGAACCATTCATCTTAGTGACAAACTGTTTCTTTGAATCCGAAATACAGTTTCTTTGGAATTCCATATATACCCTTTTAGGACGATATAGCGACAATCCGCATTTGTACCTAGAGTTGTTTGGCTCATACCCAAACATTTAATTCCTTCTTTTTGTCTAAGATGTTGTTTCCCTCTATGGTACAAATCCCATTTCTCCTATGGATTCCAATACACCTTCACCTTTGGTTTCAAACTATACTTCTTTGGTCGTTTGTTACCAAACCCTTCATCTTCGTGACTTTGGTCATTCATTCCATTCATCTCCATGATGCATTCATATTCTACCTTCATTCACTCCACGCGATATACTTGTTATCTTTGAGCCAAATACATTATCCTTTTGTGCTCCATCTTGCGTCACCTGGTGAACCAAGAGATGTTTGGATCATCCCCAAACACTTAATTCACCTTGTTTTCGACTATACCATATAGTGGCAGCCCGACTAGTCCACATATCGGTTAAAGCTAGTTTTACTCTTGGGTTCATATTTCACCCCTTGTTGGAGTTCTAACAAGACAATCCTTTGGCTCAAACCATACTTGATCACAATTATTTTCATCTCCGACCATTAGTTCTTTGAACTACAGAGCTTTGAATTCCTCATTGCACTATGAGGATACGTAGGCATGAGGGCCCTAATCCTCACCGAGCATTTTATCTATTCTCTTTTCTTTTCCCTTATTCTTTTGCGAGTAATCTTTAGATATAACACATATTCGAGCGAGAACAATCAAAACGGTTCCCATGGAGTACCATAGATGTTAGGGGTGCTAATACCTTCCCCTTGTATAACCGACTTCCTTACCCAGCATATCTCTTTCCCTTGGGTTTTATCGATGTTTTCCCTTTCCTTCGGGAATAAATAAGGTTCAATGGCGACGTTGTTGTATGTTTGAGCGTGCGATACGTTCATGTATATTTCCGCTAGCTTCAACATGATGTCTTCATCTGGAAAGTCGACTCTCATCGATTGATAGTCCGCCATCGGCTGGTGTGCAAAGTTATCTGATAACACACTGTCCTTAATGGCTTTCTGAGTCACATACTGAATGACATATTCTGATAATAACATCGGGAACATGCGATTCTTCCAATTAAACCAGTTTTATCGAGATGTACCTTACTATAGTGGGGTATTCGTTACCATTAGAGATATTGACTAAATCCAAGGTAAACCATACAAGTCGAGTCGCCACCGCACTTCTATTTATCCAAAGGAATGGTTAGAAAGCGAACAAAAACCTAAAAGTTTTAACAAAAACTAGTAAAAGAGAAACAGAGATCTGGGTAAGGAGGTTGGTTATGTAATGGGAAGGTGTTAGGCACCCAAAACATCCTAGGTACTCCTAGGGAGCCCTTTTCACACTTGTTGCAAAGGTTGTTGTTTTTGTGGAAAAAAATTTGTTTGTGCAAACATGATTGAAGGGATGAGAAGAGAATATACAAATTATTTACATTTTGTGTTTAGATGGATAAACCCGTTGCCTACATACCATCTTAAAAAAGATTAGGATCAAAACCTCGTAGTTCGGGGTAAAAATCTCAAAATGAGTGGGTGAATTGATTGGTCCAAAAGCCTTAAGGTCCTTTGTTATCCAAGGGAGAAAACTCAACCTAAAACCACAAATCCACCATGTGAGGATAACTTCAACATGCTAGTGAGGGGTTAACCCTATAATAAGCATGGAAGACTCATTGTCCATCACTAAGGATATAGGTGAGTATTACATCTACCTCAAGGATAACTCAAACCTAATAGCTAAAGGTTATGGAAAATTTGATTAAGAAAGTGGCCATTGGAACCACAAAAAGACATTTGAATGGGTTATATTTACCAATTAGAAGTATATACAAAAATGGTCAAAGTTGACTTAAAGATTCAATTCAAAATAAGTCTTATGGAAAGAAGGTTTGAAAATCAAAAGCCTAAGGCTTAGGTTTCTAATGTTTGAAAACAAGTGTTAAATGTTTGCACAAAAGTTTTGGCTTGGGTTAGAGTGGAGGGAAGAAGAAGAATGGCTAAGTCCTAAGTAAAGCAAAAAGGGGAGGGATAAAGAAACAAAACCACAATGGAGTTCCTCTCTTGAGATCATATTGATGATCCAAGTAGCTCCCATCCTTTGGAATAAGCAATCACACAAAGCATATATTCAAGCAATCATCAATCAAAGTGGATTCTTGGAAAGACTCCTCAATGCATCTTGGATCTCTCTCTCTTAGAAGTTCATGGTAATGGTTCCTCATTTAAGCTCAAGTTGGAATTCCTAGCACAAGAAAACACACATCAAAAGGTTCTATAATACAATCAAAGAATGGACAAGAGGGAGTTTAGAATATGGTCCTTTCAATGTTCATCTTCAAGCTTAAGCATTCTAAAGGCTCAATGCCTAGTTGCTCTTTGACTCCAAATTTGCATAGGGAAAGTCCTAAAGTCTAAGTCCATTTTGTCCATTTTTGCATTTGGTCCACATCAATCAAAACAAAACACAAGCACAATAGTATATACACAATAATGTGCTCAAGTGAGCAAAAGGCAAATGACATTAACATAAACATGTGCTCAAGTGAGCAAAGGGAAAAGCAAATGGATAATATGCGCAAGAATAGTAAATTGCATTAAAAGTAAAGAGCAAAAGTAAAGAGCAAAAAGTAAATGTTAATGGTTAATGGTTAGTGTTAGTAGTTAGTGTGCCATAAGGCAAAATTTAGCGCTATGTTAAGCAATCGTAATTGGACTTATGTAGAAGTCACAACTATCTGAGGCCGGTCAATAATAATGTAGGCAACAACACAAGTTAGAAGTCTTGATTAGTGAACCAAGTTCCAACAACTTGTCATGCCAAAAAAAAGAAGAAGAGAATTGATCTTGTATTGGTTTAAGTCTTTTGCATGATTTAGGAAACAACCTATCCTTAATGCAAAGCCATTCACTTGATCAATTGATCAAGATGAATTAGATTTGAATCAAAGAAGGTTAAGTCTCCCTAATCAATGCTAACTTAGCAACCTTCAACTCATTGATAAAAGAGAAAGAAGAAGAAGAAGAAGGAGATGAAGAATGGATAAGGAAAATGGAAAGATCAAAATGCATAAGATGAAATAAGATGTACCAATCCATATGTATTGACCAAACGACATTAAAAGTCAAAGTCAAACAATAAGAAATCAGAAATGGGATCAAAATTGGAGATCAAACAACAAGCAAAATATTTTTTTGGCATTTTTAATATTAAAATAAACTTGAATTAAAAATAAAAGAAAGGTCAAACTTCAAAATCACTTCAAATCAACCTTGAGAGGTCCAAGTGATTTATCCCAAGTTCAACAAGGTCAAACTAAGTTTGACAAAAAATTTCAGCATTTTTAAAAGTCAGAAACTATTTTTAATCAATTAAAAATGAATAAAAATAACCTAATTGAACTAAAATCTCAAATAAATCTCAAATCAATTATAAAATTGATGAGAATATTTTTCATAGATCCATCATCATTCAAATAGGTTAGGAAAATATTTTTGTATTTTTTGAATATCAAAAACTATTTAAAATGAATTAAAAATAACCAAAAAAGAGAAAATTCAAAAAAATACCAAATGATGAAATAAAAAATATTAAAAATCAAAATTAGAAACTAGAAATTATTTGGAGAAGAATGAAATTGGTCCCATATTTTTTGGATTAAAAATGAAGAAGATATTGATTTTTGAAAATAATGGAAATAAAAGAAAATAAATCAGAAAATTGGAAATTCAAAAAAACCAGGAGCGTTAGATCTGAGCTCATTAATTGAGCTGGCAGATCATACGCTCCAGAAGCGTGCTTCCACCATAGGTCCAAGTCCACGCGTAACACAATGAATAAATGAAAGTCATAACAAGCGAGGGCCAGGATTAGATCTGGGAAACTCAATCCAACGATCCATATTCAAACTGGCAATGGGACGGCCACCGGAGCCACCTTTTTCTCCGGTGAGCTTGTATTTTCCGGCCAAAATTGCAGACAACCAAAACTTAACCAAAATACACGATCCATACATCATTGGAAAGCTGGGATGATGTACATCATCCCTATATCACTCAATTCCACTCTAGATCTCTATATTGAGAGAAATCAGAGATGGAAATTCTGTGATGTTCAAGTGAACTTCATGGATTTCAACAATTAAGTACTCAAATCAATTGCCTCTATGAAGAGGACTTCAGCCAACACAAAATCCAAGTAAATAGATCAATAGATGATGAGTTTCGAAGAAAAAACTAGTTGAAGAACAACCTTGGATTCTGGAGATTTGAGCTCGATTCCTTACTTCCTTTTCCAAAACAGAAGATCAATGAACTAAAGGATGAAGGTTTAGAAGCTTTAGATCCAAAGATTCATCCAGATGTAGTTGAATTTTGGATCTGAAAAATTTGAAGAAAAGTGAAATAGCTTCTTTGGTGAGAGGTTAGGTTTTCAGTTCTCCAGCATTTCAGGTTGATTCCAGGATCATTTTTGAATGGAATAGAGCTTCTATTTATAGAGGGAATGGCAAGGAGAGGGTGACTCAATCCGTGTGCATGAAGTTGGACATTCATTGCATGGGCTTGCATGATCATGCACAAGGACCAAAACCAAAGCCAAATGCAATCTGAAAGCATACCAAAGTGAAATGGACGTGTAATCTGAATGGCAAATGCTTGTGCATGGAATTTTGAGGTGTTATGCTTAATTGAACCAAAAGCTTCTCCTCTTCGAAAATACCAATTGCCAAATCCAAACATGAGCATGCGAGTAATGATTGGAAAGGTTTTGATGTAAGGAACAATTGTTATGTTGGGCAAAACTCCATTTGAAGTGTGGAAATTGGTGAAATTTGAGTTTAAACTGTAAGGTGCAAAACATGAAAAGGCAAAGTTTCTAAATTTGGCCAATGTTCAAGCCCTTCTGTTTTGATGATGCAAGCCCCAAATGGAAAAACCTCCAACATAAAAGTTGTATATCTCTTCAAGGAAATCAAAATGGAATTAAATTTTGCATCATTTGGATTTTTTATGAAAGAGTTATGGGCACTTGAAGTTGGACTTTTTTGCCTTTCAATGCATTTGGCCCAAAATGACCTATAATGTCTTGCATTATCACATGTATTTCCTTAGAGATTTTGAAATTTTGTTCAACATAACATTTGAATTAGACATCTTAAGCTTTCCAATTCATTTGATCCCACCTCAAAATAATAAAAAATGAATGAGTTATGTCCTTGGGAATCTGACCCAAAATTAGGGTTTCAGTCAAAATGACCTATAATGTCTTGGAATGGGAGATGACCTTCCAAGCTTCAAATCAATTTTTGATGAACATGAAAGTTGTTCATATTGTGACCAACACATAACAAGTTAGGTCTCAGTGCATTTCAAAATAGTCAGATGAATTGACTGATCAACTTCTCAAGTCCATGACTCATATCTTGATGAATTGATGATTGAGGACACTCACATAAGTTCAGATATGTATGAAATGAAGAACTAAGGAACTTCCCTTGATTGTATTTGATCATGGGTTGAGGTTGCTTCATGAGCAAGGCATTATGGATGATCAGATGAACTAGGGTTTCCTTGGGGAACAAACCTCAAACCCTTTGACTAGATTTGATCAAAATGATGAATTGAGATGCTAGGGAGGCATATTTGATGGATGAGAGCTTTGAGAACCATTACCATGCTTGCTTTCATCTTCTCTTGGCCATATCTTTGTACCAATGATCTCCTTGGAGCTTTGGACCTTGTGATTGCTCAAGCTACAAACAAAAGATGTTAGTGACATATTTTTGTGCTTTTGGTTAGTAGACAAAATAATAAAAGCAATGATATACAAATCAGGCATGCTTGGTGATCTCAAACCACTCACAAGAAGTCCCACCCAAAGGCAAAGGGAACCAAGATGCTAATAATCCTTGAGGCAATGCAAATGCAATGTTATGATGCCATGAGGGATCTTAGGGACAAAATTGGGGTCTTACACTTACTACATCACGAGTATCAAAATATGAGATAACAAAACAAATCTTGAAAGTATAAATTTATCAAGCGAGATCAATGACAAAACTAAGAGGCCAAATACATGCAAGTTTATGCTTCAAGGTCACATGCTGAAGAGGAATGGTAAAACCTTGGAGTAATTGTTGGATCCTCATGGAATAATCCTTACCTCCCATTGAGGTAATAAAAATGCTGGACTTTGATTTGAAAATCCTTGTCGCCATTAGAGGTGATAAAAATGTTGGATTTTCACTAGAATGTCCTTACTACCCTTAGAGGTGATAAGAATATTGGAATTCCTCTAGAAGATCCTTGCCGCTCTTGGAGGTGATACAGATGCTTGGCTTCCATTGGAGAATTTTTTCCGCCCTATAAGGAAATTACATCATTGGACCTTCAGGGATACAAATGTTATACAAACTCATTATTTATAAAGTATCGTCCAAAAGACTCAACTTAAAGTCTCACCCAAAGGATTAAACTTAAAGTATCACCTGAAGAGTCAACTTAAAGTCTCTCCTAAGGGACTCAACTTAAAGTCTCTCCTAAGGGACTCAACTTAAATTCTTGCCTGAGATAATCAAATTAAATTCGCGTCTGAGGGAATAAACTTAAAGTCTCGCCGGAGGGACTCAACTTAAAGTCTCTCCCGAGGGTCTCAACTTAAAGTCTCATCTGAGAAACTCAATTTAAAGCCTCTCCAGAGGGACTCAACTAAATATCTTGCTGGAGGGACTCAACTTAAAGTCTCGCCCAAGGAACTCAACTTAAAGTCTTGCCTAAGGAACTCAACTTAAAGTCTCTCCCAAAAATAAATTACCTTCTTCCTGGATTAAGTTACTTCGTCCTTTTCCAAATCCCTTGTGCTTTAGGAACTGTGTGTTGGTATAATTATATTAGGGCTTAAGAAGAAGGGTTCATGATTGCATGATACAAACCAACTGCCTCAACATTGGGTGAATGCCTAAAGAAGGGATCAAGTTAGTCTAAATAAGGGATAATAAGGGCTTAAGGTAGCCCAAAGATGGGCACGAGGTAGCCTAAAGAAGGATCGAGGTCACCCAAAGAAAGACTGCTCCAAGGTAAGTGCTACATTAAGGTAGCCTTGAGAAGGGCTACTTCAAGGTAACCCAAATAAGGGCTATAGGTCGACCAAATAAGTGCTCGAGGTTGCCCAAAAATGGTTACCTCGAGGTCGCCCAAAGAAGGGCTCGAGGTAGTCCAAAGAATAGAAAAACTGCCTTGTTATGCTTAGGCTAAAATATGCGGCCCAATCCATGGTTCCCTCTTAATTCAGTGGAAAATGCCAGTCACACGTACTGGTCCAAAAAGACTGTCAAAGTGAGGTGGGAGAACCTTCATCTCTATTAGTGAGGAGGGACCCGCTTCTTATGAGCAAATTCAGGGGGAAATTAGAGGAAGTGAACTTGGATTCCTCTTCTGCCCAGCACCCGGAAGCTCTATAAATACCTTAGCCTTGGAACTAAGCAGAGAATCCAATTCTCTCATAGAAACACACATATAGAGCTTCTCACCACTATGTATGATCAAGCCCTACATACATCTAATTTCACTTGAAAACACTAATATACAGAGCCTCCCAACACCTTGTGAGAGCTTTCTCTAACACCATAACAATCACAAAAACTCTTACAACCCTTAACCATAAAGGATTGTCAAGTATTTTATTTTTAGTAAGTATAAACATCGGTTAAGAAAAAATGAGATAATTCCTTAATTATAGGTATTTGTCTGAGGACTTTTCTTTTCAAAAACATTGAATTGTGGAAGTTCAAAATGATTTATCTGAGGAATTCAAATGAAATTATGGAAATTCAAAAACATTGAATTGTTCTTTGATTCAGAGTACTTAGAGCTTCTAAAGGTTGAAAGTTTAAAATTGTACAACCCATATAAAGATATAGAAGATGATGAGATGTCTTCAATTCATTCAACATCAACCCAATTAAAATCGCATGACCCGGTTAAAAGCGTGTCAAATTCTCATTTGCATCGGTGATTAATTCAACAACAAATAATAAAATTCATGTTTTGTTGTAAGAATTTAATTCTTGTTAATTTATTTGATTTAATTTCCAATTCTGTAAAGTATTAGTGAGTCAAGTTCGTGTACTGGATTACACAATTAAAACTTATCAGTGTTATGAAATAAGGAGAAAGAAGATAAAATAAAAGAGAGAAATATGAGAATAATTTATCTATATTATTTCATTGGTGTAATCTTCTACAATGAAATTAGTTTTATTTATAGGACATCATATAGACAATGTAATAAATGCAATTTGTTATAAATAAGGAATGAGATTATTGGGAGACAAACATTCAATTATTCATAACGCTCATCCTTGGATGTTTGTTTTGGATATGCCTTACTAAAACCTTACTAGAAAAAACCTAGTGGAAAAAAGATTACAATATCATTTTAAGATAAATTCATTTCTCCCCCTTAGCTGAACGATCATTTCTTCGATGATAAAGACCACTCTTTTGTGCTTGTTGATTAAAAGTTCTACTTAGAAGTGGCTTTTTGAAATTTTTTGCAAGATTATCACATGAACGAATTTGTTGGATGTTTATATCGCCACTCTTCTGAAAATCATGAGTGAAAAAGAAATTTGGAGAGATATGTTTTGTTATGTCTCCTTTAATGTAACCATCTTTCAATTGAGTGAAGCATGCAATATTACCTTCATATATGGTCATTATACTTTTTTTCCAGAAGATAAACCACAAGTATTTTGTATGTGTTGGTTTAAGGATCTCAACCAAATTCATTATTGACTTTCCTCATGTAGTGCTAAAAGTTCTGCATGATTAGATGAAGTTATTGCTATTGTGTTTCACTGATATCCATGAAATAGTTGTACCACCACATGTAAACAAATAACCTATTTGTGATCTACCATTATGAGGATCTAATAAGTAACCTACATCTGCATAACCTGTTAATTTGAATTTGGATACTTTGGTATAAAATAAACCTATGTCTAATGTGTATCTAAGATAAGAAAGTATATGTTGGACTCCATTCCAATGCCTTTGTATAGGTGAAGAGTTATATCTTGCTAATAGATTGTCCGTAAATGATATATCAGGACATGTATAATTAGCAAGTTACATCAATGTTCCAATCGCATTGAGATATGGTACTTTAGGACCAAGCAATTCTTCATCCTTTTCTCGAGGCCTGAAAGGATATTTCTCTACATCTAATGATCTAACAACCATTATAGTAGACAACGAATGAGATTCATCCATATAGAAGTGTTTCAACACTTTTTTATATAACCTTCCTGATGTACAAATATTCCATTGTCTAAATGCTCAATTTGTAAGCCTAGACACAATTTTGTCTTTCCTAGGTACTTCATCTCAAATAGTTTCTTTAAGAAATTTATAGCTTTTGGAAGCTCTTCAGGAGTTCCAACAATATTTATGTCATCCACATAGACAAATATATTGCAAATTCTTTTCCATATTCTTTTATGAAAATATAAGGATAAACTGAAGATATTATACCACATGCGTTCAGATTGTTTCAGTCCATAGAGAAACTTGTTCAATTTGATGGAGTAGTTTTCTCAAGATCCAGAATTACGTGCCTCTGGTATATTGAACCCTTAAGGGAGTTTCATGTAAATTTCACTATCAAATGAACCATACAAATAAGTCGTTACAATGTCCATCGTATGTAATTTAATCCATGCATGTGCTACAAGGCTTATTAAATATCTAAAAGTGCTTGCATCCATTACCCGTGAATAAGTTTCATCAAAATCAATTATAAGTCTTTGCCAAAATCTTTGAGCGACAAGTCAAACTTTGTATCTCACAATTTCATTATTTTCATTTCGTTTTCGCATGAAAACTCATTTGTATCCAACTGGCTTCACACCTTGATGTGTTTGGACTACATGTCCAAAAATTTGTCTATTGTGAAGTGAGTTTAATTATGCTTCAATTGCATCTTTTCATTTTGGCAAATCCTCACTTTGTCTATAACTTTTAATAGTCATCGTTTCATGATCCTATGTCATTTATCACATTTAGCGCTATATTGTATGAAAAAGTATCATCAATGTCGACTTCATGTCAGTTCCATTGTATTCTATTATTGACATAATTTATCACGATCTCTTTATTGTCATGAGTTTCAGGTGCCTGATCAATATCTTCTGAAGATAAAATGTTTATGATGAATGAATATTCTTTTAGATTTTATATATCATCACTTGGGTCATCTTTTTTCTTAGCTCCTTGTCTTATTCGAGGATTTTTATCTTTGGAACCAATTGGTCTGCCACACTTCATGCATGGTTGAGACTCATTAGATTGTCCAATAGGGATATCCATTTTTATTGGAGCATTTACAACTTGTATATATGATTTAGTCACATTTTTTGGATCAGTGAATGCATTTGGTAATTGATTTGCTAAGTTTTGCAAGTGAATTATCTTTTGAACTTCTAATTTACATTGTTTTGTTTGAGGATCAAGATGAGATAATGATAATTTATTTCAACTGATCTCGTTTTCCAGCTTCTTATTCTTTCCCCCTATTGCTGGAAAATTTGATTCATCGAAATGACAATAAAAAAAACGAGCAGTGAATAAATATCATGTTGTTAGTACAAGGTACTTTAGGATAAATGGAGATTCATATCCAACATATATTCTCATCCTCACTCGAGGATCCATCTTAGTGCATTGTGGTAGAGAAATTGGGACATATACCACACATCAAAAAATTCTTAGATGGGAAATATAAGATTTTTTTACCAAAAACTAATTATAAAGGGTAAGAGGTGTGATAACTCGTTGGCCTGATGCGAATCAATGTTGCAGCATGTAAAATTGCATGTCCCTAAGCAAAAATTAAGAGTTTGCATCTCATAATAAGTGGTCTTGAAATTAATTTTATATGTTTAATAAATGATTACGCAAGTCCATTTTGTGTATGAACATATGCTACTGGATATTTAATGTCAATTCCAATAGACATACAATACTCCTTAAATGCTTGAGATGAAAATTTTGTAGCATTATCAAGACGTATTTTCTTGACAGGATAATCGTGGAAATTAACTCTTATTCGAATTAGTCGAGCTAATAATATTGCAAACGCCTGGTTGTGAGTTGACAATAAACAAACATTTGACCATCTATTTGATGCATGAACTAAGACCATGCAATATTTAAATGCTCCACGTGATGGGTATTGGCCCACAAATATCAATATGTATACGCTATAAAAAGCTATAAAAAACGGATAGACTCATTTCCATTTTTTTTTGTGATGGCTGAATTATTAACTCCCCTCCACATAAATTTTCAATTTTTTTCGCAATATTATATAACCGGGATGACCCAATCGGTCATACCAAATTACAAATTTATTATTATTTATAAATTGATGGATCATCAAGAAGGATAAGTATTCACATCGGGTCAAACATTTATCTAAAGTATAAATACTCACCCAAACAAGTGAGAGAGACACCATATATTCATCCAAAACCTTAAGGTGATATGTGTATGGATCCTCTTATAAAGTGTTCAACCTTCATTTTTTTAAGCAACGTGGGACTTAGAACTCACACTTGTTTCTCAACACAAATCGCACTTATTTCTCAATATAAAATTCTGATTTATAAGGTATGTGATTAAATTGTACTAATATAAGTGTAGTACAAGCCCGAGGAAAAAGCCGGTAGCTTTTCCATTACACATTTTCTCTCCAAATTATGTTGTATAATACAAAGATATTCGATACCTCCATCATCTTTTTGTTTCAATATGATGTCCATTTAGCCGAATATCTTTGAAACTTAATAAATTTCTATTAGATTAAACGAAATATAATGCATTCTTAATGTGTAATATTGTTCCTCCATATAACAATACACTAGCTCTTCCGGGACCTCAATTATTTTTGAGGTGCTAGATATAATGTTGACATCAGTTTTTTGCTTCATTAAATAAGATAAATAGTTTTTATCTTTGAAAATTGTGTGAGTAGTTGCACTTTCAGCGAGACAAATATCTTCATTAGTGGTGCAAGTGTCGTCATTCATTCTAAAAAAATTGTAACAATGAGTTATAATTGCACTTTAAACATACAAATTATTTAAACAATAAATAATGCAAATAAATAGGAAGCAAACACGCTTTACTATCATTGGAACTTAAAATTCAAAAACATTGGAATTTTAAAAAAAAAACATTGAAAATTAAAATTCAAAAACATTCATAAAACTTATTATAATAACTAAAATAAATAGAAAAAATTTATAACTTCTATTTTTTTTTACACTTTCATCTCTAATAAGGTGATCAATTTCTTCATATGGATCAACAAAGAAATCACCTATCTCTAAGTGAGTAACATCCATATTGCCATAATCTGAATCGCTGTATTCGTTAGCAAAAACGTGTCTCAATCCTTGTATTTGTATTTTTAGTGATTTTTGATAAAGATAACAAGGCATTTTGGTGTACGACAAGTGAGAAATCAATGACTTTTTCCCCATAACGATATCAAATATTTTCTTTATTTTTGCTACTTTGACCATATTTTTCATTCTTTTTAGTATCTTTTCACTTCTGGTAAGAAGATACGTTCTTATGATTATCATTAGGGATGTGGTCAAAACTAAGACCACAAGCATAATTATGGCCACGACCACGATCGCGGCCACACGTACGACCATGATTTTTCACATAGTGACAGTATCTTGCTACATTCACTTATGGGAATGGAGTTGTACCAGTGAGACGAGTCTCATGATTTTCATCAAGAGTTCATTATTCTGTCCAGTCATAAGGAGCAGGGCCGACCCTGTGCAAGTGCTGTAGCACAGGGGCCCAAATTTTAAAAGGTCCCAAATTTTGAAATTTTCAATTTGTTTTCATAAATATTAATAAAAATAAATAAACTCAAAATACAAAAAATGTTAGGATAAAAACTCAATACATACAAAAATCAAGATTGATCAAAACTCAAAATAATTATAATTAAATTTATTTTTAATTAATACATAATTATATTTTTGATATTTTTTTTAAATTATTATAAATGTGTTTTTTTTTAAATTTGGCCCCATTTTTGTAATTAGAACGGGGTCTCCGAGATGATTGAGTCGTTCCTAACAAGGAGACAAGATATCAAGTCAAAATATTTATTAAACTCTTTTTCTTCATATTGCTGTTGTATGAGCACATTGGATGCATGAAAAGTGGAAAATGTTTTTCGAACATATCTTCATCCGTTGTTTTTTCTCCATATAATGTCAGCTTATAAGTTATTCTAAACATTACAGAATTATAATCACTTACACTTTTAAAATCTTACAAGCGTAAATGCATCCAATTATAACGAGTTTTTGATAGGATGACCATTTTTTGATGAACATAACTCTCTTTTAAATTTTTTCACAAAACATATGATTCACTTACAATGAGATATTCATTTTTAAGGTCCTCATGAAGGTGATGATGAAGGAATATCATGGCTTTTTTCTTTTGTTGATCAAATGATGTGTTTTCTTCTTTAATAATATTACTGCAACCTTCTGTGTTTAGATGAACTTCAGCATCTAGAGCCTAAGGTAAATAATTCTTTTCCAAAATGTCAATAGCCCCAAAGTCAAGTTTTGTAAGATTTGACATACTTATTTCTATAATAAATTTAAAATAAAAAAATGATAAAATATCAAATATCAAATAATTTATAATAATCCAAAATAAGCAACAATTGATATCTTGAAATCGCAACAAATTGACTTAAAAAACTATATGACGCGCAAGTGATAATGATTTAGAACAATTCATAGTAGATTAAAAAATAATTAATGCTACGATCCCAAAATAAATTATATATGACATAATCAAATAATATTCAATATCACGCGGATCTAATTTTGACCGAAAATGGTTAAATAGTTATAAAATATTATTATTTCTCATAAATCTCAATTTAAAATTTCAATAAATATGAGTATTTTATTCTCTAATTTTATCGATTTTATATTGCAAATAAACACCACACATAAAAGACTATATACCATTAATAGGATTCATGCATTTGCAATATATATATATATATATATATATATATATATATATATATATATATATATATATATATATATATATATATATATATATATATATAATAGCTCTAATAACTAATTTGTTTTTTCTGTTCTGTAAGGATCCTTGATAATTTTTTTAGGAACTATATGAATAATTATTTTGAGGAACAATATAAAAAAAAATTGTTTGACTATCATTCAGGAATGTTTGATAAATTCTTTGAAATATATATATATATATATATATATATATATATATATATATATATATATATATATATATATATATATATATATATATATATATATATATATATATATATATATATATATATATATATATATATATATATATATATATATATATATATATATATATATATATATAATCTTTGCTATCCTTTCGCTGATACATTAACATTATTCATGCAATTCTTCTGGGATGCATGAAAATCATCATTAATTTTCTTTTTCAGATTGAAAAAATATACATAATATAAAAAATATAAAAAATAATAGTATCTTTTAAATTTTGGAGCTTCGTGTTGATAACCAAGGTCAGCCCTGAGTAAGAGCAAGATGTCTCTTAGTTTATGGTCTCCAAATTAAGGAGTCTCATTTTGTTTAAAAAAAATTAAAATATATATTAAATGTTATATTAAATAAATTATAAATTAGAAAATAAATATGAATTTATCATTGACCAAGTGGTAGATGGTTGATTTTTAATCATGATGGTAAATATTGTGGGTTCAATCTTCCTTATACTTTTTTAATTATTGTTGTATAGTGTTTTGATTATTATGATAAATGTTAATGATTTAAACTATTTAAAGATGAATAAAAAATATAAAAAGTAAAATGAAATTAAAGTTTTAATGTTTTTCTTTCATTTTTTAATAATGGATTCTTTTTATTTTATAATTGTTAATTTCTTTTTTTTTTAATTTTTAATTTATTTATTAGTTGTTAATGATTTTTTAGAAACACTAAAATATAATGACTTAGTTAATGAATTCGTTTCAAAAAAATATTTGGAGAAAGACTCGTTTTAATTTATTATAAATTTTAAGTTGTATGAAATGTTTTTTTATAGTTTAAACAATACTTTGAGTTTTTTTTGTTGCTTCACTTGGTTAATATATAACTATATTTTTATTACATTATTTTTAATTTATACCTATTTTTAAAATTAGAACATGATATTCGGATTATCGGGTCGGTGTTGGATAGTGAAACGTGTGATTACGTTTAATTTATTTAACTTTTTAAATTATTATCATTGTTGACGTGTCGATGTCTGTACCATGTTTGTGTTGTGTACGATATTGAAGGCGCGCATATCGTTGAAGCCCTGGTTGATTTTGTAAACATGGAATGAGATATTTATGTGAACTGTATAGAAGATTTTTGTATGTTTTTACATGAATCTTTGGCCTAAGATCGTTATTTCTTTGTTAATTTCATCATTTTATACATATTTTTTTGCAATTATTTGATTTTACAATTTTGAGTAATGTTATGAATACTTAGCAATATAATCTAATCACCCCATGTTGTTTTCAATTTTATTCATGTCTTATAGATTGTCACTATTATAGTATATATTTTTTTGGTAGTTAGTCATCTATTATGTTTCTTCAGATTATTTTGAATATTTTTAAACTTCATTCTCATTAACTATATCAAGATTGATCTTTATATTGTTTATACTATTTATTTAGACTTATGAAAATGTTTTTGCAATATTCAGGTTGGAGGAGGAAATAGTTATAGTTAATATCGACGCTGACGAATATAAAATTTTTGTAGTTAGGTAAGTGCAATAACATCATTTTATTTGACGAATACAAGGTTGCTCTTTTTTTTAAAAAAATGTATTTTTTATTAGGGCTCTATTTTGTTATTTGTCTTGGGCCTCAAAAAAGTCAGGACCGATCCCCCAGCTGATAACGTGCAATGAAATAAGGAGAAAAAAGATAAAAGAGAAGAGAGAGAAATAAGAATAGCTTGCCTATATTATTTGGTGTAATCTTCTACAATAAAATGTCATATTTATAGGACATCATATAGACGATGTAATAAATGCAATTTGTTATAAATAAAGAATGAGATTATCGAGAGACAAACCAACATAGTTAAATTTGGTATTTTTAAGTTTTTATGTAATATTAATGTGTATTAGTTTTACTCATCAATTGAGATAATGGTGATTTTTGATCTAATATGCATTACTCTATTCTTTTATTTATTTTTATTTATGTAAAAGAATAAATATTGGACGAATAATCTACACTTATCTAAATTAATTATCAAATACCAGTTGAACAAATGCATTACTCTAATTCAACATTTTAATCAATCAATTTAATGATATTATTTAAAATTGTTAGATTGATTTGACTTTGTAATTTCTATTTGTTTCTCATAATTTTGATGATGTTTTAGAACCAATAGTGGTAGATTGTTTGTCTCTTTTAAAAAAGTTTGTTGATGTTGTTGTCATGTTTGTTAATAGATCTCAAAACCAGACTGCTTATCATTGGGTGAAAATTGATTATATGGTGAGATCTAAAACTTGGACGAGGTTTGTCCCTCAAATTCAGAAGAATTGTGATGTTTCTGCTCCTTTTCTTTAATAAAATAGTAATTCAATAAAAAAAATTCACCATTAAATAAGGTCTACAAAAATTTATATTAAATTGACCCTTTTTATAATACTATATATTTATCTATATTACATAATATATATTGCGCCATCCCATTTTTAATTATAAACACGTGTTAAAAAATATCCTTAAAATATAATCTTTCTAAATTGATGAACATATATTTTTTAATTTTAAAATATAGATTTAATTAATATTTTTAAATTTTATAATAGAATATGAAATATTTATACACACTTGATAATTTTATGATAATTACATATAAGATATATACATTAATCATATTATTAATTTTTTTAATATATAAAATATTATGTTCATAATTGAATATATATACTTAATTAAACTCTAGAGTATTAGAATATTTATATTAAATTTTAATACTTAATTTTTTTATTATTTTTGAATTTGAATGATCTCCTCCTTTTTTTCTTTATTCATATTTTAAACTCCATTTTCCTCTTAATCTCACTCTCTCTTTTTAAAATAATTATTTTATAATAAAAATATAGCGTAGAATTAAAAAAGAGATACAAAATTAACTAGGAGAGAAATTGTTGCAAAAATGCTTTTAAGTCATTCGAGTTTGTTTCAGGTTCAAAAATAGTATTTTAATATTTTTTATAAATTTATTTTATTTTATTTTTTGATTTAAAAGCACATTAGAGCTTCTTTTTTCTATTGTATTTTTATTTTTGATTAAAAATTCATTAGGGTTTCATTTTTCTGTATTTAAATACTATTGGGAGTGGCTATCATGATTATCTTTTATTTAGTAAAATTCAATATTTTCTTTATTAAGTGAGCTCCAGAGTTTATCTGACAGGTTTTACGATTGCAATCCTGTGTTCTTATTCTAGGTTTAACATTTGCTAACTCTTAGTGTTTCTGACTGCGTGAGGCGATGCAGGAAGACTTTTTAAGCCATCTAAGTTTGTTTATGATCCAAAATTAACATTTAATATTTTTTGCAAATTTATTTTATTTTTTAATTAAAAGCACATTAGGATTTCTTTTTTTTTATTGTATTACGTTTCAGATTAAAAGCCCGTTAAGGTTTCTTTTTTCTATATTTAAACGCTCTTGGAAGTGGCTGTCACGATTATCTTTGATTTAATAAAATTCAGCATTTTTTTATCTGGTGGATTCCAATGTTTATCTGACAGGTTCTACGCCTGCAACCATATGTTCTCATTTTAGGTTTAACGCTTACTAATCCCTTATGTTTTCGACCGTGTTAGGTGGCATCAGAGCAGATTTCTTCTGTTTATTTTAGTAACTCGATAAAGCATGGGAGATCAATTAGTAACCAAGCAAATCATGAGGGAATTATCGCGACTTTTACCACGACTCTAACTGCTTTGACTGAACAGATGACAAATTTAGAAAATCATGTCAACAACACCAACAAGAACGAGAATAAGCGAAGAGACAAAGAAGGAGAACAAGTTAGGGTTCCACGGGGTGTCAACAATCATCGTGTTGTTATTGTTGAAAATTCGAGTTCTAAAGAAGAATAACTCTACGAGGAAGAGATAGTTGATAATGGGAATCGACATATCCATGATTATAGAGTGAACATTGATATTCCATTATTCTATGGAACGATGAGATTGGAGGAGTTTTGGGATTGACAGACTGACGTTAACAAGTTCTTCCTTGTTATGGGTGTTCTTGAGAGCAAGAAAGTTAAGATGGTGGTGACCAGGCTGAAGAGTATTGATGTTGTCTAGGTGGGATAAACTTGTTATTCATAAGCAAAGGCAAAGAAAATGACCAATCAAATATTGGCAAAGAATGAAATAATTAATGCTGGAACGATTTATACCGAAGGGTTATGAACATATTCTTTATAAGATGTATATTGAATGTGTTCATGGCAAGAGAATTGTGACTAAATACACATTTGAGTTCTTTCGTTTCTCTAGGCATAATGAATTGGGAGAATCGGAGAGCTAGAAGGTAGGTCGATACATCAGTGGCTTAAAGGGATCCTTGCATGAGAATATGGGTTTATAGACTGTATGGACCGGGGATGAGGCATCCAATCTATCTTTAAAGGTAAAATTGATGGAGAAATTCCCTCAAAATTTCTTATCTTTTAGGTATTCGCCATAGAATAACTTTGAATTAGTAAGAGACAAGGAAAAGAGTACAACAACCAGGGATTCTAATCTTAAGAATAAGGGGATAGCAGCCCTAGCGGTGTCCATCATGGTTTGTTCGTATTATAAAATAACACCTAGTAAACCTCAACAAATCACTTTTTGAGAAATTTTCACATGTGATCATCCTACTGGATCTTGTCCTCCACCTAATGAAGAAGTGAATTATATGGGGGAATCAGTAACAAAGGCGAGCACCATATCAAGGTAATTAGGGCTATCAACGCATAAACAACACGAGTTATGGTCAAGGATGGAGGCAAGATACATGACGTCAAACATGTGTAACCCTTATCATAATTTCAATAAGAATCCTCCACAACCAGACAAACTTCAAAGTTGGAAGACACCTTGGATCAGTTTATTCAAATGTCAAATACGAATAAAAAAATACTAATACTTTGATCAAGAATCTTGAAACTCAAGTTGGAAAAATTGCAAAACAATTGGCTGATCAATAAGGAGGGACATTCATCGCCAACACGTAAATCAATTCCAAGGAACATTGCAAGTCAATTACAACCAAAAGTGGGAGAGTAATTGAAACTGGAGTTGGCGAGAATCTAGAAAAAGAGAGTTGTTGTTGAGGCAAGAGAAAAACAAGAGGGAAAGCAGGAAAAAAGTGAGAAGAATGTGGAAGAACAAAATAAGGGGGAAAATTTAGTTGAAAATAAAAAGAATAAAAAAGAAGAGAATGAAGGAAAAGTAAGTGGTGAGTGGAAGGAAAAAAACTAGAAAATAAGAAAAGAGAGTGGAAAAATGACCATTCAGCCGGTGCAACATTTATTGTATCCTCATGCTCATACCAAGAAAGACAAGGAAAGGTAATATGTGGGGGGTTTGGATATCTTCAAGCAATTGCAGATAAACATTTCATTTTCTAAAGCACTTGAAAAAATGTCGACATATGCTAGGTTTATGAAGGAGATCCTCACAAAAAAAATGAATTATACATATGATGATATCATTCACTTAAATGCGAGATGTGGTGTGATTATTCAAAGAAACCTTCCGCAAAAAGAGAAAGATCCTGGGAGAGTTGCATTATCTATTACAATAGGAAATGTAAATATTACAAAGACGTTGATTAATCTTTGTTCAAGCATCAATCACATCCTTTTATCAGTAGTCAGACAGATATGTGATCTTGACATAAAGAATATGAAGATGACCCTATAGTTGGAAAAAAATCCATCACCCGTCCATCTAGTAAAATTCAGTATTTTCTTTATCAAGTGAATTCCAAAGTTTATCTGATAGGTTTTGTGCTTGCAATCCTATGTTCTCATTCTAGGTTTAACGTTTGCTAACTCCTAGTGTTTCTGACTGTGTGAGGTGATGCAGGAAGATTTTTTAAGCCATCCGAGTTTGTTTCTGGCCCAAAATTAATATTTTAATATTTTTTGCAAATTTCTATTTTTTAAAATTAAAATCACATTAGGGTTTCTTTTTTCTATTGTATTTCTGTTTCGGATTAAAAGTCCGTTAATGTTTCTCTTTATGTATTTAAACACTCTTGGAAGTGGTTGTCATGATTATCTTTGATTTAATAAAATTCAGTATTTTTTATCTGGTGGATTCCATAGTTTATCTGACAGGTTATACGCTTGGAATCATGTGTTCTCATTCTAGGTTTAGCGTTTGCTAATCCCTATTGTTTCTGATTGCGTCAGGTGGCATCAGAGCAGGTTTCTCCTGTTTGTTTTAGTACTCGATCAGCCATGGGGGATTAATTAGTAACCAAGCAGATCTTGAGGGAATTACAACGATTCTAACTGCTTTGACTAAAGATGATGAATTTAGAAAATTGGGTAACAACACTAACAAGAATGAGAATCAGCGAAGAGACATATGAGGATAAAAAGTTAGGGTTCCACGAGAGAAGATGGGAGAATTAGAGAGCCGGAAGGTATCTCGATACATCTGTGGCTTAAAGGGATCCTTGCATGAAAATATGGGTTTACAGACTGTATTGACCATGGCTGAGGCATCCAGTATAGCTTTGAAGGTAAAATTGATGGAGAAATTCTCTCAAAATTTACCACCTTTTAGGAATTCGCCCTAGAATAACTTTGAGTCAGTAGGAAAAAAGGAAAAGAGTGCAACAACCAGGGAGTCTAACCTTAAGAATAAGGGGACTAGCAGCCCTAACAGTATCCATCATGGTAAATCACTAATCCAGAGGTAGAATAATCCATATCTTAAATCCACTATAAACACGTGATATCTTTGTAATGGAAGAGGTCACTGATAAAATGTTTGTCCAACAAGGAGAGTTGTTGTTGTTAGGGAAGAAATAGAATAGGAAGAGGGAAAAGTAGGACATGCAATTGAGAATGATAAATATATAGGGGTTGAGTTTGCAGAAGAAGAATCTGATGAGAGGGTAAATTTTGTATTGTAGAGAATTTTACTAGCATTTAAAGACGAAGGATAACACAAGAGTTTATTTAAAAGACGTTGTTCCATCAAGAATAAGTTGTGTAATATGATTGTGGATAATGGCAGCATGGAGAATTTGGTGTCACGGGAATGAGTAGATTATTGGAAGTTGTCCATATAACCCCATCAGAAGCCATACACCCTCGGTTGGGTAAGGGCTTCTAAGTTCGAGTAACACTAGCTTGTAGAGTTTATATCTCCATCAAAAAACATTACAAAGAAGAGGTACTTTGTGATGTTCTTGATATGAATGTTTATCATATTTTACTTGGTAGACTTTGACAGTTTGAAAATTATATCACTTATCGAATAGGGGATAACATGATGATGTTTACATGGGACACATAAAATTGATATGTCTCCTTTTTACACTTTGAAAAGAATTCATAAGGAAAGAAGTCTAATTTCTTGGTGATGATGCATAATGAAAAGAAGCTTGATGAGGTTGTTAAAGAAACTAAAAATTTATTTCGAATGGTGATTAAAGGGCTTATGAGTATTATAAACGAGGAAACAACAATTCTAGAAGAAATGCTAGGGATCCAGGGATCCTATAGAATTTCAAGAAGTTTATCACAAATGAAATACCAATCGATTTGCCTCCTATGCGAGATAAACATAAGAAAGTTAAAATTTTCAATGTGGGAGACAATGTGATGGTGTTTCTGCATAAGGAGAGGTTTCAAGTTAGTACTTACAACAAGTTGCATCCAAACGAGTATGACTCATTAAAAGTGACTCAAAAGATCAATGATAATGCTTATGTGGTAGCTCTTTCATGTTCCACGAATATATCTAATACTTTTAATGTTGATGACATTCACGAATATCAAGTGGATGAGGCTCTTTATCAAGACGAGAACTCGGGGTCAAGTTCTTTAGAGGTGGAGAAGATTGATGCGTGAAGGTATTTTAAGTCATATGAGTTTGTTTCACGCCCAAAAATAGCATTTTAATATTTTCTCCAAATTTCTATTTTTTAAAATTAAAAGCACATTAAGGTTTTTTTTATTGTATTTTTGTTTTAGATTGAAAGGCCGTTAGAATTTATTTTTTCTGTATTTAAACACTCTTGAAAATGGATGTCAGTATTATTTTTATCTAGTGGATTCCAGAGTTTTTCTGACAGATTTTGTGCTTGCAATCTTGTGTTCTCATTCTAGATTTAGCGTTTGTTAATAGGCAGACAATGGGTAGGGTGGACAGTGTACTATAATACTCGTCCTCATACACGATTTTTAAAATAATCCATGTACTCGAGCTCATACCAGTGTAGGAATCAATGTCTGTACCCATATTCGTATCCGGTGGGTATCTAAATACTCACACTCATACCCGTAACCCGCTTTTATAGTAAAAATAAATCGATCCATTATAAAATATCAAATATTTTAAAAAAAATAGAAACATGTAAAAATACTCTAAGATTTTATTATTCAATTATAAAATAAACAAATATTTATATATGTGTGATACTTTATAATGGTATTTTTTTAAAAATAAATTGAAAGATGTAGATTTTTTATAATAATATAAATGAGAGTATATAAATATATATTATGTGGGTATGAGGCGGGTTGGGTATTAAGGTACCCGTATCCACATCCATATTCGTTTATTTTAGTGGATATTTATTTGTGATCATATCGATCTCATTTTTCAAATTTTTATCCTATCTATTATAAGCATTTTTTAGCGGTACTTGACAAGTATGAATCAAATTGCCATCTTTATAGAATTCTTTTTCGACTGTGTCAAAAATGAAAGAAAAAAAAATGAGAGGATAAAAATATTATTATTTGTTTGAAAGAATTCTGTTAGCTAAGAAAGAAAATATTAAGCGTCTAGGATTACCATTCACATATTTAAGTTTTAATAAAAAAAAAATGTATATATGATATATTAAAAGTTAGTTTCTCTGTTTTTTAATTATTGTTTTGACAATTCCACATGCATTAAAAATATAATTATTGTTTTATGAAAAAACAAAGTTATGAATTTCTTTACAAAGGATTCATAATTAATAGTATGCGAAATATAAATTTAGAAAATTAAAAGAAAAAAAGAATAATTATTATTTATTAGAAAAATAATATTAATAATTTATTCATATTATAAAAAGAGTTATAATTTGATATAATTATTATTTTCCCAAATAATAAAAATTGAAGGGAGTGAAATGTTTAATGTTTATATACTTCAAAAAATGATTTATTTATACAAAGATTTAAATTTATAAAGAAAACATTAGTTAGCATGGCTATAATTATAATATTTAATTATAGTAATTATTTTATAACCTTAAAGTTACTATTGATCCAAACTGAAATTTATAAATTTTTCTTTTGATAAAAAAAAAAGTAAAGTGTATAATTTGTTCATTCAAATAAACTGATAGTTTTTTTTTATTAAAACAAATAAAATAAAGGGTCACGCTTTTGTTTATTGGAAATTGTATTCAACTATTCATCTCTCATGTGGTCATTCAAAATGACACACATCAGAGTGATTATTACTTTCAAGTTATCACAAGAAAAGAAACATATGGAGAGTAATCATTACAAGAAAAATAACCACTATTGTGTTAAAACCATATACTACTACTAATTGCATGTTCATAGTTATTACTAATTGTAAACATTATTGTGTTAAAACCATTCACACTAATTTAATAGGATTACTCTTTTATTAAAAGTTATTAATTTATAAATATTAAAAAAATATATATTCATAATAGATATAAATATATAAATAAAATTTATTGTTAAAAAAATCAAACACTATAGATATATTTTATATTTATTTTAATTAATTAATATTATCTCTGTTTTTTATAATTTGTTTTTAACTTTTTACATGTATTAAAAAAGGTAGTTATTATATGAAAAAGAGAAATTACAATTTTTTTTATAAATATTATTCTTCGTAAATATTTTATGCGAAAGATAATTTTAAATAATTGAATGAATATATAAATAAAAAAAATAACATTAATAATTCTTTAATATATATATTGCAAACGACTTATATTTTTTATAATTTTATTTTTTATTTTTAAAAGACTTATAAAAGAACTGACGGAGTATATATACCAGTTGTTTTATGTTTTGTCATAGTAATTTGCTAAAAAGGTTGGTTTATGTTTTGTCAATACTGTAAAAAAAACATTATTATTCTTTCAATCTCACTTTCTTTAGTCTATATTATAAAAAAATATTTTTTAAATATATTAAACAATTAATATATCTAATCTAAATATATGTTTTTAATATTAAATAGTCAATCAATTTTTTAAAAAAACTTTTAAACTTTTACTATTTAAATATTAGAAAATTAAACTTTATTTATATAGAAAACACACACAAAAATGAATAATAGTATTTTACACAAGAAAACCTGATGTTCCAAAAAGATATAGTAAAATAATATAGGTTGATCTGATGAGTTAGGTTATAAAAGGAATGATGAGAATGAAAAATGGTCCTTCTAACTTAACCTAACCATTCAGCTGACAAAAACATCAAACCTTAGTTCATAAATATCCTATTTTGTTTCTCACAACTAGTAGCTCCGAGAGAGAGAGAGACATGAAAGGAGGGATTCATCAGAAACTACCTGCATGGTTAGAGAGATTAATGGGTGAAACATTCTTTGGTGGTTGTGGGGTCCACCAAGATAGAAAGAAGAACGAGAAGAACGTCCTTTGCTTACACTGTTGTCTCTCTATATGTCCTCACTGTCTCCCTTCCCACCGCCATCACCCTCTCCTCCAGGTACTTGTCTTTCAGACACAAATTTTCAATGTTTTTTTTGGTTGATGAACTTGTCTTTATTGTAATCTTGTGAAGTTTGTTAATTAAGGTTAAATGTTACTTTCTAGGTTTTTATTATAGGATTTTAATAGTATTTACTTTGATATTCAACATTTTGTTGTTGTTGTTGTTGGAAAAACTAAATGGAGGAGGAGTTGGCTGGTGAATTGAAGTGACAAGGGATGAGTTTTGTTTGGTGTTTCCGAGATATGGTGCATAGTGTTTTTCAGAAGGGTTTTTCTGAGCATGTCTTGTTTGATAAATTTTCTACTTTTATGTTTTGGTTTGTTTCCCATTAATGGAAGATCCCTTTTTTATCTAATTTTTTCTCCCATGCTTTCTCACCTGTTCCTTTCATTGATAGTGAAAGGTTTGACCCAATTCTGTTAACAGACAAATAAAACAACAAACCTAAAGCTGCTTCAACTTTTGAAACCCCTTTAGGATTAATATCACCTTTCTTTCCATTTATTTCTTCATAAGAGAAAAAAAAACATAATTCACAATGAATTGAAAAATTCATATCTAAACTGCCAATCAACATGGTGTTTCAAAAGATTCATTTTACAATCTAAAAAGGATTGCTATTTTGTCTGGTATTTCTATATAATCTTAATTATATATATAAATTTAAATTATATTCAAAATGAAGAAAAAAATAATTTACTTGGTCTCATAAAAAAAGAAGATAAATGAATAATTTAATGTCAATATAATTGAATTATTACTGTAAAAAATATATATTATGTGTTCATCTATTTTTAATTTATTTTTTAATTGCTGGATATTTTTTTAATGTCTAATGCAACAATAGCTAATTTTTTGTTCTTAAAATGTGGATTAGTACATTGAAAAAGTGTATTGATACCATGATATTTTATTTAGTGAAAAATTCTTACCATCAAAATTATAGAGGTTTAACGGTGATCTCTTACGGTGTAAAAATATATTATTTTGTCATGCCATACAAGTATTTTAAAATTTACAATCTGATTTGGCGGGATGCATGATCGTCATTGGTTTACGGTGTAAAATAAATTTACAATGTCAGTGCATCATTCTTTTTCTCTTAAATTATTAGACAAAAACAATAATATTATTAAAAATAATACTACTAAAAATTAATATTGCATATTAAAAGGTGATAGTATCATTCATTTGAGAAAAAAATTCAAGCAAGAATTCTCAATATTTATAAGTAGAAAATACTAGTGTAGTTATAATATTGTATAGATATGGAAGGTGGTTTTGTAAATGCAAGACAATAATTGAGGAGGTGTGTTTGCATTGCAGGTGAGAAGGTATGTTTATCATGACGTGGTTAGATTGAGTGATCTTGAAAAACTGATAGATTGTTCTAATATTCAAGTAAGTAAGAAGATTAATGTGAGTTTAAGAAGCAAATAGTGATGATTAGAAGTAGAATGAAGTAATATAGATTGTGAAATGCAGGGGTATACGATTAACGGTGCGAAAGTGATATTCTTAAAAGAGAGGGTTCAGTCAAGGTCATGCAAAGATACTGCCAACGTTTGCTGCTCTTGTGACAGGATTCTTCAGGAACCCTTCCATTTCTGTTCTCTCTCATGCAAGGTTTTTGTCTTCTTTACTTTCTCTTTCTCCATATATAGCCTTTTACTTCACCCATACAAATCATTCATTCATACTTATCTCCTACTAGTAAACATACTTTGTTTTATTTTGTTTTTTAAATCATCCAATTTAGGGTTTTCTAAATTTATTCAAACTAACTTTTAAAAAATATCAACTCATTCAAAATAATGTTTATGATCATAAGATCAAATGCAATATGTGAGTGAGTTATAGCACATTTAACGAGGTTAAATAGTGTGATTTATTTTTTATATTTTTTAGAGTTAAATCATAATTATATTGGGAGTCCTAAAACGGACCTTCAAAAGTTTAAACGATTAAATTATGATTAAGATCGTGTTTCTGTTGGCTTATTTTTTTCTCTTCTTTTAAGATAGGCCAAACATAGTACTAACTTTTTAGAAACTCTAGTTTAAAATAATATAAAAGTGCTTCTACATAAGATGTTTAATGCTACTTCTCCGACCATTTTTTTCATAATGCACACAACCTTAGCAACAACGTTATTTTATTGTTTTATTTTTGTGTTGGTATATTAATATCTTCTAATTAGTAAATGCAGGTACAACGTTGCAGCTTTCATTAATTTCTCTGTTTTTCGGGATACGTATATATCATTATTATTTTTTGAAACCAATAATAATAATAATAATAATAATAATAATAATAATAATGTAAAATAATGCAGGTTGATGACATGTTGTGCAAGGGGGAAAGGTTGTCTAGCATATTATATCGATTCAATGAATCACATTTTTCATACCATTCCCAGTTCGAGGGTTTAAGGGTTGATAGCTCTGAGGTTATTGATGAAGATAATGCCCATTTTGCCCCTACTACTGAGGAAGCTACGAGCCATTCAATGAATAATAATAATAATACTATTTCATCATGTGAAGAAGAACTCAAGAATAATAAAGCCAATGGTAATTTCTTCCTCTCTCTTGGAAGTTGCAGGAGAAAGGGTGCACCTAAGAGATCTCCTCTCTCCTAGATATTATTAGTAGTGCAATGTTACTGTTCAAATAAATAAAGACAAAGGAAAGGTAAAGTTTAAATTAGTGACTACTAGTACTAATTAGCATCATATAATAATATGACCAAATAAATATTTTAATATTTATATGTATATGATTGTGCTTAAGGGCTATGGATAGATTTAATGTGTATGGAACTTGTAATTAGGATCCCTTGTCCTCGTCTCCTTTTTCTGCTTTTTCATTATCATGGGACATATATTTTCCGGTTCGGATACAAATTGTTGGGGTATGTTTTTTTTAGGAATTAAAGTAGTTTTGAAGATGTAGAATTGATTTTGAAGATGTTTGGTTTATTTTATTTTTTTTGGTGGGTTGTTCATTGAAAAAATTCCAAAGAATATAATGTTGACCTTGAATTAAATGTCCCAACAAATGTTTGTGCGTCTCTAAAATTGCTTAGGAAGAGGTGTATTGAAATGCTTAGTAAGAGATGTTAATGGTCAAAAAAGTTTTTATTTGAGAAGAAGTATTATAGACTCGCACAATGTTAAGAATAATAAATCAAGTGTGAGTTTAAGTCCCATATTATACTGATAAATATGGAGAATCAACACATCTATTACCTTAAAATCTTGAATGAATATGTGGTGTCTCTCACTTGTGTGTTGCTCTTACTCAATGCTATTCCCTCGTGTTAACCTCAAATTAATGTTCTAACAAAATGCTCTTATGTCTCCACAGGTAAAAAGATTTTTTTTTAAAAATAGATAATTTATAAGAACTAATAAAAAATTACCAAAAGAGGTTTTAAAACTACCATTTGTTTCAATCTGGTGAATAGGCCGTTAGAAGCGGTTATTTCGATTGGTATAAATAAAAGGTCTTAGTGTTAGGACTGGGGTGTTCAAGTTTGTACAAATTCATCAAATTACCCAAAGTACATGTGCGTAGAGAAAATGTAAATTGAGAAAACGTACGTTTGTTGTCGCACCATGTTTTTATTCAAAGCAATTTAATCAATCTTTCCTTTTCTTTTCAGAAATTTATCTTCTTCGCCATTTACTTTCTAGCACTTTACTTGCTTTCCTTGCGTTATCTTTCCTTTTATATTCTTTAATAAGTTACTTGAGTATGAACCTTGTCGAAGTATTTATCATTCGTCATACTTCGCCTTAAAAACAATTAACATATGTTCTAGGATCAATCTGATCGATCCTGTAAGTAACCAAAATATTTTCAATTTGGCAGATCAGTGGTTGTTTACCATTTTTCACGGTAAACAAATTGGCACATCTGGTGGGACGGTGCTAACTGTTTTGAAAACAAAAAAAAAAAGTATTTTTTTTTCATTTTTATTAGTTCTTGTCATTCAATCATCTTTCTCCTTTTGAAAAGTTCGTTGTATGTTATTGAGAAGTGGGAAAGTAACCACCACCAACGAAGATAGCCAAAGAGGAAGATACACGAGGGAAATGGTAAATTCAAACCAGGCAGATAGTGCAAACCCTCAGAATATGTCAACTAATAATGGAGAACTACCCCCAGTTTCTTCGACGGGGGACCAACGGTTCTAACAACCGTTTCTGAACCTATAGCGTCAATGGCAAGTTCGATGCATACGCATTCGATTGTCCATACAGGGCATATCCCGAACTTTACTGAGCCAAGGGGCCCTTCACAAAATCCCCCACCTATAAGGACTTTTGTGTTTAGACCTTTTACGCCTCCAGGGTTTTCAATGTCGTTAAATGGTTGAGATCAACCCTATGGAATGCCAACTTCGATGATGACAAACTTACAAAGCGCCCCTCCAGTATTTTCAGAACCTGTGATGACATCGCCGTTACATGAAGTAGGTTCTGGGGTGAACACGGGTTGAAATAGCCAGTCTTTAGGAATGTGATATTCTACCCGTATGCCAAATTTGATGAATAATTATGTTGCATTCATTAGACAGCAAATGGATGAGAGTAACCATGACATGGTCTCGGTGTTGGCCCAAACGATGGACACAATCCTTAATCCTCTGATCCAAGATACTACCTAGTCCAACCGACAAATGGCAGCGTAGATGACGCCCCTGACGAACTTCTTTGGTGTGCCTCAGAGATGCAAGCTTCGGTCGAAGTCAAAAGGTTTTGAGCGGAAAATGGGAACGTGGGCACGCAAAGATGTCGTGGGTAGTTATGCGCCAAGATGGGTTGCAAGACATTTATTGTTGTATCAAGACATTCTTTACATTTATCATGAATTAAGTGTTAGATTTATTTAATATTGTGTGGGTTGCAATCAATTATTATTTTAGTTTGTGAAAAATGAGTTAATCATGATTTTGATGGGAATGCATAAGTAGGCTATTTTATTGGTTAAACGATCTTTTTAATTAAAATCTAAGTACTTGAAATCTGATTGGTGTGGGCAAAAGTGTGGACCTTGATCCTTGGTCCATAATGGTAGGTGTTTACTAATGCTTTTAGTAAACAATCACGAGTTTAATCTACTTAGGAGATTGACTCGAAGAATCTCAAAGAACAATTTGTGTAAATAAAAGATATAATGAAAAATGTGTGTTATTTAGATTTAAAACGTTTGAATAATAACCAAATGGATGCAAACAATAAACTTTGGATTAATATAATAAACAACAAACAAAGTAAATGAAGTAAATGACATTTAGCGTAAACGCTTCAAATACAAAGGATTTGCAGAATGTTTAAATAATGGATGCACCCTCATATTTCTCACAAATTGTTTCACTCTTTTGCTTAGGTACTTTAGTTATATAGAGAATAAATGAGAATTTTTGTGACCTCTAACTCATACATTGAGCTTAACTTATATACCTGTACAAGTAACCGTATACAGCCGATAGATCCTAATGATCTGACATGTTTCCCACTACTTAGGCAACTTTGCTCTAACTTGCTTCCACGCGTCTTCAAGGACAAAACTATTTAAAAACCAACCACTATGCTGATAATTGCATTAATAACTACTCTTGAACACCTCCCTCTATCAAGAATCCTTGATCCATCCCCATGATGTTGAGACATCTTCATATCACATATCCTTTGGACTTAAGAATATACTAAGTCCCCAACACTTGATAGACGTGTCGACTTCGACACCGATCGAAGTCTTATTTGTGATAACCTTTTCAAGATTGTGAATATGTTTGAAAGAAAGAGTAATCCTAATCTTGTTGATCTATTCCTGATACTCCTCCAAACTATTCTTCTCCTCAACTCAACTAACAAGTTAGTCGAACCACTTAGTTGACATAGTTAATATGTTGAAACTTTTGGTTAATGTTCTTTGACACTTAGCATTTTCAAGGTAGTTATTATAATTCTTTATTGACTTTTCACAATCTAGAGTTTACAAGCTAACATATGCCCCCCCAATGCCACTTTCAATTATTGTATTAGATGTAAGAAAGATGGTGTTTTTGTAATTGCTCGGCACTATTTAGATCAGTCTGCACACGTCACACTAATTAGACGTTTTTAGCCATCATGACTACTTTCCACCAATACGTCACATCACAGACATGTTGGTGTAAGCCCTATAGGCCAATACTTTTGGTACTTGTATCGAATTATTTATTAATAATAAAAGGTTTTTTTCTTTATTATGTTTGTCTAATAAAGTCCCTAGAATAGATAGGCCGTTTAATGTATCAAGTGTGACTTAATCATGAGATCACATTAAACATAAGGACATTATTCTTAAAGTATCTATAGTCAAGCTTTATTCTTAAGTGGGATAACATTAAAGCATTAAGACTATTATGTATATAGACTGATGATCACATCTCATGGATCATGGAAAAGGAGTTATCAAGTCTTAAACATAGGTATGAATATTAAGAGTCATATTTATACTAGATTGACCCGCTGATCACACTAAAATTTACGTATTTTCGACTCCGATTTCACATGCATTCTAGTTGTTTTATTGTCATTTTGTTGTGTTATTACTGTGTTTTCCTTTGTTTTCAGGTTTTTACTTTAATCGGAGCCCCGATCGAGAAAAGGAGTGAAAAAGGGCTAAAAATCCTAAAATTCAGCATTTTGTGCTTATGGCCTACCCCATGGCGGGCGCCACAGACCAAGCTATGACGTGTCCAAGTCCAACTTCCTCAACTCCCACGTTTCCCCACTTCGTCCACTAAGGTGCCCCACTTTGTGCTTGTGGCGGGCGCCATAGCCTTGTGGCGGGCGCCACAAGAAGGAAACGGTTTCCTCTATTTTCAAGTTGAAGGGCATCCAAGTCAATTCCACCTTTTTTATTTGCTTATAAATAGAAACGCGAATTCAGTTTTATAATCATCCAAACTTATAGCAGAGGCAAACTCAGAAGCAACTTTGTTTCACTTAGGCATATATTCAGTATTTTATAGTGGTAATCGCTTCGCATTGGAGTGTTACCACAATTGTGTAATCAAGTCTGTGATAGAGTCTGTAATCGAGTTTGGAGCAATTTGGAAGGAAGTTAATCTTGCCGCCATTTTCTTTTCCGCATTGCAATTTACTCAGCCCTCCGATTGGAGCAGGTTTTTATTACTCGCTTTTACTTTATTTATTTCCCGCACTCGCCTTTACTTTATTTATTTCCCGCACTCGCTTTTACTTTATTTATTTCCCGCACTCGCTTTTACTTTATTTATTTCCCGCACTCGCTTTTACTTTATTTATTTCCCGCACTCGCTTTAAATTTGTTTATTTCCCGCACTCGCTTTTACTTTATTTATTTCTCGCACTCGCTTTAAATTATTTACTTTCCGCACTCGCACTACTTTTATTTACTTTCCGCACTCGCACTACTTTTATTTATTTTAATGCACTTTTACTTTACCATGTCTAGCTAAATTTATAAGGCTAGAATGTAAGGATCGTAATTGAACCGATAATCCGTACAATTGTTCGTAGAAACACTTAAGGGCTATTTTAACTTTCAAATTAAGTTTTCCCGCACTTCAATTCCGTTGGGTAAGATCGAAAGCCGTCCAACGTCTTTTTAAACTTAATTGTTTTTAACTATTTCAAAAACAGCGAAAGCGCTTTGTTTAGTTCATTAGGAGTTTTTAACATTAAGAAGAAAAGAGATTTTAAAACTATTTTTGGACGCACTTATAAGTTTAGAGTCTGGTTTGTAAGAACCTCTTTTGGTTAAGAAATCCAGGTTATAATACTTTTCAACTTAGTCAAGATATTATATTTCTTAAAAATAGGTTTACTACTCTAACGCAATGCGCGCCTTTTTATAAGTGACAATAAGAGGGTTTGATTAGGGAGTACAACTCGGTTCTGAATACACGAAAGCGACAGTTCCTGTTAAATTAGTTCTTTTCAAAGTAGGAAACACTGCCCATAAGTAGCTCTACTAGCAAGTACCTGGATTATCAATTAATTATATGAATTACATTCGACCCTGTCTTTATAAATTATATTCTATTTTCAATACTTTACTTTTCATTGCACACTACAAAAACACCTATTTCGATTGCCTTTGATAAACACCATAACGACAGATAACGATAGATTGACACTTGGTCTCTGTGGATATGATAATCTTTTATATTACTCTGACGCGTTCGTACACTTGCGAACACCGCATCAAGTTTTTGGCGCCGTTGCGGGGGACCAATTTCGTCAAATTTCATTTTCCTGTTGTTATATCGTTTAGACTTAGGTTATTTCCCGCCGGTCAATGCGAAGAACTCGCAGCACCGGAAGTTTAAGCTTAGTATACCCTCTGGCGGAACCTGAACGTTACGCTCGCGCACGTTTATTCTTTCATAGAATTAAGAGAGCTATGGCCGAAGATCAAAACCAAAGACCTCTTAAGGAATTCGCTCAACCATCTAATGAAGAACCTAGTTCTAGTATAGTAAACCCAATCATACCAACCAATAATTTTGAACTTAAACCATCCCTGTTACAACTAGCACAACAGAGACAATTTGCGGGTCTCGCTACTGAGAACCCTAACCAACATTTAAAAATATTTCTTCAATTAGCAGATACTTTTAAAACCAATGGAGCTTCTCCTGAGGCAATACGTTTAAGATTATTTCCTTTTTCCCTCAGAGATAAAGCTCTATCATGGTTAGATTCCCTTCCACCCAATTCCATTACGACTTGGGATAACCTTAGAAGAGTTTTTCTTGGTAGATATTTCCCCCCGAGTAAGACCGCCGTTCTTCGAAACCATATAACTAGATTTACCCAAAACCAAGGAGAATCGTTGTTCGAAGCTTGGGAGAGATATAAAGAGTTGTTACGAGCATGCCCACATCATGGCTTAGAAAATTGGTTAATCATTTAAACCTTCTATAATGGACTTCATTACAACACAAAGATGACCATCGATGTTGCCGCAGGCGGTGCTTTGATGAACAAACCTTACCCTGAAGCTAGTGCCCTCATCGAAGATATGGCTCAAAACCATCAATCATGGGGAGCCGAACGAGCGACAGTTGAGAAGAAGAAGCCCAAGGAGGAGTGCATGAACTAAGCTCTATAGACATGATGCAGGCTAAAATGGACGCATTAGCCCTTAAGGTTGAGCATATGTGCATAAACCTGAATACTGTAGCCGCAGTTTCGTCGGATTGTGAGATATGTGGAACCCAAGGACACCAATCCGCTGAATGCAGTCTATTAAACGAAACCCACTCCGAGCAAGTGAACTACACCCAAGGGAACCCATATTCGAATACCTATAACCCTGGATGGAGGAATCACCCTAACTTCTCCTATAAAAACAATAACCCTATTCAAAATAATGCACCTCCAAGACCTAGTTATCAAGCCCCTAGATCAAATCAACCTATGCAACCTGTACCACCAAAACCAAGCCTTGAGAAAATTATGGAAAATTTTATCACCGCTCAAACCCAACAAAACAAGGAGTTCATGAATCAAAACATTCATGTTAACGAATTGATTACTCAGTTAGGAACCAAGGTTGACCAAATAGTTACTCATACCAAGATGCTTGAAACCCAGATCTCTTAGGTAGCTTTAAACCAAGCCCCTCAGACTACACCTGGAGGACAATTCCCTGGACAACCTCAACAAAATCCGAGAGGACAAGCCAATGCCATTACCCTACGAAGTGGGAACGCTTATGATGAGCCACCAAACCCTAGATTAAGTGAACCCGAAACTTCTAAGGAATGTACCAAACCCCCAGACAAAGTAAAGGAACCAGAGGGATCTGAAAACCAGGAAGGTCGAGATAAAGGAGAAGAACCTAAAGATAAAATTTACGTACCGCCCCCGCCATATAAACCACCTATACCATATCCGCAAAGACTCAAACAAACCCAGATCAATAAACAGTATCAAAAATTTATTAAAGTTATAGAAAAACTTCATGTAGAAATCCCTTTCACAGAAGCCATCACCCAAATACCTTCTTATGCAAAGTTTCTGAAAGACATCCTTACCAACAAACGTAGACTTGACGATCCGAAGCCTTTGGAATGTAATGCTATTTCCGAGGACAAATTAGCAAAGAAAGATAAAGATCCTGGAAATTTCTCCATTCCTTGCCTTTTGGGTAATCATGTCATCGAAAAAGCTTTTCTAGACTTAGGAGCTAGTGTGAGTTTAATGCCTCTAGCAGTTTATGAGAGGCTAAACTTAGGAGAATTATAATCCACTAAGATGTCACTTCAGTTAGCCGATAGATCTGTTAAATATCCGATAGGAATTTTATAAGATGTTCCTGTTAGGATAGGTCAACTATTTATCCCTACTGATTTTGTCGTCATGGACATCAAAGAGGACAATGATATACCAATTCTTCTAGGTAGACCGTTCTTATCGACTGCAGGAGCCATAATAGATGTCAAGAAAGGAAAGTTGACGTTTGAGGTAGATGACGAGAAAATAGAATTTATACTTTCGAAATTTCTTATGCCACCTGTGATGGGAGACTCGTGTTATGCCTTAGATATCATTGATGAATGTGTTAGAGAATTAGAATAAAAAGAAATTATTAAGTTACCATCAACCCCCATAAAGGAAGATGATGACTTTAAAGAACCTTACATCGATGATAACCTTTACGAATGTTTATCCCTTACTCCAGATCCTATGCCATGCCCTAAGAAACCAACCTTAGAACTTAAGGAACTGCCTAAGAACCTGAGATATGAGTTCCTCGATGAAAAGATGAACCGTCCAGTTATAGTTAGTGCTACCTTGAGCCAAGAGGAGACGAACCAACTTTTAGACGTTTTACGAAGATATCCCTCAGCCTTAGGATATAATATCTCTGACTTGAAAGGTATAAGCCCATTCGTATGCATGCATCGGATTTCGCTCGAAAAAGATTCAAAACCCTTTAGGGAACATCAGAGAAGAATAAACCCTATAATGAGTGATGTTGTTAAGAAGGAAGTTCTTAAGTTGCTTGAGGCAGGTATAATCTACCAGATCTATGATAGTAAGTGGGTGAGCCCTGTGCATGTAGTACCTAAAAAGGGAGGCATCACAGTCGTGCAAAACGATAAAGGCGAACATGTCGCAAAATGTTTAGAAGGAGGATGACGGATGTGTATAGATTATAGAAAATTAAATAAAGCAACTAGGAAGGACCATTTCCCTTTACCGTTTATAGACCAAATGTTGGAGCGTCTAGCCAGACACTCTTACTTTTGTTATCTAGATGGATACTCTGGATTCTTCCAAATACCTATTCACCCTGAAGATCAAGAAAAAACTACCTTTACATGCCCCTATGGAACTTTTGCCTACAGACGAATGCCATTCGGCCTCTGTAATGCCCCAGCTACTTTCCAACGCTGCATGATGTCAATATTCGCAGATTACCTAGATGGTATCATGGAAGTGTTTATGGATGATTTCTCGATTTGCGGATTCGATTTCAACAATTGCCTTGCTAACCTTGAGAAAATCCTGGAGAGATGCGTGGAGGTGAACCTCGTGCTAAATTGGGAAAAATGTCATTTCATGGTAACCGAAGGAATAGTTCTAGGACATATAGTTTCCGAAAAAGGTATAGAGGTAGATAAAGCTAAAATAGAAGTTATAGAAAACTTAAAACCACCAAAAACCATCAGAGAAGTCCGAAGCTTTCTTGGACACGCTGGATTCTACCGGCGTTTTATTAAGGACTTCTCCAAAATAACTAAACCGTTAACCGGACTTTTAATGAAAGATGCTGAATTCATTTTCGACGAAAAATGTAATGACGCATTTAATCTTCTAAAGCAAGCATTAGTATCAGCACCCATTATGAAACCGCCCGATTGGTCGGAACCGTTTGAAATAATGTGCGATGCTAGTGATTATGCAGTTGGAGCCGTTCTAGGACAAAGGAAAGATAAAAAATTATACGCCATTTATTATGCCAGTAGAACCCTAGATGCTGCCCAGCTTAATTACGCAACAACTGGAAAAGAATTACTCGCTGTAGTTTTCGCTATAGACAAATTTAGATCTTATCTAGTAGGAGCAAAAATTATTGTTTACACCGATCATGCTGCCATTCGTTACCTATTAAGTAAAAAAGATGTCAATCCCAGGTTACTCCGATGGATTCTATTACTACAAGAATTTGATTTAGATATAAGAGATAAAAAAGGCACTGAAAATGTAGTAGCCGATCACCTTTCTAGGCTAGAACATCTAAAACCTGAACTAGTACCCATAAATGATGATTTCGCCTATGATAGACTGATAGCTAAAGTAGAAACCATTAAAGACAATAACCTAGATCCTTATGAGCACCCCCAAAATTCCTTAGCAATAAGTAACGTACCCTGGTATGCAGATTTCGTTAACTACCTAGCTGCTGATATAGTACCCCCTGATCTTGACTACCACCGCAAGAAGAAATTCTTCCACGATGTGAGAAACTTCTATTGGGATGAACCGCTCCTTTTCAAAAGGGGTAAAGATGGCATTTTTCGCCGTTGCGTTCCAGAAGAAGAGATAAATAGTATTATCGAGCATTGTCATTCTGCACCTTATGGTGGACATGCGAGCACCTCTAAGACATACGCCAAGATTCTTCAAGCTGACCTATTCTGGCCTACCATGTGGCGTGATGTCTATGCTTATATTGTCAAATGTGATAGATGCCAACGCACTGGAAACATTTCAAGACGTGATGAAATGTCCTTAAGAAACATTCAGGAAGTAGAACTCTTCGACGTATGGGGTATAGATTTCATGGGACCTTTTCCACCATCCTTAGGAAATAGGTATATCTTAGTAGTTGTAGACTATGTGTCTAAGTGGATTGAAGCTATAGCTGCACCCACAAACGACACTAGGGTAGTAATCAAATTATTTAAAAACTATATATTCCCTAGATTTGGAACACCACGTTTAGTCATAAGCCATGGAGGATTACACTTTATATCAAGAATATTTGACAAACTTTTAAGAAAATATGGAGTTAGGCATAGAGTAGCAACACCATACCATCCACAAACTAGTGGTCAAGTAGAAGTATCTAATAGGGAGATAAAACAGATCCTAGAGAAAATTGTTTCTATTTCTAGGAGAGACTGGTCTCAGAAGCTTCAAGAAGCATTATGGGCCTATAGAACCGCTTTCAAAACCCCTATAGGAACTACTCCTTATCAACTAGTTTATGGAAAATCATGTCACTTACCATTCGAGTTAGAGCATAAGGCCTATTGGGCCATTAAAACTTTGAATTTAGACTACTTAGCTGCTGGAGAAAAGCGTATCCTAGACATTCATAAATTGGAAGAACTTAGGAAATCTGCCTACGAGAATGCAAAAATATATAAAGAGAGGACAAAAGCCTATCACGACAAAAGAATAGTAAAGAAAAACTTCAATATAGGCGATTTTGTTCTCCTTTTCAACACTAGGTTACGACTCTTCCCTGGAAAGCTACGTTCAAGATGGACTGGTCCTTTCGAAGTATCCAAGATTCTGAGATCCGGAGTCGTAGAAATCAAGTACCAAACTTGTATCCCATTCATTGTAAATGGACAAAGACTGAAGCTCTACGAAGGAGGAGACATTCCAACATACTACTCAAGCCACACCCTGATTGATCCACCGATTCATACTACTACAGGTGTATAAATTCTAATCGTCAAGCTAATGACGTTAAACAAGCGCTGAGTGGGAGGCAACTCATGGTTTTTCTTTTCATTTTACTTTTTTCGCATTTATTTACATTTATTTTTATTTTTATTTTATTTTATCATATTTTGCATAGAGACTAAAAGTTTGAATGGTTTGTATTTTCAGGATCACTTTCCTAACTTTTACAGGATGCGGGGTTTTGATGACATGCATGTTGCCTATAGAGACAATGCTCAGAGGGAGCGCTACATTGCTTTATACCAGCGCCTTATGGCACCCACACGTTACCCTGATCAGCATTGTATGGAGGCACTGGGTATCGAGCCTAGTATCCGATTCCTTAGCCACCAGCTCCACTGGGACGAATTTGATGATGACTTGAGTAACACATATAGGAACCTGACTTTGGAGTTCCTGAGTTCATTCGACTACGACCCATATTCTGGACCAGATGGGAATGCTACTTTCAGACTTTTTGGAGTTGAGTACTCCTTCATCCAGAAAGAGTTCGGCGACCTGTTGGGTTTCCAGACTACTCCTGATGCTATCCCGGAGACACCTTTGGGATATTTCCTGGGTAAGGAAGTGGAGAAGTTTTGGAGTGATATATCAGGTGGCGGAAGCCAGGATCCATCTACACAGTTATCTTATGTCATACATAACCTAGCCTTCAGGTATTTTCAGATGATATTAGCACATTCCTTCTTGGGAAGACAGGATGCATAGACACTACTGAGTGAAGAGGAGATCTTCCTATTATTTTGCGCATCCCAGTCTCACCCAGTAGCATGTGGGAACTTTTTATTGAATAATCTCAGCGGTATCTCTAGATCCACCGAAGGAGTCATCCATGTTGGTGGAATCATCACACAGATTGTTGTCGCTTTAGGTCTGTCTCGCAAGCTGTTGCATCTTCGGACCTACTGTGGATACACGACCATGGACATCGATTTTTATTTGACCAGAGGATTGATGAGGAGAGCCTATTTCCACCCATGTCAGTTCCGATTGCTAGTCGACAGCGAGGCCATCCATTACTTCACATTGCCAGACCCTATGATGACCAGTGTGCATGATCCAACTAATTGGAGTTATGCTCTAGAGGGCCAGGGAGAGACCGTTGAGGAGCCGAGATCGCCCCCAGTTGCTGAATACACGCCTACACCACCATCTCCTAGAATCACTGTTTTCTCTAATAATCATTCATTGCAGACACCCGAGATACGCACCCAGATTGTTGAGTGCCGTAGAGAGATTGCAGAGCTTAGACAGGAAGTGACGGACTTAACTTTACAGATGGGAGTGTCTGATCTCACCCATGCTACTGAAGCCGATTGTCTATATCAGGAGATCGCAGAGCTCAGGCAGGAGATAGCCGTGCTCCGTGGATCCACTCAGACAGACGACGCCCCTACTACCTGATCTCACCATTTCATTTCATTTTATTTCTCTTTTATATATTTCTCGTATTTGCATTACCCATTATTATCGCATTTGAATATTATATAAACTACTACTATACATTAGTATTTCTATTTTATCTATATATGTTTTATATTTATTTTATTTTGCATTTTTCAGTTTTTTATATTTAATTTCTGTTTTTGTTTTTGTTTCAGTTTCACTTTTTATTTTCGTTTTTACTTTTATAAAATTATGCAAGTCAAAGAAACTAGGAGAATCACAAGACAAATGCTATCCAGACCCCTCAAAGCCAAAAGACAAGCGAAGCCCAAACCAAAGGACAAAAATCTGGCTCAGCCAGATTTTGCCTTGTGGCGCCCGCCATAGGACCTGTGGCGCCCGCCACAGCGTCTGTTAATGGTCGGGGCAGACCCTTTTTCTTCACCATTTTTGCAACTTACAACCTCCAAAACCCATTTTTTCACCTTGGAAAAAAGTCCTTGAACCCCCAAAAAGCTCATACTTTCCTAACCATCATACCACACATATCATTGTTCCACTTTCCATTTTCGATTTCATCCGCCGGATTTTGTAAAAAATCCAACCTTTTCACCAACCACTTCATCTTCTTCACCCACTTTTCAAGAGCATTCAAATGGAGTTCAACGGATTCATTCTTCGAGGAGGGAAACCAGGGGAGAGACAAAGAAAAATCATTGAACGGTTGCAAAATCGGGAAATTCTCCCGACAAGGTACGTTGACGAAAATTGTCTCTATACTTTAGGTATCTACCATAGTATTTTCCATTTATTAGACAACTTAGGTTTGCATAATTTCTTTATCAACAAAGAACCCACCTATGAGCGGCTGACAATCGAATTTTTAAGTTCCTTAATTTATATTGTCAGCCCTAACACTGCTAGCACAGTCGGTACTGTCAAATTTAGAATGTTTGCTGTTGAATACCAATTCAGTACCGATGAACTAGCTAGTCTGTTAGGGATCCCTCATGGGGAAGGTGCTATTTGTGAGGCCCCTTTGGATTCCGAATGGTCTGTTGAGGTATTTTCCTTCTGGGAGCGTTTATCAAACACTTCAATAAACTCTTTTGAAGGAGTTCTTGCCTCAACCATCCATAACCCGGCCATCAGAGTTTTTAGATATCTGTTGGCATGCACTATTTTTGGCCGGGAGAATCCAAATAAGGTTAACGCTAGAGAGCTTATATATTTGCAAGGAAGTCTCACAAATAGGCGAATTAATTCGGTTCCGTTTATGCTCGCCCATATGATTTTAACTCTGAATAAGGCGGGACCGATATCTTTTGGTGGATTGATTACGTCTATTGCTCGGGCACTTAACCTGAACAATGAGATGGCTACCCTAGACCCCTTACCTCCTCGCACAATTAACTTAAAATTTCTGAGAGATATGAAATTGTGTCGTTCAAGGAGAGAAGGAGGTTATACACTTATGATTCATGGTGTAGCCATCCCATATGTTATTCTACCTTGCACTAGACGTACAGATATACGTGATGAGAGGAATTGGACCTACGATTTAGATGCTCCACTTGTTTTGGGTCCTCTTCCTTCTAAGATTCTTGATGAGGGGGGACCAGACACTGATGATGAATATGATGGGAGAGAGAGATCTCCTGTACCACATGTGTCCCCCCATCATCCTTCACCACCACACACCGCACCATCTTCTTCTTCTGCAGGTACCACTCCTGGCTTCTATATTACAGAGGAGATGTGGTGTGACCACCTGGCTAGAGAGCAAAGGCGTGACGACCTACTCTCTACCCTCCAACAACAAATGACGGATAATATGAACTTCATGCAAGAATCGCAGCGGAGGACAGACAGGTCCTACGACACTGTTCTACAGTCTCTACAAGAGATCACAGACTCATAGGCTCGTCAACAACATTACCACCAGCGACACATTGCTCTCGTAGAAAACACTCAGGTACCATTTTAGGTCACCTTCGAGATGTGAAGACCGCTTAGGATGCCCTGCAGGCGAGGATGGATCAAAGAGACCGTCGTCGTACCCGATCCCGTTGTCCACCTCAGGATGGCGAGGGCACTAGTGGTCAGCAATAGGTTGCCAGGTAACTCTTCCTTATCTTATTTCGAAACATTAGGGACAATGTTCGATTTAAGTGTGGGAGGAGACTCTATCGTCTTTCCTTTATTGTTTTTCTCGCTTTTCCTTTATCGTTTTTTTTATTTGCTATTTTAGATTGTTTATTTCCTTTTAGTTGTTTAATTTTCTTTTTAGTATAATGCATGAGTCTGACGAGTCACCAAATATAGTAGATCCTTAGTACAATCCTACCTCCCCATACCTTTAGCCCCACCAATTTTTTTTTGCAAAAGAAAATAGTGTTATTTCGAAAGTTTTCAGATTTTAAGGACATGTTTTGAGTAAGGATGCGGTGACTTGGGAGAACTTTGCGAAACATCAGTATCTGTTTTAGCACCATAAGCTTCGTAAATATAGGAATCATTCCCGAAACCCCATATACCATGGCCTTAATCATCATTTCCGTATAAGTCCTTAGTAGTTTATCTCAGCAGTCAGCTCCGGCCTACGCATCCTCTACGTAGGGGACCGATGCAAATAAGTGAATGATCCAGAAAAACAAAAAAATAAAAGAAAGCAAAAAGGCAACTCCGGTATAGGTGACCCTCACAAAGTCATTTAAACCAAAGAATTGTAAAAAATAGCTACAAAAAGAAAAATAAAAAGAAAAAGAAAAGCAGTATTCACTGTTAGTTGGTTCAGAAGTATCTGGCACTGAACTCGGTAGGGCGGATTACGATCTGATCCCCCACAACTACAGTTGGGTCCAATAAAAGGGTTTACACATGTTTATGTGCCAGAAACCCCAAGCTCTGATCATAATCACTAACAGGCCACTCTACTATGAAGTATGTACTGGTAACGGGCTTAATGTGATTGCGCCTGAATGAAAAGGACACAAAAGAGATGAAGAGGCAGGCCTAGGTATTGTGGGATAATATGGGTTGGTTAATATAGGAATGACGTTTATGTCCGTATTCGCGGATCAGTGTCATCATGATACCCTTAGTTCACTCAGTTAGTACCTATCACTGCATCCCGACTTGAACTTGGAATTTTTACCTGAAGCACTCGTTTACACAAATTTTCTTTTATGAACTTTTCAATGTTTTGCTTGAGGACAAGCAAAGGTTTAAGTGTGGGAGAGTTTGATCACACTAAAATTTACGTATTTTCGACTCCGATTTCACATGCATTCTAGTTGTTTTATTGTCATTTTGTTGTGTTATTACTGTGTTTTCCTTTGTTTTCAGGTTTTTACTTTAATCGGAGCCCCGATCGAGAAAAGGAGTGAAAAAGGGCTAAAAACCCTAAAATTCAGCATTTTGTGCTTATGGCTTACCCCATGGCGGGCGCCACAGACCAATCCATGACGTGTCCAAGTCCAACTTCCTCAACTCCCACGTTTCCCCACTTCGTCCACTAAGGCGCCCCACTTTGTGCTTGTGGCGGGCGCCATAGCCTTGTGGCGGGCGCCACAAGAAGGAAACGATTTCCTCTATTTTCAAGTTGAAGGGCATCCAAGTCAATTCCACCTTTTTTATTTGCTTATAAATAGAAACGCGAATTCAGTTTTATAATCATCCAAACTTAGAGCAGAGGCAAACTCAGAAGCAACTTTGTTTCACTTAGGCATATATTCAGTATTTTATAGTGGTAATCGCTTCGCGTTGGAGTGTTACCACAATTGTGTAATCAAGTCTGTGATAGAGTCTGTAATCGAGTTTGGAGCACTTTGGAAGGAAGTTAATCCTGCCGCCATTTTCTTTTCCGCATTGCAATTTACTCAGCCCTCCGATTGGAGCAGGTTTTTATTACTCGTTTTTACTTTATTTATTTCCCGCACTCGCCTTTACTTTATTTATTTCCCGCACTCGTTTTTACTTTATTTATTTCCCGCACTCACTTTTACTTTATTTATTTCCCGCACTCGCTTTTACTTTATTTATTTCCCGCACTCGCTTTAAATTTGTTTATTTCCCGCACTCGCTTTTACTTTATTTATTTCTCGCACTCGCTTTAAATTATTTACTTTCCGCACTCGCACTACTTTTATTTACTTTCCGCACTCGCACTACTTTTATTTATTTTAATGCTCTTTTACTTTACCATGTCTAGCTAAATTTATAAGGCTAGAATGTAAGGATCGTAATTGAACCGATAATCCGTACAATTGTTCGTAGAAACACTTAAGGGCTATTTTAACTTTCAAATTAAGTTTTCCCGCACTTCAATTCCGTTGGGTAAGATCGAAAGCCGTCCAACGTCTTTTTAAACTTAATTGTTTTTAACTATTTCAAAAACAGCGAAAGCGCTTTGTTTAGTTCATTAGGAGTTTTTAACATTAAGAAGAAAAGAGATTTTAAAACTATTTTCGGACGCGTTTATAAGTTTAGAGTCTGGTTCGTAAGAACCTCTTTTGGTTAAGAAATCCAGGTTATAATACTTTTCAACTTAGTCAAGATACTATATTTCTTAAAAATAGGTTTACTACTCTAACGCAATGCGCGCCTTTTTATAAGTGACAATAAAAGGGTTTGATTAGGGAGTACAACTCGGTTCTGAATACGCGAAAATGACAGTTCCTATTAAATTAGTTCTTTTCAAAGTAGGAAACACTGCCCATAAGTAGCTCTACTAGCAAGTACCTGGATTATCAATTAATTATGTGAATTACATTTGACCCTGTCTTTATTAATTATATTCTATTTTCAATACTTTACTTTTCATTGCACACTACAAAAACACCTATTTCGATTGCCTTTGATAAACACCATAACGACAGATAACGATAGATTGACACTTGGTCTCTGTGGATACGTTAATCTTTTATATTACTCTGACGCGTTCGTACACTTGCGAACACCACATCAAGTTATTGACCACATCACCCGCTATGAGAATACTATATAGAATGTTATGCAAAGTGTCATAAGTTATTCTCATGGTGATAATGGTGTATACCACCCTTCAACCTGAAGCCACTATGGACCCTAGATGTAGAGTTGAGTGCCTTATTGTTGATCAAACATTGTCCGTAACTGGATGACCATAAAGACAGTTGATGGGTACTCCACGAAGCATGCTAAGGGACATGAGTGACCTAGATGGAATTTGCCCATCCCGCGTAACAGGATAAATGTCTATGGGCCCAATATTGAACTGGACAAGGATGACACTGTCTATGCCTTGTGTTAATATAGACATAAGGGCAAAAGGGTAATTGTACACATAAGTATTATCAAGGAAGGATTTGTCAGATCACATGACATTTTCGTGTCTTGGGTAGCAGTGATGTGTTGCTAGATACCGCTCACTATTTATTATGTTAAATACATGATTTAATATAATTGCCAATGTCGCGAAAACTTACAGGGTCACACACAAAAGGACAGATTGATGAGAGATAGAGTAACTAAGGAATACCGTAATGTACGGTGCACTTAAGTGAATTGTAGAACATCGTAAGGTACGGTGTACTTAAGTAGAATACGAAATATGGTAAGGTACCACGCGCTTAAGTGATTTTTGCATATTATAAGATATATGCCACATACACTTGAGTGGGCTTTTTAGCTTGCAGCCCACACAAGTGGTTCTATAAATAGAACCATTATGTAGAAGCATTTATGCAGTTGTAATTTAGTTTCTTTCTCTCTCTCTCTCACTAAAAGCCTTCATTCGTAGCAGCTAGCACTGACATTGAAGGTATCCGTTCATGTGGACTAAGTAGAGGCGTTGTCATCGTTCAACGTTCGTGATTGCTCCGTAGATATGCATCAAAGGTTACAATCGCCACAAGAGGTAACGATTCTATCACTGATCATGCCCATTCGTAAGGATCATTAAAAGAGAAATTTTAAATTCCATTGCGTTTTGGATCACTCTTCTCCTTCAGTGGTATTAGAGCCACTTATGAAACCATGCATCTGATAGATGTTTATTTTCTGTATTTTCTGTATTAATACGATTAAAAGAAGAATGAATCAAAGAATAAACGATTAATTAAATTTGGCATCATGTGTGTACGATTTGGATGATTGATGTTGACTATGCTTCGGAATCCAACATTAGTATGGTGAAGCAGCGATACATCGATCGTCCATAGGTTATGCAATTGAGATCGATCAAGTTATATATATGATATAAGTAATCTTGATGCAAAATACGGTATATATGATATACTGTTTCTATTTCGTTCATTCAAACACTTAATGGTTGTTTTCCTTTGAGCGATCAATGGTCGTTTGCTTCTTGATCCGACATTAGTATGGTGAAGCAATGACGTGTTGATCAATCATACTAAATTAATAATCGAGGTGTGTTTGAAGGTCTGAAATTGGTGCATTAGGGTTAATGACGGCACAAGGGTTGTGTTGCCAAAGAGTTATGCGATTAGGGTTGTGACTGCGCAAGAGTTATGCTTTAAAGTATCAAGTGTTGATGCGAAAAATGACGTCAATTTCAAATGAATTGTTCATTAAAAATTTCGGCCAGGGGCGCTGCCCCTTGACCCCCGTCCGCTGATCGATCTGTGGAAACCCCGTCCCGCTGATCGGGCAGCGGACCCCCGACTAACTCTACATAGTGTGATCGGTCGCCGAAATTTAATTTGGTTTTAATTAATTAAAAAACTTAAAATTAATAATAATAATGTGTTTATTATTATTGTCTTGTGGTGATCGGTTATGGCCTTAGTTTTCCTTTATTGTGTTTTGGGTTTTTAAAATACGACCTGCGTGTCGTGCCTCTCTTTTAATCTCATAATGTAACTTCTTTTCTCATCTCACTTCCTCGTATGTAAAACGAGTTTCTTTTATGTAATGTAATGTTGTGAAGAAAGAGAAGAATTCAATATCAAAGGAGGACAACCTTGAAGATCTTGCTTGGAGAAGCTTAGATCATTATTAGGGTAGCTTAGGTTCTCTCATTGGCTTGGGAGAACAATTGCGCTAGGGGTCATAATTGTTTCATTATGTATGTTGATGCATGTGAATGTATGTTGATGCATGTGAGAGACGATTTATATGATAAATAAGCCGGTGAGATCAGAATAATTGCAAATTCCCTCAAATTAAATATTAAGTTTATGCTTTCCAAATTTTAGCACTCATCAAGACTAGTATCAGACAATGTAGGTTTCGCCTACGCGAGGTGCATGTTCTATATTAGTAAGGTGCGATTGGATAATTGTAGTATCCAATTGCTAAAACAATGGGTCAAACTTAACTAAACAAATTATAATAAGATTATATATGTTTAGAAGTAAGAGTTGGAAATGATCCATGTGATGGATTGAAATAAGGAGTTATTGACCCAACTAAAATATTCGAGAGTTGTATTAGATACAATTGGAAGGAGTTCCTACCTAAATAACCTAGTTTTGTGTAATCCGTCTACGCGGACTTAAAACAAAGTGAAATGTGGATCTCGACCCACTAGAAAATCTTCCAACGGGATTTTCCGAATCAAATGGTGAGGGTCATTTGTTTTGAGTAAAATAGTGGGAGCATATTTAATTAAAGGCCTAATTAAATATGTTATTGATACATATGTTTTCATTATTTTCATATAGATTACCATGACAACAAACACCTCTAATAACATTTTACGATCAATCCTTGACAAGAAAAAATTGTCTGGGACAAATTTTCTGGATTGACACCGAAATCTGAGGATTGTTCTCAAACATGATAGAAAGTTGTATGTCTTGGAGAAACCTATTCCTGAAGAGGAACCTCCTAGTTCTGCACCTAAGGCAGAAAGAGATGCTTATCAGAAACATGTCGATGATGCCAATGAAATTGCTTGTCTCATGCTAGCTACCATGAACTCAGAGTTGCAAAAGCAACATGAGAACATGGCAGCGTTCGATATGATCGAACACCTGAAGATGCTCTATCAAGAGCAAGCAAGGCACAAAAGGTTTGAAGTTTCAAAAGCCCTTTTTTCAAGGCAAGTTAGCTGAGGGAGCCCCTGTAGGTCCCCGTGTGCTTAAGATGATTGGGTATATGGAAAACCTTGAGAGGTTAGGTTTTCCCCTCGGAAAGGAACTTGCGACTGATTTGATTTTGCAATCGTTGCCAGATAGATTCAGTCAATTTGTCCTAAATTTCAATATGAATGATATGGACAAATCTCTTCCTGAACTGCTAACCATGTTAAGAACTGCTGAGCAGAATCTGAAGTCAAAAGGGAAGTTCATTCTGATGATCGGAAATGGATAGAGACAGAACAAAAGACCCACCAAGAAAGGTGATAAAGGGAAAGGCAAGGAAGTTGCCAAACCCAAACCCATTGTTGCTGCTTTGAAGCTTAGTGGAGGCAGAGCAAAGGAAGGCACCTGCTTCCATTGCGGTAAGACCGGACACTGGAAGAGAAACTGCCCAAAGTACCTAGAAGATAAAGAGAATGGAGTAGAGACTTCAACTTCAGGTATTTTTGTTATTGAAATTAATTTATCTACTTCTGCATCATGGGTATTAGATACTGGATGCGGTTCTCACATTTGTACCAATGTGCAGGGGCTAAAAAGGAGTAGGGATTTGGCAAAAGGTGAAGTTGACCTACGAGTTGGCAATGGAGCAAAGGTTGCTGCTTTAGCCGTAGGAACTTATGTATTGACTTTACCTAGTGGTTTAATAATTCAGTTAGAGAATTGTTATTATGTACCTGTAATTAGCAGGAATATTATTTTTGTTTCTTGTTTGGACAAGTTTGGTTTTTCAATTATAATAAAGAACAATTGTTGCTCAATTTATTTGAATGATATATTCTATGCTACTGCACAAATGAATAATGGACTATATGTCCTTGATCTTGAAATGCCTATTTATAACATTAATATTAAAAGGATGAAACCTAATGAGTTAAATCCAACTTACCTTTGGCATTGTCGATTAGGCCACATAAATGAGAAACGCATTTCCAAACTCCATAAAGATGGACTCTTGGACTCTTTTGATTATGAATCATATGAGACATGCAGATCTTGTTTAATTGGAAAGATTACAAAGTCTCCATTCACAGGAAAAGATGAAAGAGATAATGATCTTTTGTCCCTCATACATGCTGATGTATGTGGACCACTGAACATACCAGCCAGAGGAGGTTTTCAGTACTTCATCACATTTATTGATGATTTCAGTAGATATGGTTATGTGTATTTAATGAAACACAAATCAGAGTCCTTTGAAAAGTTCAAGGAATTCAAGAATGAAGTACAAAACCAACTAGGTAAGAATATTAAAACTCTTCGATCAGATCGAGGTGGCGAGATGACCCCAATGGAATCGTGTATCTGAGAGAAGAAATCGAACCCTGTTAGACATGGTCCGATCCATGATGAATCACGCCGATCTTCCAAACTCCTTTTGGGGACATGCACTATTGATAACAACTTACACACTTAACCGTGTTCCATCTAAAAAGGTAGAGAAGACACCATATGAGATATGGAGTGGTAAGAAACCACATATGTATTACATGAAGATTTGGGGTTGCGAAGTTTATATGAAACGACAAATTTCAACTAAGCTTAAGCCCAAATTTGACAAATGCTTACTTGTGGGGTATCCTAAAGAAACAAGAGGGTATTACTTCTACAATCCTTCTGAGGGAAAAGTGTTTGTCGCTTGAACTGGAGTTTTCCTAGAAAAGGATTTTATTTCCAAAGGAATCAGTGGGAGGAAAGTAGAGCTTGAAGAAATTCAAGAATCACAAAGCATTGATACACCTATGGAGGAATTAGAGCAGGAAACATAAGTAATTGTGGAAGAGCAACCTGCTCAAGTAGAACAAGACCAGCGTAGGTCAAGCATGATATGTCACCTACCTGAGAGATATGGATATCTCATAACTAATTAAGGTGATGTATTACTCATGGATCAAGATGAGCCTGTGACCTACCAAGAGACCATAATTGGTCCCGAGTCTGAGAAGTGGCTAGAAGCCATGAAATCTGAAATGGATTCCATGTACACAAACCAAGTTTGGACATTGGTAGAGCCTCCTGTAGGAGTTAACCCTATAGGATGCAAGTGGGTCTTCAAAAAGAAGATTGACATGGATGGTAAGGTACATACCTATAAGGCAAGACTAGTTACAAAAGGATATAAACAAATTCATGGGGTTGACTATGATGAAACCTTTTCACCAATTGCAATGCTTAAATCTGTTCGGATTTTACTTGTTATCGCTGCATATCATGATTATGAAATATGGCAGATGGATATCAAAACTGCTTTCCTTAATGGGAATCTTCTTGAGGATGTGTACATGATACAACCTGAAGGATTTGACATACATCTTCTTCAAATTATCCCATGTAGCAGATGAATTCCACAAGTCACAAGTTCAAAATAACAGCTTCATAATGATCATGTTGCAGATGAACTCAGAGGGATCTGGAATGATGTACCAGATGAAGTTCAAATTACAAGCACTTGGTTTCTCAATAAGTTGGCATTGGCCAAGTCCTTTAGCATAGGATTGTTGCCTAAGTTCTAAGTCCATTTGTCCAAGATCAAGCCAACAGTCCACACAATTTTTTAGGGTTTTTGTTGTTGTTATGTACATTAATGGTCAAAGACCACACAAACAAGCAAAGTATATACAAACAAGAAGTATCACACAATATGGTCCAAATGGACAAAGTGAAAATTGCATTAACATAAACAATTAAAATGATATGAACAAAGGCAAGAATTAAATGACATTAAAGTAAATGGCTTGAAATTAAAAGTTAGTTGTCAATGAGTTAGAGGTTAATATTGTTTGCTTTTGCTTTTCATTTTAAGACATTCTTTGGAGAACACTCAACCCATTTATCACAAGCATGAATCCTTGAACCAAGACATCTTCCAAAGGAAGGAAAAAAGACCAAATTTCCACACAATACCATGAAAGAGGGGAGACTTACAATCTGACTAACTAGAATGCTATGCCTTTTATGTCACAAATTTAGCGCTATGTTAAGCAATCGTAATTGGACTTATGTAGAAGTCACAACTATTTGAGGTCGGGCAATAGAATTTTGGTGTTAATGCATGTTAGAGACATAGTATTATAGACTATGCTCATGAAACATACCACACACACACAAAATATGCAAAAGGTGTGACCTAATCTCATTCATACTCATGTTAATTTTTCAATCAACTAGCTTTAAGACTTTGAGATATCATATGCCAAATGAGATGAATACATAAAGAAGGGGAATGAGATGAAGAGGGAGGGGAATGGATCAAAACTCAAATTGATCAAAGGAGGGCTTCTACCAAATTAATATCATTCATTCATTTTGGGAGATGGAATGTACATTCCATCAATCCCCTAAATCCAATGATATTAACTTGACAAAGTCAAACCAACCTTGACCTAGGCCCAACAACAAGAGTCAAACACAAACAAGTCATTACAATTGGTCAACAAAATTATTTGGCATTTATTCAAAATTAAAAAATACTAAAAATAAGGCATTTAAATTAAATATGGTTTGTCAAATTCCTAAAACCTCATCAAAATACCAAATAAATGGCCATGAGATTTATCATAGGTCAAACAAGGTCAAAGGACCTTGGAGAATTTTTTTTCAGAATTTTTGAAGATTTAAAAGTGTTTTTAAACAATTAAAAACAAATGCAAAATCAATTAAATCATGAAAAATATTAATAATGATCCAAAAAATAATTTTAATTCAGAATATGAAAGAAGAAATTATTTGAAATTATTTGGTGAAACTCTCATAGTTTTTGGATCAATATTAAAATTAATATGAATTAATGAAAATAAAGCAATTAAAATGAAATTCAAATAATCAGAAAAAACGTGGACTATTTGATCTCCCTCATTAATTAAGGTGGCAGATCAAGTGGCCACCAGCGCGCGTTCTATGGTGGACTTGAGTCAACGCGGCATAGGCTTGGTATTTAAAAACAACGTATGAGATTAAAAAAATTTGAATAGGATTAATGGCTATGAACCATGTGAACACATCACCGGCGTCCAAAGGCCGGTCATCTTCTCCGATGACCCTGGTCGGATTGGTTCACTCATCACCATCAAGAAAATGAAAAAGGAGGACATGATCTGAAAGAAAAAATGGCGTAGAGCACGAATCTGACCTCAATTTTAACTAACTCCAAATATATAGAAAGATATGAGGAGTTGAATTTTGAGGTGTGTCAACTGAGTTGCTTCGATTTGACCTCTAAGCAACTCAATCTTCTTGCCTACATTGGTAGGACTTCAGACAACCAAAGATCCAAGAGAATTGAGTGGAATTAAGAGAGAATTGAAGAGATGAAATTTTCTGGAAAATACCTTCAATGCAGGTCTGGATTCAACTATTCTTGCTTTGGCTCCTGCTTGATCTTGCTCAGGATGCTTGCAGGAGTAGATTAGAATGCACAAAAGCTCTTGGATCCCTGGAGTTTTGAATCTCAAAACAGTGAGAATTCAACTCAATTTCCAATGGAAATTCTCAGGATTATCCTCTCAAATGGAAGGGTTATAGGTTTAGGATCAAAGCTGGCGCGAATGTCTGTTGAATTCTGAGCATATGGAGCTCTATTTATAGCTGGATCATGTGATATTTTCACCTTCCAAATGACTTTCCAAAATTGGCAATGAGTGATGCATGTGTGCATGGGCGTGTACAGGCCCATGAAATCATTCCTTTAGGTCCATAATTAAATGTGAGTAAGTCTAAAATCAACTTGGGATGCAAGGCAAATGTAGACAGCTGTTTGAAGTTTGATCATTGCCAATTTATGATGCAATGTTCATGCCATGCGCAACCCTAGCAATTCTTATCCAAAATAGATGAAATTAGACTTTTTGGAAAGGTTAGATCAAGAGGAACAACTTTCATGTTCACCACTTTTTCATTTGGAGCTTGTAACATGATAAAATTTGAGGTGGAAGTTTGAAAATTTCAACATATTGAAATTTTTCTAAGTGTCAAGCCATATATCTCAATATTCCACCTTGCTTAACTTTTTATATGAGCTTCAAATGAGAAACGTGTCTTCATAAAGTTTGTATATATTTCAAAGACATTCAAAATGGTCACCAATTTCATGTCATTTGGATTTGAAATGATAGAGTTATGCATTTTTGAAGTTTGGAAAAATCACTTGTTCAATGGTATAGGTCAAAAGTGACCTATAATGTAACCTCATATCACATGGTCCTAAAAGTTGAATTATCTCTCACTCCAAACATAAAAGTTGAAGTAGACATATTGAATTTGATTGTGCAACTCGGAAATATTTCATATAATAAAAATTGAGCAAGTTATGACCTTGGGAAGTTGACTTTCAAATTAGGGTTTAGACAAAATGACCTATAATGTTTCAACATAGAAAATGATTTTCCAAGCAAAATTAGCTCTATGTCTCGACATGAAAGCTGTTTGGAATGTTATTTAGAGTAACTTTTATCTTGGAATTATTTTCATATGGTGAAAATTGTAGGAGATAGGGTCTAGGGAGACCCAGTTTTGATCAGATGAATTCATCCGGCCAACCACCACCAACCAACTTGCTAACCTTCAATTCTTTGGACTTTCTTGGCTCATGGTAGATCATATATGCATAAGATGATGAATTTTGAAGTATCCCTTTAGAAATTTGATCAATTGGTGAGATAGCTTGTTGGAGAAGTTACTCAAGATACCTAGTCAAACTAGGGTTTCCAAGGCAAATCACCCTCAAACTCTTGAAGAAAACTTGATCAATATAACATATAGGAATCAATGGAACTCATATATGATGCTCATAACCATTCTTGTATCAATTCATGGTTGTGCTCTTTGTCATGAGGGTCTCAAACCCTAAATATGAACTTGATAGATCAATGGTGATAATGTCCTACCTACAAAAGAGTTAGGCAAATGCAAAGACATATTTTTGTATTTTGGTTAGTAAAATGATGATATACAAGTATGATACAACCATATAGTGCTTGATGATCTCTCCCAAAACAAACCCAATGAAAAAGGGGTAAGGAGGATGCCAAGGTATGATCCCAATGCTAATGCTTATGATGAAATTGCATGAGGGATCTTAGGGTCAAAATTGAGGTCTTACAACAAATTTCTATCATGTTTGAGGATAATCCTCAGATTTCGGTGCCAATCCAGAAAATTTGTCCCAGAAAATTTTTCCTTGTCAAGGATTGATCGCAAAATGTTGTTAGAGGTGTTTGTTGTCATGGTAATCTACATGAAAATAATGAAAATAATGAAAATATAAGTATCAATAACATATTTAATTAGGCCTTTAATTAAATATGCTCCCACTATTTTACTCAAAATAAATGACCCTCACCATTTGATTCGGAAAATCCCGTTGGAAGATTTTCTAGTGGGTCGAGATCCACATTTCACTTTGTTTTAAGTCCGTGTAGGCGGATTGCACAAAACTAGGTTATTTAGGTAGGAACTCCTTCCAATTGTATCTAATACAACTCTCAAATATTTTAGTTGGGTGAATAACTCCTTATTTTAATCCATCACATGGATCATTTCCAACTCTTGCTTCTAAACATATATAATCTTATTATAATTTGTTTAGTTAAGTTTGACCCATTGTTTTAGCAATTCGATATTACAATTATCCCATCGCACCTTACTAATATAGAACATGCACCTCGCGTAGGCGAAACCTACATTATCCGATACTAGTCTTGATGAGTGCTAAAACTTGGAAAGCATAAACTTAATATTTAATTTGAGGGAATTTTCAATTATTTTGATCTCACCAGCTTATTTTTCATATAAATCGCCTCTCACATACATCAACATACATTCACATGCATCAACATACATAATGAAATAGTTATGGCCCCTAGCGCAATTGTTCTCTCAAGCTAATGAAAGAACCTAAGCTAACCTAATAACGATCTAAGCTTCTCCAAGCAAGATCTTCAAGGTTGTCCTCCTTTGATATTGCATTCTTCTCTTTCTTCATAACATTACATTACATAAAAGAAACTCGTTTTACATACGAGGGAGTGAGATAAGAAAAGAAGTTACATTAAGAGATTAAAAGAGAGGCACGACACGCATGTCATATTTTAAAATCCCAAAACATAATAAAGGAAAACTAAGGCCATAACCGATCACCACAAGACAATAATAATAAACATATTATTATTATTAATTTAAATTCTGTTAATTAATTAAAACCAAATTAAATTTCAGCGACCGATCACACTACGCAGAGTTAGCCGGGGGTTCCGCTGCCCCGTCAGCGAACGGGGGTCAAAGGGGCAGCGCCCCGACTCAAATTTTTAATGAACAATTCATTTGAAATTGACGTCGTTTTTCGCATCAACACTTGATACTTTAAAGCACAACTCTTGCGCAGTCATAACCCTAATCGAATAACTCTTTGACAACACAACCCTTGTACCGTCATTAACCCTAATGCACCAATTTCAGTCCGTCAAACACACCTCGATTGTTAATTCAGTATGATTGATCAACACGTCATTGTTTCACCATACTAATGTCTGATCAAGAAGCGAATGACCATTGATCGCTCAAAGGAAAACAACCATTAAGTGTTTGAATGAACGAAACAGAAACAATATATCATATATACCGTATTTTGCATCAGGATTACTTATCTCATATATATAACTTGATCGATCTCAATTGCTTAACCTATGGACGATAGATGTATCGCTGCTTCACCATACTAACGTCGGATTCTGAAGCATAGTCAACATCAATCATCCAAATCGTACACACATGATACCAAATTTAATTACTCGTTTATTCTTTGATTCATTATGTCTTTTAATCGTATTAATACATAAAATATAGAAAATAAATAGCTATCAGATGCATGGTTTCGTAAGTGGCTCTGATACCACTGAAGGAGAAGGGCGATCCAAAATGCAGCGAAATTTAAACTTTTTCTCCTTTAGTGATCCTTACGAATGGGCATGATCAATGATAGAATCGTTACCTCTTGTGGCGATTGAAACCTTTGATGCAGATCTATGGAGCGATCACGAACGTTGAACGATGACAACGCCTCTACTCAGTCCACACGATTGGATTCCTTCAATCTCAGTGCTAAGTGCTACGAATGAAGGCTTTGAGTTTGTGTGTGTGAGAGAGAGAGAAACAAAATTGCAACAGCACAAATGCTTTTGCACAAGGGTTCTATTTATAGAACCACTTGTGTGGGCTGCAAGCTAAAAAGCCCATTTAAGTGTATGTGGCACATATCTTATAATATGCCAAAATCACTTAAGCGTGTGGTACCTTACCATATTTCGTATTCTACTTAAGTACACCGTACCTTACGATGTTCTACAATTCACTTAAATGCACCATACCTTACGGTGTTCCTTAGTTACTCTATCTCTCATTAATCCGTCCTTTTGTGTGTGACCCTGTAGGTTTTCGCGGCATTGACAATTATATTAAATCACATATTTAACATAATACACAGTGAGCGGTATCTAACAACACATCACTGTTACCCAAGACACGAAAATGTCATGTGATCTGACAAATCCTTTTGTGATAATACTTATGTATATAATTACCCTTTTGCCCTTATGTTTATATTGAACACAAGGCATAGACCGTGTCATCCTTGTCTAGTTCAATATTGGGCCATAGACATTTATCATGTTACGTAGGATGGACAAATTCCATCTAGGTAACTCATGTCCCTTAACATGCTTCGTGGAGTACCCATCAACTGTCTTTTTGGTCATCCAATTACGGACAATGTTTAATTAGCAATAAGGCACTTGACTCCACATCTAAGGTCCATAGTGGTTTCAGGTCGAAGGGTGGTATACACCATTATCACCACGAGAATAACTTATGACACTTTGCATAACATTCTATATAGTATTCTCATAGCGGGTCAATCTAGTATAAATATTACTCTTAATATTCATACCTATGTTTAAGACTTGATAACTCCTTATCCATGATCCATGAGATGTGATCATCAGTCTATATACATAATAGTCTTAATGCTTTAATGTTATCCCACTTCACAATAAAGCTCGACTACAGATACTTTAAGAATCGTGTCCTTATGTTTAATATGATCTTATGATTAAGTCACACTTGATACATTAAACGGACTAGCTATTTTAGGGACTTTATTAAACAAACATAATAAAGAAAAAACCTTTTATTATTAATAAATAATTCGATACAAGTACCAAAAGTATTGGTCTCTAGAGCTTACATGGAAATAAGAGATTATGGTGTGTAGGTGGGATGATGGTATTCTCGTGTAGTTGACGTAAAAAATGGTATTTTTACGGTGTTGTGCTCATGAAGTTTGAATGGATGAGAAATGAGATATTATGTGGGTGGAGTAATATGTAGTTTTAATGGAGGTTTAAGTATGTGTTGTTCTCATTTATGGAGATGATGAAGTGAATAAGAAAAATAAAGGTCGGTTTTTAAGAATTGCAGCATAATTAAAATGAATAAAGGAGATGCATTATGATGTGTGAATGGTGATTTCTGTTTGAATATGGCGTAAGTGAAAATATATGAGAGAGAAATCCAATGAAGGTGTGGCAACGCATTATTGGCCGATTTCCTTTGTATTTTCTTTTTTCAAATTTGAGATACACTAATGATAGGAAGAGGTGCATCTTTCGTGTCTTTGGTTGGTTGAGTGATTTCCTTCCCGAGGCAATCAAATTATAAATATATAATAAAAGTATTAAGGTTGCAACCTATTTTTATTCTAAATATGCCCTTAGATATTTTATAATCAAAATCATGACACATCACAAAGTTAATGAAATAAAAATCTAAAAAAAGTATAATAAAACAAAATAAAAAATTAATTGAATACTTATTTAATTCTATTTTTTTATTTGACATTTTGATCAAAAGAACAAAAATAAAAGGAATAAAAATGAATAAAAGTCAGACGCAAAAATGCACGAAAAATTAAAATGAATGCACCAAAATGATTAGTGCGAAATAACTTTGGAAAAACATACATGTTGTGATCAAATTTTGAAGTAAAAAATGACCGGTTAAAATGGCTCAGACTGGTCAAAATTCGATGAAAAATGAGTCAAAAAAATCAAACGAACACGTCAAGTTAAACTACGAAAAATGTAAATTAATAAAATTGACGTCAAGTTCGATTTAGAATTTTTTTGCCCAATAATTTCACGTGCATTTGAAAATTCATTCAACTAGTCTGTCTGTAGATCCAAAAATTTATTGTCGATATTTTAAGCATTATGCAAGATGAAATGCATATTATCTTTGCAAGTGAAGCAAATGTTACAATGAGTGTGTTGATTTATTGAATGAGGGCAAAATTGTGGTATTATAATATTCTCTATGACAAAGAAACAAGTCAAGTAACAGAGGTAATTGAGTATTATATTTTTGATATTTTACTATTTTATATAATGATTACAGTTGTCGGTAATGTGAATTGCTTGATTATGCAAGATTTTATAATTCATTATAATTTGTACATTACTGTGTTTATTTTGTATGTAGTATTGAAATATAACCTCATGTAACCCATATTAAACAACTTCATTATTTGGTGTATTGTCATAGTTTATTTTTAATTTATTGTTTTTATCTAAGATAATATTAATATCAATCAAACTGTTGAAGCTTTATGTATGCTGGAATAGATTCTGCATAACACATTTTTTAATGTTTCAATTATTTCAAAGCAGATTTCAAATCAAATTCTAGATAACTAGAGGAAAATTTTACCTTGTACCCCTACAATTAACCCCATACCCCTACAAAAATTTAAAAAATTCCATTTTACCCTTAATTGGTTTTAACCAATTTACCATTTCATTTTTACCATTCAGTTGAAAATTGCAAAAATTACACTTTCACACCCCTCGCACCGGAACTCTTGCAAAAAGACTTCCGGTATATATTTTTCCAAACCGGAAGACTTTAGGAAAGACTTCCGGAACACAAAAAAAGCAAACCGGAACACTTAAGGAAAGAGTTCCGGTTCAGATAAAAAAAAATTCAAAAAAATTTGCATACCGGAACTCTTTGGAGAAGTGTTCCGGTATACATTATGTGTGTTCCGGAAGTCTTTCCTAAAGTCTTCCGGTACGTTTTTTTTTTAATTTTTAATTTTTTTTTTTTTTACAGAAATGAGGGTATTTTGGTCAAAAAAAATTTAATGTAGGGGTATGGGTACAATTGTAGGGGTATAGGGTAAAATTTTCTAACTAGAGTCGTCAAAATGGGCTAGCCCATATAGGTCGGCCTGCCAAACCCGAAAATTCATAGGGCTCAAGCCTTAAAATTCATAATACTTAAAAATGTGTTATATTTAACATAATAATTTTTTATTATATTTATAATAAATATTATGGAGTTTTTATATTAATTTTTATTAATTTTTTTAGGACCGGGTAGCCCGAAGTCCGTATAGGGTCGGACTCAGGTAGTAATTTTTGAGCTCATATTATAACAAGGTTTTTTGGGGCCAACCCTAAAAAGCCCGAGGCCCTTCAGGACGAGTCCGTTTAGGGTCAGATAACCCATTTTGACAGCTCTATGCATAACACATCTTTGAATCATAACATTTTTAAGGATCTTATTTTGTTCACCACTATATTCTACAATATTTATAGTCATCTTAGTGGTTACCGAATCTTACTGTTTCTGATTTAAATAAAGTTATGTTTTTTTATATACTTTCACATAGTTGGAATTGACAGAGGAAGATACAAGAACTTTGACATTAATTGAAACTGAAAATCTGTTGCAAGCAAATCGAAGAAGTTTGAAGGACTTTAAAGGTATGCCTTATCCAAATTCATATGTCACATGACACATAAGCAACAAACTGATTTATGAAGAACGTGATTACAATATCGATAATGAACAACAAACATTCCGTGATTTATTTCATTCACTTATAGGTAGTTTATTTATTACCATAATAATCCAGATGTTAAAAATATTCTATTAAGTGATAATGTGTTATATTTATTGATAATCCTTACATTTCAATTGATTGATAGATGATCAATATGTAATATATCATAAAATCATCCAAGCGATGAACAATCTAAGATGTGAGGTGTTTTTTTTACATGGTTATGGAGGCACCCAAAAAACTTTCATGTGGAAAACTTTATCAAGGGCGTTGCGCTCGCAGAAAAATATTGTTCTTGCTGTTTCTTCAAGTGGGATAACATCGTATTATTGCTATGTGGAAGGACAACACATTCAAAGTTCAAAATTATGTACCAACATTTGATAACTCTACTTGCAACATTGAGAAAAATAATGTGCATTCATAATTATTAGTACAAATAAATTTGATAATATTGGATGAAGCTCATATGTCTCATAAAAATAACTTTGAGACCTTAGATAAAACCCTTAAAGATGCCACGAGCTTCCAAGGTTTTGGGAATACCATATTTGGTGACAAAGTAGTAGTTTTTGGAGGAGATTTTAGATAGATTTTTCTTGTTGTTCCAAAAGGAGGTCACTCTGATATAGTACATGCTCCAATTAACTCATCTTATGTATGAGATTATTGTTAGGTTCTTACGCTAACAAAAAATATGAGACTCCAACAAAGTTTACGAAATACAAGTTCGTCAGAACTAGCTGAATCCTCAAGATCTCTTAATATCCATCTTTTAGGATCCTATAAGGTTAATTGTTGAGAGCACTTATCCTAATTTGTTAGAAACTTACAAAAATGAAGAGTTCTTACAATGCAAAGCTATTCTTGCTTCAACCATTGAAGTATTGGAAAAAAAATCAATCATTATGTATTAAACTTGATTCCAGGTAAAAAAGCGCCAAGTTACATTAATTTGTGCATATAACAATTCTGTTATTATATTATATTACTATTGTTTTAATGTTTTATTTTTATTCAATTTTGAAGGAGAAGAAAAATAATATATGAGCTCTGATTTAATTGATAAAGTGAAAGGCAATTATAATCAAGCTTATGATGTTCTAACACCAGAATTTTTGAGTTCTCTAAGAAAATCAAGTTTATCAAATCACAAGATTAAATTGAAAGTTGGAATCCCCGTCATACAAATTCGAAATTTTATGTAATGAAACAATATTGATCGTGACAAGGTTACTAACTCTCGCCATTGAGACCAAAATTATGTTAGGAAAGAACATTTGTATCATAATTTATATTCCTCGAATGTTTATGTCACATTCTTAATCACCATGGCCATTTAAATTGGTTAGGAGAAAACTTCCGATCATTGTCTCATACACAATGACAATCAATAAATCCCAATGTCAATCACTTGACACTGTTGGATTATATTTGCCTACTCCTGTTTTTATTCATGGACAATTGTATGTAGCATTTTCAAGAGTTAAGAGCAAGAATGATTTGAAAAGACTAATACACAACAAGGACAATGAATTATGTATGACTTCTATCAATGTAGCGTATAAAGAGGTATTCCAAGCACTAAGTTAGTTGGTAAACAACTTTTCCTTTTTCTTTGATGCTTCAATACTAATCTTAATCTTAAAATTTCTTTTTTATGCGGATGTTTTTATGCAAATTGAATTGAGATAATCAACGGTACGTGTTATACACTTCAACAAACTTTTAATTGATGGATCACTGTAAATATTTTTGTTTTCAAAATGTTTGATATTGACATACTTTCTTTTTAAAAGATTTGATGATTTTATATGAAAATTGATAAATTATATTGATTCAGATAGAGCCTATTGATGAATGGTATATTTGATCTATGATAATATTTTACACCTTACTCTACATATGACTTAATATCACAATTGATAAATTTACGTATCTTTATAATTAAAACTCTAAAATATAGATTTTGCATTTTAAAAATTGAAATATAAATCTTTGCGGACCCATATATTTTTTTAAACTATATACACTATACTATATTTTAATTTTTTTCTCAATATTTTTATGATTGACTTGTGTAAATCCTTAAAAGTATTTTAGTTTTTTTCTTAATAAAAAGGTGTTATATTATATCCTAAAATGCGATGACAACTTTTTAAGAGTGTAAAAAAAATAAAGAGAACGGAAAATGGTGACACATACACGTTGGTTGGTAGCAACAAGAGCAGCAGCAATAAAGGATTGGAGCTGTTGCGAATCCATCAGGAGAAAATCCATCACCACAACCCTCTCTTGTTTCTCGTCAACGACAAGATCCTCTTCACTGTCTTGTACCTGGTCTCCATTAACGACAATAGTTTCTTCAATGTCTTACGACAAAGAGCTCGCCGCTGCTAAGAAAGCAGCCACTCTCGCTGCTCGTCTCTGCCAGGTACGCCATTCCCCAATCTCTTCATTCTGTAACCCTAAAACAACAACAATTGATTTCTTGCTTGTATTGTATGGATTGGTTTGTTGATTCAGAAAGTGCAGAAGGCTCTTTTGCAATCTGATGTTCACTCTAAATCAGACAAAAGTCCCGTCACTGTTGCTGATTATGGTTAGAAACGCTTTCATTTCCCTTGTTTTTTCATTCAAACATTCATACAGAAGCTTGTTTCTGCTTCTGTTGTGACTAGTTTATTATGCTCAAGCCTTTCGGATTTTGGTGATGGTGTTGATGTTGGAGGTTTAGTCCTCCACTAGGTCTGCATATTTTGCCATATATAAGCAAAACACAGGCTTCGGCTTTTGCTATTATTCTGTTTCATTAGGCTCTTGCATGAGGGTACCATTCTTGAGCCTTCACCAATAAACTTTAGCTTTTAGGACCTATTTTGTATAAATAACTTACTTAAGTGCTTATAGCATAAGTGCTTCTCACATAAGTGCTTATGTATAAGCTATTTCTATAGCAAAAGATGATAAAGTCAAAATGTTTTTCATATAAATTATAAGCTGTTTTCATGAACTATCACGGAGAATTTAAATAAGCTAAAACTAGCTTATGGACATGTCATAAGTTGTTTCCATAAGCTTTACCAAAACAGTTTCACAAGTGTTTATCCCTGTAGATAAATTCAAATAAGTCGATCTAAATAGACCCTTAGTCTTTGAAGAGCTTCTAATCTCATTTGGTTGACAGGTTCACAGGCCTTGGTCAGCTTGACACTTGAGAGAGAGCTTCCTTCTGAACCATTTTCACTAGTAGCCGAGGAGGTAAAATGGTAACTCTTGCAGATTTCTTGAACATGCAGAATCTGTTTCTTTTCTTAAAATCCAACTCTTATCAGGATTCAGGGGATCTTCGTAAGGAAAGTGGCCAGGATACACTGAGGCGCATTACAGATCTTGTCAATGATACTGTCGCTAATGAAGGATCGCATAGCTTTTCTACTTTAACAACGGATGATGTGCTTAAGGCCATTGATAGTGGTAAATCCGAAGGTGGTTCCGTTGGTCGCCACTGGGTTTTGGATCCGATAGATGGGACTAAAGGGTATGTTTCGTTCGTGAAACAAAAATTCATCGTGCTGACTAAAATTCATTGTGCTGAGTCACCAAGTAGATTTTGCTTGTCTGATGACATTACAGGTTTGTAAGAGGAGACCAATATGCCATAGCATTAGCTTTGTTAGATGAAGGTAAGGTCGTATTGGGTGTCTTGGCTTGCCCAAATCTTCCACTGGCGACCATTGGCCGTAATGAGCAGCATTCTTCTTCAAATGAAGTTGGGTGTCTTTTCTTTGCTAAAGTTGGTGATGGAACATATATGCAGGCATTGGATGGCTCTACACAGACTAAGGTGGTTCTGATAGAATGTTGTGTTATGTGAAACCTTTGCTTATGACAATTGTGTTATGATCAACTGTCTTGTTATCACCATCCAGGTGAATGTTAGTGCTGTTGATAATCCAGAAGAAGCGTCATTTTTTGAATCTTATGAAGCAGCACACTCCTCACATGACTTATCCAGCACTATTGCAGAAGTAATGCTATCTCTATTGTTAACCATTTTTCCTTTTTATAATTATTTATTTATTTTTTCTTTTATCTCGCAGTTTTTAGATTTAATCTGATGACATTCCTTGAATTGAACATTATGATTTCATGAACAGAAACTCGGTGTCAAAGCACCGCCAGTCAGAATTGACAGCCAAGCAAAATATGGAGCTCTGTCGAGAGGAGATGGAGCTATATATTTGCGTTTCCCCCACAAAGGATACCGTGAAAAAATATGGGATCATGCTGCTGGGTGTATTGTTGTGACAGGTGTGTTTCATTCCTGTTTGTCTTTTGGTTACAAATGATTTCCTTTCAGTCAATGAAGCATGGATACGTTATGGGTGTAAGATACGTCAGTCATTGAAAAATATAAGATACAACATGTTTTTGATACATGTATAAAAAAATAAATTTAGACATTAGTTAAATAATTGTCTTACAAAAACCAAACATAAAACACAACTTTTAACACATTACTAAATATTAAATCTAAACTAAGATATTGGAATAATGGATAATATTAATAAGTAACTCACTAACCCATGGAATTGAATTTGCAACAATTGATAATTGGTAAAGGAATTTTGGGAAAAAGAAAGCAATCCTGAAAAATGGTAACTTCCAGAGAATATTAAATGGGTGCGTCACAAATTACGTTGGAGAGAGAAGTGGTAATTAAAGTTGAGAGAAGAGTAATTAAGGAAGAAAAAGTTTGATTCATGTAATGGAAAAATGAACAATCAAGAGATAAATTGGCAGTACCTGTGGTGTATTGGAGATCTATCAACCGCCCGTCGTTTTTTTTTTAAAGAAAAAATCCGGATACTCCTTCAATACGTGTCAACAACATATCATAGCGTATTGGGTACGATTTGGCAGATTTTAGCGTATCTGTGCTTTATTGCCCCCACCTTTCAGCTATCATGTTCAAGAAGTGGGCCAATATTTTCTTGGTTGTCCTACTTAAAGTAAGCCACAATAACTTCCAGATTTAGGGCTTGTTTGACTGTGTTCTTTCTTGTTTTGAAAAACTGTTCCATGAAACAATTTTATTTTTAAAAGCAAAAGAAAAATCTGTTTGGTTAAAGTAATTTGAAAACAATTTTAGTGGCAATTCAATTGGTAGCTGTGTTGGGACATCAGATGCAGATGCGCAGGTTCGAACTTGCGACATCCCACTTATTCACCTTTAAAAGGTGAATTCAATCCACTAGGCTAGTTGACAAAAAAAAACAATTTTAATGCTGAGAACATAAAAAAGTGGTTGATGGATTTATTTTGAGCGTGAGCACACGTTCTGGAAATGGATGATGAGAGAAGCACAGTGAGTGGGGGCAGGTTGAAGTCATGACGACGATGGAGGATGTTGGGTGGAAGAGGAGGCGGAGTGTCAATTGGCGGAAACAACGGATGGTTCTCTCTTACATCTATGTTATAAGTCTTTGAACATACATCATGGAGTATGAGTTTTGTCTTTTGTTCTCTTAAACATCATGTTATTGCTTACAGAATCAAGCAGCTACTCTGTTTAACGATCAATAAGCCTTCAATTTTTCCTTTACTACCATAAGTCTATCATACAACTTTACTTGCTTCTGTTTGAATCCTAACTTCCTAAGTCAATGCTTCACTACACCATTTGGCCAACATTTTCTTCGTACATGATCACGACGCCATTCATAGTGAAACGTTGGAGTCGAAAGGTTAATGGTTTTTCTATGATTCAGGGAAGGATCTGCAGTGAGACTGATTTAGAGAACCAAACTACTGTATCTGTGGAGTTTTTTTTCTATTCTTTTCTGAACTCTGGAGCTAGTTCAGTGTCTTGGAATTTATATGCAGTAATGATTTAAGTTGTAACACCTTGAAGGAAAACATAATTTATTTTCAAGAAAATAAATGCCAGACTAAAATTTGAAACAAACAGAATAGAAATTTATGTAGCTAGGATTAATATTTCTATGATTGAGATTGGAGCACAAAATTGTGATTTTGGTTGACATGTTGCAGTATTTCGTTCCGGTACTGTGAAAAAGGTCTTTTGATTGTGTCTTCAATTCACAACTTCTAATCTTGTATCCTAATTGTTTGACAATTGAACTTGTGCAGAAGCTGGAGGCATTGTCTCAGATGCTGCAGGGAACCCTTTGGACTTCTCAAAAGGAAAGTTTCTTGATGTTGATACTGGTATTATTGTTACAAACAAGAACCTGATGCCTTCGCTTTTAAGAGCAGTGAAAGAATCCCTCAACGAGAAAGCATCATCCTTGTGATATCTGCCAAGCATATGATTCTACTATTGAGCTTCTTCATTTTGTATTCAGCTCCAGTTATACGAACCTTCCCTTCAATTATGCATTTCAATTAAAACCTTAAATTTCGTGAATGTTAAGATAACAAAAAACACCAATGATGTTTCAATATCAAAAGTGGACACCAAATACGGTGTCACTATTTTTATATGTATTTTAGAAATCAGTGTAGTATGTATAAGGATAAGTGAGAGATAGATATCAAGATATAATGTTATGTATGCAATCTGAAATCTTGTGTTTAAATAACACAGCTCAACAAGAAATGGCTGACTCTGACATCATGCATCTAAAGTTTGTTTCATGTTTTTAGTGTTTATAACATCACAATATTTTGAGTGTATTCGGTGTAACTTGTGATGTTTATTTCCGTGCAAGATTATTCATTAGACACGCATTTGTTTGTTTTCTAATCTTAGTTATGGTTTTACTGTGTCAAACAACAGTATCTTACCCGTGTAAGTAAAACAAATAAAAAATATTCAATGATAGAAGAAAATGAGAACAAAATTGATAATAAAAATTTAGGTTAGTGGGCCCATCCATGACACAGCAGAAAATGTTAAAATATTTGATAAAATCAAGAGCATATCCAATGTATGTATTTAAAAAATGCTCTAGCCTAATACAATAATAAATATGCCCGGGTCGATTGGGTGTGTTAAAGTAAACAGTCAAAACTTAATTATCATAGCATATATAGTTTGCTTGAAGATGCAAATTTCTACTTTAGATACTTAACAAACAATATTGTATTCACAAATTAAATAAAATGTGCCCTTGTGATGGGTACTTTTGAATCAGAACATTGCAACTAATCTAGATCTAACATCACAATTTCACAATAACATGTACTCCAATGCTATCCAATAAAACAAACAACTTTTTAACTAGTACTATTTCATGAAGTCAAAAATCAACCAAAGTAGCTTTTTAACCACTAATTAATCAGTATTAGTAATGCTGAAGTGGATTAAACAACTGTCGAAGTTTATTGCTATCAAGAATGAGATAGGAGTAGGAGGGGCAATTTGGTAATTGGATGGGAAGGAAGGAGGGTGGTGGTTACTGATTCGATTCTTGTCTTCTTTGCCACAGTTCCCCTGTCACCATAACCAACTAACAATACAATTAACAATTTAACACCAACAACACTCAAGCTCAATCACTTCAAATATTTCGAGATCTGAAATCAAGAGAGAGAGAGAAACGGAAATGAGGGAGCTGTCGTCGGTGGGAACTGAAAGCAGCAGCGTCGCTTCTCCGGCGCCGCCGCCTCGAGCACTTCTCGAGAGACTCAAAGACTACGGTCAGGAAGACGTTTTGGCTCTCTGGGATGAGATTTCTCATGAGGAACGTGATTTTCTCGTTAAGGAGATTGAGGTAAATTCATCCCGATCCATACTGCCTAATTCAATTCGAACTATTAGATTTGCGATTCGATTTCGTCTCGTTTTAAATTTACGGATTGTTTTCATTTCTGAAGTGCGAGGTCTTGGAATTTTGTTCTGTTTTTGCAGAGTTTAGATCTTTCGAGAATTGACCGGATTATTCGGTGTTCGTTGCGATCTCAAGGTTTTGATTGTGATTCTTATAGTCGAGTTGTTGCATGTTGATGATTTTGTTTTGTGCTGCGTGATTGCTAGTTTTTTTTGTCTTCAGCTCTACCGGCAGCTGTAATTGAACCTGTGCCGGAGAGCAATGTTTCGAAGGTGGAGGAGCGAAGTCAAGAGCAACGAGACAAATGGTGGAAAATGGGGTTGAAGGCTATTTCAGACGGCAAGTTAGCTGTTTTGCTTTTATCCGGTGGCCAGGTATATCTTTCAAACGGTTACGGAATTCTGATGAAGATTAACACATACACCTAAACATGCTTTATTTAAATTTAAAATATATTATCTTTTGATGCCACTCTATTCATGCAATGGTGCTTTTTTTTTATTTTTATGTAAACTTTATTAGTAGTACACTAATAGGTGCATTATGTATGTGCCGAGAACAATAGTAATAAAGATAACAAGCAATATGATTACTCTTTTGTTTCCCTCTATAGGCATTATTTTGTTATAATTCTACACTTTTTGGGTCTTTACTCTATAGGGACAAGTTAGAATTCGGGAGTCTTCCATTTTTATTGTCCCTAAAAAGCAACATCATTGGCTGAAAAGATGTGAGAGTGTAAAAGCAGATGCTTTTTTTTTTTTAAATCATAAAAAAGGAGTAATAATCTGCTTTCAAATGTTATCATATGCTACTATTAGTAATTTAGTACTATAATATAAAGCAATTGGCCCTTGGTTTATTGTAATGATTAAGTACGGTATATTATATAGTCTATAAAGTTGCTTTATGTTATATGGGTTACCCCTCGTCTCTTTTATCTTCATGGATTCTAACCAAACAGCAAATAGAGTATAATGTTAATTGGTAATGGCGTTGCCTTTTCTTCTAAGTAAAATTAATGTGAGTCACATCACTTTTTCTTAGTATAAATTGGGGTCAATCGAGTCTTATCACTTTGAGAATGTGTTCATTCAAATTACATATTTTGGGTCAATACAGAGGGTATACTAATTTATGATATGTTCTTACTTACAAGTGTTAATATACTGATGAATACAAATATAGTACTATATTAATTTTTTTTATGATTACAAAAATAAGTATCAAATAATTTGTACATTTTTTTCATTGCATATCTTACTTTTGTTTTCTTAACCAAAGTAGATATCTCATCTAAGTTCAACCCACTAGTCAATAGAAAGTCGCATGCTACTAAATAGAAAATCACTTTAAATACTAAACTCATGAATAATTTCATGCCACTACTCATTAATTGAAAGCAAGCAGAACATTGAAATAACTCATGAAGCAAGGTTGCTCCTGCATTATATTTGAAATTTAAAATCTAAGTCCTTTTCAATTTTGGATAAATAACAGTGAACAGACAGTAGTAGTAGTAGCACATTTTAAGGATTTTTGTTGTTGACTAGTAGTTTTTGTTATAAGGTGCACAACTACTCAACTACTTAAATCGACCCATTCCTCCCTGTATAAATACCTCACACAGAACTAGTAATATCAAATGCACCCTCCCTCCTCAAGTTGCCAATACAGATTTAAATGATTGTAATAACCTTGTAGAAGATATATTAGTCATCTCAATTATAGCATGTCAAGATAATGTCCCTTTATCTCTCAAAAAGAAAAAAGACAAATGTCTTTTAGCTTTTACTGTAAAAATACAAGTCCCCTGGCCGCTTCACCAAATCATCAACTATAAACACAATAATATTATCATGAAAGCACAATATCATGAATCTCACAATTTATTGCAATTAAAACTATGACTGTTTTTGCAGCGGGGTATGGGTTTGCTATAAGGCAGAAAAATATTTATGTCATTGTTTTCTTAGTCCATCTTCAATTTCGGAAATTATGTATTTGCTTGTTTTCTCGAGATTCTTCTTGCTGCATGAAGTCTTGAAACTTTGGAAATTGTGGATTTGCTCGAATGACATATTTTCTTGATATTTGAATCAAATTATTCTTGAAAGTTTATATTGGTTTTGGAAAAGATACCAGCACCAACAATACATTTTGAGGAAAAAATGATTAAAAGCATAGTTTACTTGTATCATGTCCGTGTTATACATGACATGCATACGACAAATCTTTGATTAAAAGTAGCTGCATGGAACTGTTTTCTTTTCTTGCAGTGTATTTGATTTTGATACATACTCATGAACAATACAGGCAGAAAACAACATGACAAAACACTTGGGACCCAATACTGATTTTTATCATGTATATTGTTCAGTGGTCAATACAAAACACAAAACACAAAACACAAACAAAACACTTAGCACCACATTCTCAGTAGACTTGATGCACATGGGCTATTTTATGTCCCATTCAGTCTCTGCTCTTAACTTTTAAGTTTCAATTGTTTTCCTCTTTGGCTGACTTGAGAACGTCTGAAAACTATAAATGCAGGGGACTAGGCTTGGAAGTTCAGATCCAAAAGGATGTTTCAGTGAGTATTCTCACTTGATATCGAAAGCCAATTTTTCAAGCGTCGAATTTCTGACTTTCTTCTGTTGGGCATGTGTTTCTGTTAACTATTAACTACGAGGAAATTCGTAAATTTTTGTATAGTGTCAAAAACAATTATGGTCTGTTTAAGCTCTCAACAAAGTACAAAAAATTATCGCTATTCACTACTCATTGTATTCATCATTTGAGATCTGATGCATGATTCTGGGCCTTAGATGAATTTGTTTTCCACTTCTACGAAAATGTGAAGTGTGTTTTGTGTGTTTTCTTAATTTTTTACTTTTTATGGGTTTTAGTGGTGTTTATAGCTTACTATCTATTGATGTACTCACCCCTACTTGGTACATTCTTACTGAAAACTGTGGTAGATGCTTCTTCCAAACAAACAAATTTGGGAAAACTACAACTTTGAAAGAAATGAAAACAAACCAAGTTTCTATTTCTATATGCATTTTTTAATTCAAATCCTTGGTAGAAAGAAAACAGAATTTGTAAAGCATAAAGATAGTCGTTGAATGCAGGGGCAGACCTATAGTGATGGCTACAGTGGCAAACGCCCCTGCCAGTTTTTCCTTTTTGCTGCATAAATTTATAGGTATCCATAGATAGATTTCATAAAGGATATAGATTGTGCTGTAGCCGCCTTATCCAATATAAAACAGTTCTTAAAGATATAATGAAGAGCACAATTACAATAATAGTTATCGATTGCTTTTATAAATTTAGTTCTAATCACTATAGTGTTTTTTCTCTCAATTTCACTAATCATATTTAAGTGACTTTATTTTTTATATAGTGTGTATACACCTACCTATTAAATTGACTTTCTTATTCATAAGATTTTTTCTTAACTGGAAAAGAGCTTTCATAGGATGAGACACATTTATTTTTGCTCATGGCCCCCTACCATTTCATTCTGGGTCCGCCCCTGGTTACAAGCAAGTCAATATTTGCATGTATAGATAGAAGGCATTTGAATATTTCTGATCCTAGGTTTATTGACATTTTTACTGATTCTAAATGAGTTTTCTCTAATCTGCTTGAATTTTCTTTCCCTTTCGTTGCCAAAGTTTCTTCTAAATTCTAAATAGTATGCATTCCTTTGACATTTGCATAAGTCTTCCTTTTTTCTGATGTCATATCTACATGTGATATTTCTATCATTATAAGGTGTTCTGAGAGTAAATCATGAAATATATCTTTTAAATATATGTTTTCATATTTTATTTTAGATATTGGACTTCCATCTGGAAAATCACTTTTTCAACTTCAAGCCGAGAAGATTTTGTGTGTACAGAGATTAGCTGCTCAAGCTACAAATGAGAGTAAGTCTTGTATATCTTGGTTCAGTTTGTTCATGCATTATTCTCTGTATCATCCTCATCTGTTTGTCTATTGCAGGTTCTGCTTCTTCGGTGCAAATAAACTGGTACATAATGACTAGTCCATTCACTGATGAGGCAACGCGTAAATTCTTTGAAAGTCATAAATATTTTGGTCTTGAAGCAGAACAGGTAATATGTCTGTAATTATTTTTCTTGTGTTAGTAGTACTTATTTTACAATGGTTTGCTGACTTTCGGCTCACCTCTTTGTTATATAGGTTACCTTTTTCCAGCAAGGGACCATCCCGTGTGTTTCCAAAGATGGTAGAATTATTTTGGAGACTCCGAATAGGGTAAGGTCTCATTATTTACTGAGCTTAAGCCCAAAATGTTTTCTTCTCATTATTTTCTTTCTTAAATTAGTGTAAACTAATACATAATTAAATTTATAAGAAAATAGAGGGTTTTGGGAACAAATAGTGCAGGATGGAGAATTTCTAAAATTCTAGTTATTGATAACTACAGATATTAACTCTGTCAATGCTAAACATAGTTCAGCATTCGAGAGCTGAATGATAATGATATACTATTTACATACAATCAAATGGTGATTTATCTAGTAGAATTTGTTTAACAATACTCCTGTTATGCAACCAACTAGGCAGATGCTTATTTGTTTCAGTTTTTAGTTTATTAAAGAAATTTTATAAGAGAATTGCGGATTAAAAAATATGAGAAATTAGCTTTTGCCAAGAAACAACTTTCCCAAAAGCTTAAGCATGAAATTTATGAATAGGTTTATATCTAAAAATGACCCTTACCAGGCCAAGAGCCGTTTAGAACTGAAGCATGGACAATGCTCAAATCCATCTTGCCTTGTGCTGAAGTTCTGTTTTATTTATATATTTTGAAAAATAGGGACGGCTAGGATGAAACATTTGACCACTTGATCACAGAGGCTATAATACCATGTCAAATACTAACGCTTTCAAAAACTTGAGAATTGAGATGTTAGATGAAGGTTGATGGATAGCTCTTAGATCTGGTATAAACCGGCAAGGAAATAGTAAGCCTAGTCTCTCCCAAATCAACCAACATAAAAATACTCAATGTCCTCTCTTTTCCCTTTGAGCCTATCTAATTTCATGTCTGTGTTGCTACATTTGAACCTTCTAGTCCTTTGTTTTATGACCCTATTTGAGTTCTGTCTGGTGGATTACTAATTTAAGCTTTTAAATCCAGGTAGCAAAGGCTCCTGATGGGAACGGTGGAGTGTATTCAGGTACCTATACGAGCCCCCTCTATTACAATACATGATCCAGGTTGGATAAAATTGGATATATTTGAATAGTCTTTTTTTTGTGTGTTCAGCTCTGAAGTCTACCAAATTATTGGAGGACATGGCCTCAAAAGGAATTAAATATATTGATTGCTATGGAGTAGACAATGCACTGGTGAATTTTCTTTGGTTCCTCTTTTGACCGTTGAATAAATATTTTTTCTTGGTCATTTCTTACTTCTTATTTAAAGAAGTATGTATTGACTTGGACTTGTGAATCAGGTTCGAGTTGCTGATCCATCTTTTTTAGGTTACTTCATTGATAAAGGTGTCGCTGCTGCAGCTAAAGTCGTCCGCAAGGTAACAGACTGATTAAGTTACTCCTGACTAGTCACTTGGTCATCTTTGTAGAGTATATTTGAATTTGAAAGGACTAGATATCCATTACCTTTATTTTTCTGATCATTACAAGTAAAAATCTTTCTAATCTTTTTTATTTCTAGATTAAGTTATGCTTGCATTGCGTATGATTGGATTATTAAAATAGTCATTCTGCATGAGTTATTTTTGCAAGGACAACTCCTTTTAGTTTACTTCTTTGAATCTCTGTTACATTCAGAGTTCCTTTTCATATATCTCTATAGTTGAGATCATCACCGAAATAAAAATACAGTGCTACGCTTTCTTCTATGAATCCACAGAAAGAAAAGAAGACTGGGACTGTAAGAACACATTAGAATGTCCCAAGCTGGTCATTAGGTAGGTGGGCTGAGGGATGCTGAAAGAGTTTATAACTAGGAGTTCTAGGTCTAAACCCTGGAAACTAACATGACTAGTAATTTACCTACATTTTCCTATATTTAAAGAGGACATGTTTATCTTGCCCTCCTTTTACTCCATCTTTTCCTTTCTATCTCTCTCTTCCCTACCCCGCTCACATCCTTCATTGGGTTGTGAGAATGTTTGTTCTACATATTTCCATGGATTATAATTTTGATCCCAACTTCTGATCCTTTAGCTGTAAGTATTGAAAGCATAACTCAGAAAAAAAACCAGAACTCGGGGATCTAATTATTTAGGAAATTGGGCTATAAATCAGAACAATAAAATAGAACCCATAGATCCAATCAGTTAAGTTGGACAATAATTCAGAAAACTTAAATAAATCTCAGGGATCCAATTATTTGATAGAAGTAAAAGTCTAAAACACAATGTAGCATCTATTAAGTAATTTAAAGTTTATAGTGCTTTTATTCCTTGCAAATGTGACTCCTTTTGCTCATTGTTATTTTGTTTAGAGTCTATAATATTTGTTGTGTGCTTAGTATGGTTTTTGTTGATAAAAAGTTCAATATATTTTGTGCTAGTTTATGTTTATTAATTTGGTTGTTATATGACAGGCATATCCCCAAGAAAAGGTTGGAGTGTTTGTACAGAGAGGTAAAGGTGGTCCTCTCACCGTAGTTGAATACAGCGAGTTGGACTCATCACTAGCTTCCGCGGTTAATCAAGCAACTGGCCGTCTTCGTTTTTGTTGGAGCAATGTTAGTCTGTTCTTCTTTTTCTTTATAATCTCACCTTCTGCTTTTCAAACTTATTTTTGTGAGATTTGAGGATCATTTCCCTTGAATTTAGGCACGATCTTATAAAAAACGAAAAGGTAGGCGTTGAAGAGTTAGCACCCTCTTAATTTAGTGGAAATCAAGTATCAGCCAATCAAGTATCAGCCAATGTAGCACCGACACCTCTGAGAAAAGACGTATCACTGCCAGACACGACACCGACATTTGTGTTTACGTTCAGTTTATTCTTTTTTTTCAAATTATTACTGATGTCAACATGTCGGTGTTGTGACCGTGTGTGTATGTGGTATCAACTGTTGATAGTGATAAGCTGAAATCAAAACAGGAGCTTTGATTGTATCATATATTATCAGTTAGAGTTAGAAGCTATGGGAATCTTATGATGATCTAATTTGCTTATATTATTATTGTTGGGATTCAAATGAGTGGTTAAGTCCCACATCGATTAGAAATGGAGGAAATGTTGAGTATATAAGAGAAATGACACACTTCTAATGCCTTAAGGTTTTGGGTGGATATGTGGTGTCAAGGTCTCTTGGATTCATGAACATGATTCATGAATATTTAGTCTATTGAAATTTCTGGCGCTTGCTCCCCGGACTCCCCAACAAGTGGTATCAGAGTCTGGTTAGACCTTGTGAGGGAGTGGAAGTAGATCCTAGTAGATCAAGACTAGTGATGTGAATGATTCACACTTGTGGGAGAGGTTGTGGTTAAGTTCTACATCAACTAGAAATTGAGGAAATATTGGATATATAAGAGAAATGACCCACACCCCTAATGCCTTTCATTGACATTTCAGATGTTTCGCATCCCGAACTTCCCAACAAGTGGTATCAGAGCCATGGTTAGACTCGGTGAGAGAGCAGAAGTGGATCCTAGTGTGGATCAAGACTAGTGATGTGGGTGACTCACACTGGGGAGATTGTTGGAAGTGTGAGTGATTAAGTCCCACACCCACTAGAAATGGAGAAAATGTTGAGTTTATAAGAGAAAGGACCCATACATGCCATAAGGTTTTGGGTGGATATGTAGTGTCAAGGTCTTGGATCCATGAACGTTTAGCCCATTGACACTTCTGGCGCTTCGCTCCCCGGACCCTCCCCCGACAATTATCTTACATAGGTTGCCATATTTCCTTGATCACAATTTGTGTTGGCAACCAAAACTTAAATTCAGAGGTCAGATTACGTGTCATGATGGTGTGAATCAACCTATTTGACTGACCTCATTAATGGGACAAACAACCTATTTTCTATGATCGGTAATCGTGGATAACTTATAAGCATCGGTATTGAGTGTGTATAACCTCTAACATTTTTTTGCTTTGTATTTGAAAGTTGATTATCAGTCTTGCCGGATGCGTTGTAAGTTATCTTCCAGATTTCTTATTAACTCATTGATTTCAGGTTTGCTTACACATGTTTACTTTGGATTTTCTAAACCAAGTTGCAAATGGACTTGAAAAGGACAGCATGTACGTGTCTTTTCTTGCTTCTCAATTCTCATTGTTATAAGGCTTCCTAGTGTTAAGAAATTAATTTCTTGCTAGATGTGCAATCTTGTTGTCTTAATGTCTTATAACCAAATTCAAACTAAAAACCAATGTGAATGTCATGTTGCTGTAGAATCAATTTGCTGCAGTAAAAAATTTCAGCTGCATCTCTAGTTAATTAGATGAAATGGACTTCCTGCCAAGATTAATCAGGATTCTTTTCGTGCCGAAAGATGTCAGATTTATTAGGAGTTGATCTTAATAGCCAATGTAGTTTTAATATGAATATAGTAAAAAATGGTCTTGATACCACTTTTAGGTGTTTTGTAGATTACTGATCCATGCATCGTCTATATACAGTTACCACCTTGCCGAGAAGAAAATCCCTTCCACACATGGATATACTATGGGATTAAAACTTGAACAGTTTATATTTGATGCATTTCCATATGCTTCTACCACTGCACTTTTTGAGGTGACTAAAATTTTAACTTTTACATGAAATTGTGCGGTTTCTTTCCTGATGATATGCTTGTTTAAGGATGCTAGTCTTATTGTCTCTTTTATGCATCCATTTCAGGTATTACGGGAGGAGGAGTTTGCGCCTGTAAAAAATGCAATTGGATCCAATTATGACACTCCAGATACTGCTAAAATGCTTGTTTTTCGACTACATACTCGTTGGGTAGTTGCTGCAGGTGGCTTCTTAACACATTCAGTGCCCTTATATGCAACAGGTAAGTTCCCCTCTATTCTTCCAGAAAGTAATTATAACTATGGGCCGGGTGTTGCGTCTATGATAGTGATCAAAGCCACGGCACTGGGCTGTTACATATACTTTTCATTATGAAAATTATCATCTAATCTAACTATTCCTTTCCTTTCATGAAACTGGTTGCTTTTTGTTCAGGTGTTGAAGTGTCACCACTCTGTTCATATGCGGGTGAAAACCTGGAACCTATATGTCGAGGAAGAACATTTCACGCACCTTGTGAAATTACGTTCTAGTTTCACCCTGTTTGTGCTGCTTCGTTGCGACTTAATCTGCAATGAGGGAGTTCTCAGCCCCATACAGGTGTCTGAAGATAATTTTTTATCTATGCCACTCATCATTCACATGTATCAATATATCTAATTATCTGTATCTTCTCCGATTCGTTTGGCTTTTTTGGTTGTTTTTTTTTGAACTTTTTTTCTATCACTGGTCTGTTTTATTGTTGCTTAAGTGATGTACACGTATCATATTCTTTATCGGCCATTTATTTACCCATGTAAAATCAAATATTTCCATTTTTTTCTCCTATTCCCCGTGGCTCATAATGAACTGTGGTACTGTCAATACTCAATATTGTTTTACTTGCTCCATATTCTTAGAAACATTGTATAATAAGAGAAAAAATTTAAATTTAAATTCTTTTTTAATTGAAATTATGGAGTGGTTATGATAATGAATGAGAGGGAAGATATTAATTTTATTTTTTTATTAATAAAAAAATTGTGATCAAAAGTACGTCTTATGTTTGTGTTTATCTAAGAATTTTTCTAGAATCTACTATAGCAATCCTTTATGGTACAAAGTATAAGACATAACTATTGAGAACTTTTTATCCCAAAGTGGAAAAGTATCATAAGGAAAATTCAAAATGTTCTTCAAATATTGGAGATACATCTTCGAACGCATATTGTCTTAATTCAAAATGTTAAATGATCAAGAGATGTATCTCTGTACTATTTTAACACATGTCCTATGCATTCATCTTTGAAAGGTCCATTTCATATGTTTACTGTTTCGGAGATGCATATCTGTACTATTTTAGCACATGTCCTATTCATCTTTGAAAGGTACATTTTATATGTTTACTGTTCCGGAAATGCATCTCTGTTTAAGGTTTACGGAGATGAATCTTTGTACCCTGTCAGAACGTTGCAAGTTTTGTTTGTTTTATGATTACACAAATGAAAGTGATGATTTATAAGTGTTAAATACCATATCATGTGATGAGATTTAAATCATAGAATCGATATGCAAAAAACGCCATATAAATCTAGATGGTCTAAAAATGATATATAAATAAAGTCGAAATGCAACGATAAAATATAATAAAGTAAAAATAAAATACAATCCATAATGAATCAAAAGTACAACTACTATATACTATTGTGTATGTCGGACTACAACTCCTCGTGCTCTTCTACCCCCGTTCTCCGACGCTGTCTCCAGTACATCGTTGTCTCTCGTGCCTCCGTCATAATGGCATCTAGGACCTGCCTCACCTCAAATCAATTAGAGAATATACCTCTATCAATGCCTGCTAGCGCAATCTCCACAATGCAACAACATCTAGGCAAGACATCATGAGCATGATCTAATTGTGCATGCTCCTCCCCTAGTATCTTCTGATGAGTGCTCATCATCTAGTATCTCATGATGAGCTATCCTCGATGGATCTTCTAGAGCAACCTGCACCATATACAAATGTGACACGCTGAAGAATCACCTGATGTACCCATCGACATAGCTTTGGTAGCTCTCATCTATGGCACTTCGTGCCTCCTCTGGTACTAGATGGCTAAGATAATCATCAAACATGACATTCATATCTCAACGTATCATAGCAAGAGGAGCAGAGACAACAGGGTGTCTGACAGATGAGGAAATGTGTGACGTGAGCCGCAAACCAACCATCCTGAGTATAACACTATATCGTCAAATGGTCGTGTCTCACGGTGATCAACATAGCTGTTAAGATGCATATTATCGACAACAAAATGGTCAAGATACACTATAAACATCTCTATTGCCTGGTTCCTTATGAGTGGGCTAAATGCAGAAGCACACAACATATCCTAAGTATAAGTCAGTACACACGACCAACCGGAGATGCACGGGAAGTGCCGGAGGATCCAAGCGTGAAAAGTGTTGGAACACACGAATCATCAGTAAGGGCATTGCAAAAATGTAATAAAAATGACACAAAAATATTAAAAGACCAATAAATATTAATGTCAGTAGTGTGATGCTGCCTGTGACCTGCTTCGTCTTCCACATACAACCCCCAGATATCTTCGAGTACAACTAGACCAAACAAGCGACCCCTAGTTATACTCATGAATCTGCTTGAAGTCCTTGAAGTGCTATAGGTAGATGACATCCACATAAGTGACACTCTTGTCCATAAAAATCGCAGTGCCAACCAAATATAAAAGGTAACTCTCATAGCATATGCTATATGGAGCCTCACCTGCTCGTCATTGCCTCTAGCATGCTCAGCTCCAAGGAGCTCATATGTATATACTCTTTTCAATCATTCAAACCTAGCATGAACCCCTCTGGTATTTCAAACTCTCTCATGGCATCCTATGGGTCAACTCCTATATAGTCTACCATAATCCCGAGTGCCTCGTCTTTTCTAATCCTCCCATAATCTAGAAGTTTCCCCCTGATCAAAGATGCAACAAACATGACACATCGTCAAGTGTGATTGACATCTCACCAAGCGGTAGATGAAATGACGAGGTCTTGGTGTGCCATCTCTCCACGAAGTATTAAGCATCCCGTGGTTGACCTTAACATAACCGGTCATGCACAATTCCTTCATCCCGGATAGGGACAAAGCAGTTTGAAACCACTCGTCATTCGACTGAGGCAAGTCAGTAATCTTCCGCCGATGATTAATAAACTTCAGCTAATCACGGTCTTGTAGAAAAATAAATCTGTTTCAGAAACTTATAATATAATAATAAACGTAATTTAAAAAGAATGAATCCAACTAATTTGACCTATTCTCCCCAAATATGTATGACAATATGGTTTGGGTACAGAGGTAGTAGTGACAACTCTACAGGGTCTCCTCCAAATGCTTAAGGTGGAACTAGCTCATCATTATGAGTTCCCTCTTGTACCTAGGATGGCACTGGGGCCTCAGGTACCACTGGTGACTCGAGTGCTTTTAGTGCCTAAATAGGTGAAACCTGTCGCTTGCGGGATGATGAAGGTAGTGAAACGCTAGTAGGCGACACCCGTCTCCTACGGGTAGAAGAATATGGAGAAGCGTGAGCCCCAGAAGTCGATGCCTTTCCATGAACTGGGCTAGAGTGAACAAGAGCCTTCGAAACCTACCCCTTCTCCCTCCGGAATGATGCACGTCGTGCAATCTTCCCGTGCCTCAGTCTGTCATCTCTATCAACCATAATTCATGTAAGTAAACTAGATAATTAGTACAAGCAACCCTATAAGCAAGAAAAAAACAGACTGATAGTTTAGGGAGATGCATCTCCGTTTACTTTGCAATCCAAATGTTGAACAATTCCGGAGATGCATCTCTGGAATTTTCTGCAACTTTTTCATGTTCGTTAATGGCGATAATGCAGACCACCAAACCCAAAAAATAATGGTTTGATCATTATTTTTAACCATCAAACCTTTTTTTACAGTTGGTCCGCTGTCGCGCGCGGGTCAAAACGAGTGTTTTTCAAAAACGTAGTACGACGACAATTTTAACTCAGATATCGTTCTCACAAGGATTCTTGATTATAATTACCCAAAGGTAAATCGAATTAGGGGGGGGGGGTGTTTGGTTTGGTGTTCGATTAAGAAAAAATGATTATTAAAAGCAATTCTTGAAATAAGCTGTTATGAAATAAGTGATTATGAAATAATTCAATCTACCGATCCAGTTCCTACTATCATCGATTAATATAATTTTAATATCCTAAGCGGATTGTCTATTCCTATTTGGATACAAATTCAATGACAAGCGCGATGAAGTTTGTGAGATGTATGATCCTATTGTTCGAATTAAGCAAACGGGATAAGTTTTCATGGATTAAGCAAACATGATTGATCAGACACAAAAACGAAATAAGCAAACGTGACATGCCTATGTTAGGATCATACAATCAACCAAATTGAATCAATATATTTCATGCAATCGAATTAAGCATACAAGAACATAAAATATCATTGAAAGAAATTAAACTAAAATTAACATTATAATAATCTCAAGTTTTGGAACCTGAATTACGGCAGATCGAATCAGAGGAATTAATTCTCCATGGAATTCGTACAAGCTTTCAAATTTTCGTGAATAGTGATACCGTGTACTGTTTTCGGCTGCTTAGGTTATAGGAAAAGTAGAATAAACCTAATTTGGTCAAAACATAACCCAGGCCCAAACTAAATAACTCAACACAAAATATAGATCTAGTGCTGAAGGCTTCAATGGATTTTTCAACCATGCTATAGTCCGAATTATCTTCTGACTTCTTCATGAAAGTCGTAGCTCTTTCTCTTAGATTTCCAACGACTGGTAGCACGTCTCGATCCGATACTCCTAGCTTCAGTTATGAATTTATTCGTGCAGACTGCTAATGCTGAAAATAAATTGCGAAAAACAAATAAGTGTAAAAATAAGATAAATTATAAAACCCCATTAAAAGGGAAAAATAACCAAACTAAAACATGGAAATGCTAAGTATAAATATAGAAGAATGTGCATCAAAATTCACTGATCAAATTCCCCCACACTTGAACTTTTGCACTCCGAGCAAAATTTAAAATAAAACAAAGAAAACCCAAACACATCATTAGTTAATCATCCTAGGCTACAAGTCTTCTTCTGTTAAGTTTGCATCGATAGATACTAATCTTGCACACTAAGGATATCGTAGGAACACTAATCCACAATTGTGCAGTCATAAACCTCCTGAATACACAAATCAACTCGAATCATGTTATTATGTTAAAGCCTAACTTACTCATCCTTCTTTTTGCTCTTTTTCATTCAGGCGCAATCACATTAAGCCCGTTATCTCCACACACCCATAGCAAGAAGACCGGTTAGTGACTATGATCCTTTTTGCACGAGATTCTAGTACTTACGTGGCATAACCCTTTACTTACTCAGTTGTAGTTGCGGGGGATCGGGCCGTAATCCGCCCTACCAAGTTCAGCACCAGAAACCGCTGAACCAACTGACAACGAGTCTTATTTTCAATTTTTTTTGAAGGTTTTACATCCGTTGGATTAAGTGACCGGGTGAGGGTCACCAAACTTAGAAGGTGCATTCCCTTTTTTTTTCTTTTTTTTTTCTTTTTCGGAACACTCACTTATATTCATCGGCTTCCCTGCATAGAGTGTGTGTGAGATGGTGCTGACTGCTGAAATAAACTACTCAAGAGCTGTCAGAGAATGAGAATTTAAGGCTAAAACATAATAAGAATTCGAATCAATTTCCATATGCAGGAGACTTACTGTGTTAAGACGACACCGATCTTATGAATTTTTCCCAAGTCTCCGCAAACTAATCTCAAATTAATCAGTTTATAGCCTAAAACTTTCAAGAAGATGCATTTTTTTATTTTTTTTATGACTGAAGACAAACAAAACACTAACAAAAACAAGGAAAACAAACGAAACAAACGATTCCCCTCCCCCACACTTAAAATAAGCATTGCCCTAAATGGAAAGACATTACTAATAAAGTAGAGAGAAGGAAAGAAAGACTCCCTGATCAAGTTGTAGGGTAGTTAGGTGCTTCTAAAGAAAGCTCCTCTATGCTGACATCTCCAGTCATTGAACTTTCATGGAATAGTTTCAAGTGCTGCCCATTGACTTTGAAAGTCTTGTTAGTACCTGCACTTTTTATTTCTACTGCACCATAAGGGAAAACATTCGTAATAACAAAATGGCCAATCCATTTGGATCGAAGTTTCCCAGCCATAAGTTTAAGGCGGGAGTTAAACAGTAAAACCTGTTGGCCCACATAAAATTCCTTCCTAGAAATCAGTTTATCATGGAAGTGCTTAGTTTTCTCTTTATAAATCCTAGAGCTTTCATAAGCCTCTAGTCTAAGCTCTTCCAGCTGTTGTAATTGGAGTTTTCTTTCAATACCTGCTTGTTGCATCTCCAAATTACAACTTTTCACCACCCAATAAGCATGTCGTTCTATCTCAACAGGAAGATGACATGCCTTACCAAAAATAAGTCGATAAGGAGACATCCCAATGGGTGTCTTGAAAGCTGTTCTTTGGGCCCAAAGTGCGTCTTCTAGACGACGGCTCCAGTCCTTCCAGTTTGGCTGCACCATTTTCTCTAAAACCTGTTTGATCTCCCTGTTTGAGATCTCAGCTTGCCCATTAGTTTGTGGGTGATATGCAGTAGAGACTTTGTGCACAACTCCATACTTCTGGAGCAAAGCTTCCATGGTGCGGTTACAGAAATGAGTGCCTTGGTCACTTATGATAACTCGTGGTATTCCAAACCTACAAAAGATATTGGACCTGACAAAATCTGCAACAACTCTAGAATCATTAGTCCTAGTGGGGATAACTTCCACCCACTTTGAAACATAATCAACAACAAGCAAAATGTAAAGGAAACCAAATGATACAGGAAATGGACCCATGAAGTCGATTCCCCATACATCAAATACCTCACAGAAAAGCATAGGTTGCTGAGGCATTTCACTCCTGCGAGTGATGTTTGTACCTGCTATCTAGCATTCTTTACAAGTGCGGTAAGTCTCATAAGCATCCTTAAAAACAGTTGGCCAATAGAAACCTGAATCAAGGACTTTTCTTGCAGTCCTTTGCGAACCAAAGTGTCCGCCGACTTGAGATGCGTGAGAAAATTTCAAAATGGATTCAATCTTATAGCCGGGGACACATCTCCTAATTACCTGATCACTACAAAACTTCCAAAGATATGGATCATCCCAAACATAATATTTGGCATCACTCTTGAGTTTGTGAATCTGTGATCTAGATGCACCTGTAGGAAAAACACCATCAACAAGAAAATTAACAATGTCAGCAAACCAAGGTGTAATCCCATGCAAAAGAAAAAGCTGCTCATCAGGAAAGTCATCCTGAATAGGAAAAGGATTTGCATCTCTCTCTATCCTGCTCAAGTGGTCAGCCACTAAGTTCTCAGCTCCACTTTTGTCTTTAATCTCTATATTAAATTCTTGGAGCAACAACATCCACCGAATCAATCTCGGTTTTGCATCCGGCTTCTTCAACAAGTACTTTAATGCTTCATGGTTAGTAAAAACAACAACCTTGGAACCTAGCAAATATGATCTGAATTTATTAAGAGCAAAAACAATAGCTAGCAGTTCTTTTTCAGTGGTCGTGTAATTTGACTGTGCAAAATCTGAAGTTCTAGAAGCATAGTAAACAACATGGGCAACCCTGTCAACCCTTTGTGCAAGGATAGCCCCAACAACATAATTAGACGCATCACATATAATCTCAAAAGGGAGGGTCCAGTCCGGTGGCTGGATTATGGGAGCGGAGGTCAATGCTTTCTTCAAGAAGTCAAACGCTTGTTTGCATTTGTTATCAAAGTTGAAAGTGACATCATTCTTTAACAAGTTTGACAGCGAAAGAGTTATCTTGCTGAAATCCTTGATGAAACACCTGTTAAAACTTGCATGACCAAGAAAAGAACGAATCTCGCGAACGCAAGAAGGGTAAGGCAGTGTAGAAATCACATCTATTTTAGCAGGGTCAACAGAAATTCCTTTTTCTGAAATTATGTGACCCAATACAATTCCATGATCAACCATAAAGTGGCATTTTTCATAATTTAAAACGAGATCAATTTCGATGCATCTTTCTAAAATCAAGCTTAAATTGCTCAAGCATGCATCAAAAGAGGAACCATAGACAGTGAAATCGTCCATAAAGACTTCCATGCAATTTTCAATGAAATCAGAAAAAATGCTAATCATGCATCGCTGGAAAGTGCCAGGAGCATTGCAAAGACCAAAAGGCATCCTCCTGTAAGCAAAAGTACCAAAGGGACAAGTAAAAGTGGTATTCTCTTGATCTTCCGGTGTAATATGAATCTGAAAGTAACCTGAAAACCATCAAGAAAACAGTAATGTGATTTACCAGCAAGCCGTTCAAGCATTTGGTCAATGAACGGTAAAGGAAAGTGATCCTTTCTCGTAGCCTGGTGCAATCTCCTGTAATCAATACAAACTCTCCAGCTGTTCTGAACTCTAGTGGGAACAAGTTCATTCTTTTCATTTTTTACCACTGTGAGTCCTGATTTCTTAGATACAACCTGCACTGGGCTTACCCATTTACTGTCAGATATAGGATAAATGACACCTGCTTGCAAGAGTTTGGTTACCTCCTTCTTCACAACATCAAGAATCAAAGGATTAAGCCTCCTTTGGGGCTGCCTTACTGTTTTTGCTCCATCCTCAAGTAATATCCTGTGCATGCACATCGACGGACTAATACCTGGGAGGTCGGCTAATGTCCACCCGGTTGCCTTCTTGTGCTTCTTTAAAACCTGCAAAAGCTTGTCTTCCTGATCGAAATCAAGGTTAGAAGAAATAATAACAGGGAGTTTTTCATTAGTCTCCAAATAAGCGTATTTCAGGTTTTCAGGGAGCTGTTTCAGCTCTAAAGACGGGGGTTGCTCGATGGATGGAATTCTTGGGGCAGTCGGGATGTCAAGAGCATCAACTTCAAAAACAGCTTCATCGGCAACAACTTCACTTGTAGGAAATGTATCAGGCTGCAAGGCAGCATCAATCTCAGCACACACAACACAAAGGTTAGTGTCAGTACAATCAACACATGAGTAGATATCATCGAAACCAGATAAAGATGGAAAATCAAGTGAAAATAAATCAGAACAAGTGTCCTCAACCAGCTCAGATATCAATTCCATATGAAAAATAGAATGCTCTTCCAAGGGGTGTTTCATGGCATCGAAAATGTTAAATTTTACGATAATGTCACCAAATTCCATTGACATGGTTCCATCGTCAACATCAATTTTTGTCTTCGCCGTTTTCATGAACGGTCTGCCTAAAATGATGGGAGCTCTGCTTGTCTTAGTCTCTCCTTCCATGTCCAGAATGTAAAAATCTGTAGGAAAAATTAAATTGTTAACTTGGACAAGGACATCTTCCACTACGTCAGTCGGGCGTGCATTGCTCCTGTTCGCCAGTTGGACGATCAAACCTGTATGCTGCAAAGGACCAAGATTAAGGTTATTATAAATAGAAGTAGGCATAACATTAATGCCCGCTCCCAAATCAAGCATGCAATTCTCGAATTTACTATCCCCGATGGTACAAGGGACAATAAAAGTTCCCGGATCCTTCTGCTTTTGTGGCAAGAGCTGAGTGATGGCTGAAACATTTTGCTCGCCTGTAACTTTTTCAAATGAAGGCTTGGGCTGAATAAAAGCAGAAATATTTCTTCCTAAGTTAACTCTCTCACTTCCTTTAATCCTCCTCTTATTTGTACACAAATCCTTCAGAAACTTTGCATACTTAGGAACCTGTTTAATTACATCAAGAAGCGGAATATTTACCGCAACTTTTCTAAAAACATCCAATATCTCTCTTTCCATGTCTCCCTCCTCAATTCTTTTATTTTTCAGAACTCTATGTGGGAAGGGGACTGGTGGCACATACTCCCTTTCTTTAATTTTTTCAGATGAAACAGGTTCAGATGGAGTAGGTTCAGGTTCAGATGTTACCTCAATAATTTTTTTATTTTTTTCAGGGGCTGTTTCTGTAACCTTTCCAGATCTCAACGAAATCGCACTCATATTAGCATTAGAATCCTTTGGATTGACAACTATTTGGGCTGAAAGCTGGTTCGACCCTTGGGCTTGCATGTTATTTATTTGAGTAGCAAGTTGTCCCATTTGCGTGTTCAAGGTCTGAATGCTAGAATCGGTCCTTTGTTGGAATTGGAGATTGTTGGCGGCCATTTGTTTGACAAGATCTTCTAAGGATGGTCCGGAAGGTGTAGGGGCAGCCACTTGAGGTGGGTTCTATTGTGGGTTTCCATATCGAAGGTTGGGATGATTCCTCCAATTGGGATGGTATTTGTTGGTGGACATGTCAGGAGTATTATTGTACCTATTTTGATTGTAAAGGTTGGCTGCATAAGCTTGAGGCAACTCAGTAATGGACTCGTCTCTCAGAATAGGACAAGTATCGGTCGGGTGCTCATGAGAAGTACAAATACCACACACTGTTGCTGTTTGAGATTTTGCTATTGCCAGCTGTTTGACTAAGGCAGTGAGCTCGTCAACTCTGGTCTCTAAAGCTTTGTTGGAAGAAACCTGAATTTGATTCACGCCTTTGCTTTGCACAGAATTGTCTTTAGTAGTGAACTATTGGGAATTAAGGGACATATTTTTGATAAGGGCTTTGGCAGCAACTGGAGTCTTATCAACAAGTGCTCCACCACTAGCAGCATCAAGAACGTCCCTATCCATCGGTATCAAACCCTCATAAAAGTACTGGATGAGTAGTTGCTCGGTGATCTGGTGCTGAGGGCAGCTGGATACCAAGTGTTTGAATCTCTCCCAATACTCGGTCAATGACTCATTACTCTGTCTAATACCACAAATATCCTTTCTTATCGAGGCAGCTCTGGAGGCAGGAAAATATCTCTCTAAGAACACTTTTTTCAGGGCATTCCAGCTTGCAATTGAATTTGGCTTGAGATAATATATCCAATCCTTTGCTGCACCCTGCAATAAAAAAGGAAAAGCTTGAAGTTTGATGTGGTCTTCAGTGATCCCTCAAGGCTTCAATGGTGTAGAACACACCACCTGGAATTCTTTCAAATGTTTGTGCGGATCCTCACCTGCAAGACCACTAAACTTGGGCAACAAGTGTATTAAACCCGATTTTAATTCAAAAGGAACAACAACAACATCATATTCAATACACAAGCCATTATAATTCACATCAGGTGCAACCAATTGCCTTAAGGTTCTATTGTCAGCCATTTCAAAAACAAGTTCAGAATCAGAAGCAAACAAGTTATGCAAATAGTCGGACTCAGAATTAGACTCAATTGTGGGTAACGAACTAGCCTGGACTGCTCTACATTGTGTGTGCAAAGTTCTCTCTACTTTAGGATCAAAAGCAACAAGTTTAGAACAGCGAGACCTAGTAGCCAGGACTAACGCACATCAATATTCAAAATGTCGACAATGTCCTTAAAAGTAAAAAACAAACACAAAGAAGGGAATTGATCAAAATAAATTTAGAAAAATAAAGTGACACCGAATTTAATCTAATGACTTAAAAATATAATTTTGAGAATTTTTTCGATTTTTTTCGACTCTATGAAAACAGTAAAAAATTCATAAAAAATAGAAAAAAGAGGAATTTGGGAACAAAGAATTTTTTTACACAAGACTGTCAGAACAAATTTTCAATCGGACGCAATTGTCCCAAATACCCATTTTTTTTCACTTTTTGGACTCTAAAACGCGAGTTGGGAAGAACTGTGAGGAAACTAGGACTATGACTCTAAAAACGATTAATATAATCAAGAATCCCCCGCAACGGTGCCAATTTGGTCCGCTGTCGCGCGCGGGGCCAAAACGAGTGTCTTTCAAAAACGTAGTACGTCGACAATTTTAACTCAGATATCATTCTCACAAGGATTCTTGATTATAATTATCCAAAGGTAAATCAAATTAAGGGGGGGGGTGTTTGGTTTGGTGTTCGATTAAGAAAAATTGATTATTAAAAACAATTCTTGAAATAAGCTGTTATGAAATAAGTGATTATGAAATAATTCAATCTACCGATTCAGTTCCTACTATCATCGATTAATATAATTTTAATACCCTAAGCGGATTGTTTATTCCTATTTGGATACAAACTCAATGACAAGCGCGGTGAAGTTTGTGAGATGTATGATCCTATTGTCCAAATTAAGCAAACATGATAAGTTTTCATGGATTAAGCAAACATGGTTGATCAGACACAAAAACGAATTAAGCAAACGTGACGTGCCTATGTTAGGATCATACAATCAACCAAATTGAATCAATATATTTCATGCAATCGAATTAAGCATACAAGAACACAAAATATCATTGAAAGGAATTAAACTAAAATTAACATTATACTAATCTCAAGTTTTGGAACCTGAATTATGGCAGATCGAATCAGAGGGATTAGTTCTCCATGGAATTCGTGCAAACTTTCAAATTTTCGTGAACAGTGATACCGTGTACTCTTTTCGGCTGCTTAGGTTATAGGAAAAGTAGAATAAACCTAATTTGGTCAAAACATAACCCAGGCCCAAACTAAATAACCCAACACAAAATATACATCTAATGCTGAAGGCTTCAACGGATTTTTCAACCATGCTAAAGTCCGAATTAGCTTCTGACTTCTTCATTAAAGTCGTAGCTCTTTCTCTTATCTTTCCAACGACTGGTAGCATGCCTCGATCCGATACTCTTAGCTCCAGTTATGAATTTATTCGTGCAGACTGCTAATGTTGAAAATAAACTGCGAAAAACAAATAAGTGTAAAAATAAGATAAATTATAAAAACACATTAAAAGGGAAAAATAACCAAACTAAAACATGGAAATGCATAAGTATAAATATAGAAGAATGTGCATCAAATTGCACTGATCAATAGTATGTATAAACTATCATTCATGAAATTTCTACTCATGTCTTACCTAAATCATCAATTTATACTCATTTATACAAGAACTATTTTTTTCTTCAAAATATTGAAACTTACAAATTGAGAATTTACTTCAGTGTTGAATGATGTCTCTGATGTACTTGATGTTAACGGAAGAACCTTTGAACTTGGTTGATGGAAGAACCTTTGAGAGAGTTAGAGAAAATTGTGTTTTTTAGAAGTGAGGAAAAAGAAGGATTCTGACGGGATTTAGTACCAATACCGTTCGGAGATGCATCTCTGAAATAATTACGAAGAAGCATCTCCAGAGTTTTTTAACGTTAAGGCTAAATTCTATTTACTCAGGGTGCATCCGGAGATGCATCTCTAGAAACTATGAGCATTTTTGTAATTTCACGTGGTGCCCTAGTAATACCTAGGGTGCATTAAGAAATTTCCTAACTATTTTGTATTAAGAAAAGTCTTGTAAAAAGGTAGTTAGAGAAGTTTGTAACTGTTTAACAAACTCTCCTTAATATAAGGGGATTGCTTTCTAGACCCCATTGGATGTTTCTCCACCAACGTGAAAAGTGACTGTTACTCCTGAATTTGGAAGATGCATCTCCTGAGACATTTTTTTACACACTCGTCAGTCTAAATTATTGAGACATCTTTGTTAAAATTTAGTTCAGAGATGCATCTCTGTATCAATATTAGGATGAGTTCGGAGATGCATCTCCGTAAAAACCCTTAATTCGAAATTCGGTGAATTTTTTGGAGATGCATCTCCAGACGCGTTTGTTTCATATACTTGCGCCAAACCCTTTCTTCTCCCTCCTTCATTTTTTGTAAACGCTGAAAAAATCCAATTTGAGATCTTTTTGCAACAAAGTCATTTACAAATCCCATTTGATCAAGTTTCTACAAGATTATTCAGGTTCACCCACTCCATTCTACCCCATTTTCAAAGTCATTTGCTGCATTCAAGCTTCTTATCCACAACTCTAATCTAGTAAGTTTCTCATTTCACTTATTTTTTTGAGTTTTAAATGATGTTTTAGGTAACATAAATCATTTAAGATGCATTAGATGATAGTACATTCCAAATAGGCAGGTAGTATAGACATGCATTCCCATTTAGTTGGAGTTTAGGGCATCATTAAGGTTTCTCCCACTGTTGAGAATCACGAATTCATCCGGGCATGTATCTTCAAAATTGTCCTGACTGCATTTTGGTTGCATTTTGATGTGACTTTCTAGTTTTATTACTGATGCAATGGCTGAAAACAACCAGGACAAACTTAGAATCGGTCGTGTGTCCCACCCAATGCGCGCCTGTACGACGTGAGAGGGCCAGGTTCAGGGCCACGAGGTCACGAGTCGATGCTACCTCGTTTGATGGTTTACAAGGTCGAGGTTAACAACCATCTAATTTTACTTCCCATAGTCTCCTATTTGATAACCACATAATATACCGCATTTTCCGACTCGATTCACTTATCATTTGATGTTATTTTGTCCCCTTTTAAAGTGTTATACTGGTAGTTTGTGTCTGTTTCAGGTACTTTACATGTAGGAGTCGGTACACGAGAAAATGAGATGAAAATGGACAAAAACGGAGGAGAAATGAAGAAAATGCACTGGTGGCAACCTTTATGGCGTTCCTCATGACGTGGTAGCCATAGGGTGCCACCCACCTTGAAGGAAATACAAAGAAAATGGGCACTGAAGTTGATGGTGTTCTCCTTCAGGGGTATTGGGTTCACCATAACCCCCCAACCAGCCACGTTCGCCATTCTACACTCATGGCGTTCGCCGTGAAGCCATGGTGTCCTCCATGAGCTTCGTTACCTGGAAAATAGCAACAAACTTGCCCAGTCTCCTCCCACTTCAGCAGGCTTTTCTCCACTACTCCCACACAAATTGAATCACTTTTCATCAGTTGGAACATTATATATAGTCTTAGTTTTTATGTTTTCCATATCCAAGTTTTTAGAATTCAAGTAGGAAGAAAAATAACTTATTTGCTCACATCGAGTGATAAGTGCACCCTAGAGTTAAAATTTGAAAAAATGTTGACTTCGCTTGGATTATTCGTTTTGTATTCGTGCCGCCCTATTAATTTCAAAATTTTATTTACAAGTTTTTCGTTTCCAATCTCGCAGTTGTCTTACTTTGCAGTACATATTCCTTTACCATTTTTTTTCTGCACTTTATTATTTTAGTACTTAGTATTATAATTGTTAGTTTTGATTGTTTTATTGCTACTGTTCTGATCACATGTTCTACCTGCATAATTGTCTACTAGTATCACTTGCACAAATACATCAAATTGAATTCTAAACGTATTGTTTTAAGGAAATTACATGTGCATCCTAATTACTACTACTCACTATCATCATTATATCATTATGTTTGAATTTCTACTTGATATGCATAATATGAATATTATGTCAAATATGTCAGGCTAAACCATTTAGGATCTGGAATGTGAGGATCGTCGTTTCGACGATACACATATCTAAGTTGGAAATTATCAGTTAAATTGGGACTCATTTTTGGGACTGGTTTTTATAATGTTTTAAACTGAGAGTAGTTACCGGGAAAGCGCTAAACTCAGAGATATCGATTCCATTTCGAAAGAGAGGAACCCGTATCTAAGCTAGAAAGTAAAAATCAGATTTTAAATTAAATCAATTGCGACAACAAGGCTTATTTTAAATTGAAAATAATCATTTTCAAAATTAGAGTTTAGAAGAATAAATGTGCTGCGACATTAGGCGTTTGTAAGTTTAAACTCCGGTGTTACGCGAGCGACAACCGATATCGCCTTTAAACTTGTTATTCACCCAAAAGACCTTTTAATTAATTAGAAGTTCTTGCTTTTCAAAAACATAAGTTTTATACTTTAATACGCTGAACCGTGACAACGATAATATAGATTTTAGAATAAAGCTCGGGTCCGATTTAGCGAACGCAAACAATTTATTTAAATTAAGTTTCTTCCTATTAAAGAAAAATATTTTCCTGATTTAATTAATTAATCCGACTTATCTGTGAGCACTATTGATCAACGTGACCCATATTCCGGTCTCGCTTTTTTTAAATATTTTAAACCAACTTGCTTTATTTTCTACTTTAATTTCCCTTCTCATTCTAAATTCATTGCCTTAAATTTACATAGCAACAATAGATAGAAATAAGATTTACTATTGTTCTATGTGAGTTAGACAACCTTTTATATTACCCTGATACATTCTGTGCACTTGCATAAAGCATCAACGAGAAGGAACACATCAAGTTTTTGGCGCTGTTGCCGGGGAACAACAGTCAATATTATGATTCTGTTGTAGCACTGTATAGATTAAGGCACTCTTGTTTCAATTACTTTAATTCTAGGTAGATGGATCACCAAAATTTTCTTTACAATTACCACTCCCGATATTTTGAGAAATCACAAGATTTCCGTAAATACAATCTCGAAATATTAATAGAGGATTTCATTGCGATGCAAACTCTCTCTAGACTATAATCTATGATGGAGCACTTTGTGGCGATACAAACTCTAAAAAATGATGAGTTTAGAAAAAAAGGCTCCATACTAATGAAAACCTTAGGCAGTTGAACATTATTGCTGAGTCCCTCGAGACCCACAACAAAGGCATTGGAGACTCAAATCTCCTTGCTTGCATAGACGCCTCTAGGACCCTTCCTTGAGAAACATGCGGAGGTTGTAACAACTATTAGTGAAAACAAATCGAAAACCTATAAAAGAATGAGGAGAGTTTTGGTGAGAAAAAAAGTAGAGATTGAGAAAAATCCACCGACACCACCCGAAAGGGAAGTTGTAAAAAAGGTAGGGAAGGAAGCACCTTATGTTGTTCCTCCTCTCTATAATCCACCGATTCCTTTCTAAAAAAGGTTTGTGTAAGCTAAGGTAGACTGCCAATCCAAAAGATATGTGGAAGTATTGGAAAATATCCACCCCAATGCACCTTGGTCTGAGGTCCTGCAAAAAAAGAGGAAATTAGAGGACCGTGAAACTAGGGAAATCATTTGTGTTAAGAGGGGAAAGTTAGACTTTAAGGTGGTGGATGAAAGAATTAAACCCAAACCTAAAAAGCTGATACTCAGGATAGAGCCAAAACCATCCCCATAAGTTCAAAAGAATGAACCAACCCGCAGAAGGAAGAAAAGAAAAGGTGAGGGATATGAGAGATGAATTGATAAGTGGCTCTAGAAACCGAAGATTATTAAAATTTTGACCAAGGATTCATTCTTGAAAGAACCATCATGGGTGCTTACACTCATGATCTGCCGAGCTAACGACGTTAAACAAAGTTCTGTTTGGGAGGCAACCCACTGATTTTTTTTCATGCTCTTTGAATATGATTTCTTGATTTTTATATTTAATTCAATCTAATCATTTTCTAGAAGTATTTTTATTCATTCAACAAATTTTTACTAAGCGTCATAATTCCTTAGGTAGGACTGAGATACAAGATGGACCCCAAAATGCACCTGAAACACACCTTTAAGGTCCACGACATTCGCCATGGGGGGTATGGAGTTTTCCACGAGTCTCACAAACCTAAAAGTGCCCATTTTAAACTGATGGCATTTGCCACAAGTTCATGGCGTCCACCATGAATCTTGAACACATTAAAATATGCATTTTTACCCCTTTTTCCATTTAAACTTCCATCCTCCCAATTCCCACCCACTCAAATCCACTCTTAACCTCCACCAACTGACATTTACTTTCCCCCCATTTCCAAAACCTACTAAAAACCTTCAAACCTCCATTTTCTTTTTCCTTTTCCCACTTTTATCAAAACATTGAGGAAAATGTTTGGTTTAAGTGTGTGTGTGGAACTTTATTACTTTCTATTTACTGCTTTCTAGTTTAGATATTTTATCTTTTTTTTTGCTAGTTTCTTTATTTTAATCTAAATTTTTAAATTTTTAGCTTAATTGTTTAGTCAATGCATGTGTTGTCGAATCATTTATGCATGGTTTATGTCGGTTGTTAAAGTCTCCTTAAAAGTTGAGACCCAACAAGTATTTTCTTTATGATTCATGATCTGGTACACTCCGAAAGTATATAGGTTGTTTTAGTGTATTAGCTATGTTTGAGAGACTTGGGAAAGTCCCGACAAAATCGGTACCGTCCCGACACCTTAAGTCTCCCAATTCTGCAAATCAATTTGGATACTTGTTATGCCGAAACCTTAAGTCTTGTTTTTAATTAACCCTTGAGTAGTTTATATTAGCAGTCAACACCATCTTAGGCGCACACTACATATGAAGACCGATGCAAATAAGTGAATGATCATGTGCTAAATGAATAAATGAACAAAATGGAAATATGCTATATAAGTTTGGTGACCCTCACCGGGTCATTTAGCCCAATGGTATCTGAACCTCCAAAAGTTAATGCTAAAGCCAAAGTGCATGAATTAGTTAAATAAAGATCATAGTGACTAACATGTTTCCTTACTATCTGTGTGAAAAGATAATGATCTTAATGTGATTGCGCTTGAATGAAAAAGGGTGAAAGATGATAAGTGACCTAGGTTGAGCCATAATTGCATGATTCATATCGGTTTGCATATGAGGGAGATTTTTGACCATAAAATATGGAATTGTATCCTTACAGTATCCTTGGTGTTAACCCACTAGTACCTATCGATCTAACGTTAGCCAAACCAAAATGAACAAGCACGTACAAGTAGAAGTGATGTTCTATCTATGTTGCACTTAAACTGTTTGTATCTTGTTGGTTGTTTGCTTAAGGACAAACAAATATTTAAATGTAAGGAAGTTTGATAACCATATAATATACTGTATTTTCCGACCCGATTCAGTTAACATTTGATGTTGTTTTGTCACCTTTTATAGTGTTGTGTTGGTAGTTTGTGTTTGTTTCAGGTACTTTACATGTAGGAGTCGGTACACGAGATAACAGGATGAAAACAACCAAAAGCAGAGGATAAATAAAGAAAATGCACTGGTGGCGACCTCCATGGCATTCACCATGACGTGACAACCATATGGCGCCACCCACCTTGAAGGAAATACAAAGAAAATGGGAACTAAAGTTGATGGCGTTCGCCATCAGGGGCATGTCATTCGCCATGATCCCTCGACCAGCCACGTTCACCATTCTACACTCATGGCGCCCGCCATGGGCTTCGTAACCTGAAAAATAGCAACAAACTTGCCCATTTTCCTCCCACTTCAGTAGGATTTTCTCCATTACTCCCATACGAATTGAGTCACTTTTCAGTAGATGGAACACTATATATAATCTTACTTTTTAGGTTTTCCATATCCAAGTTTTTAGAAATCAAGAAGGCATAAAAAACACTAATTGAAAAGGACTTATTTGCTCACATCGAGTGATAAGTGCACCATAGAGTTAGGATTTGAAGAATCACTGACTTTGCCTGGATCGTTCGTTTTGTAATCATGCCGCCATATTAATATCAGAATTTTATTTACAAGATTTATGTTTCCAATTCCGTAGTTGTCTTACTTTGCAGTACGTATTATTTTACCATTTTTTCTTCACTTTATTGTTTTGGTACTTAGTATTATAATTGTTAGTTTTGATTGTTTTATTGTTATTATTCTGATCACAAGTTCTACATGCATAACTGTCTACTAGTATCACTCGCACAAATACATCAAATTGAATTCTAATTACTATTTTCAGGAAATTACATGTGCATGCTAGTTGTTACTACTACTCACTATCATCATTATATCATTATGTTTGAATTTCTACTTGGTATGCATAATATGGATATTATGTCAAATCTGTCAGGCTAAACCATTTAGGGTTCGGAATGTAAGAACCATCGTTTCGACGGTACTCACATCTAAGTTGAAAATTATCGGTTAAATTGAGATTCGTTTTTGGGACTCGTTTTTATAATGTTTTAAACTGAAAATAATTATCGCGAAAGCACTAAACTTAGAGATATTGGTTCCATTTTGAAAGAGAGGAACCCGTATCTGAGCTAGAAAATAAAAATTAGATTTTAAATTAAATCAATTATGACACAACATGACTTATTTTAAATTGAAAAAATAATCTTTTTCAAAAATACAGTTTAGAAGAATAAATGTGTTGCGACAACATGCGTTTGTAAGTTTAAACTCTGGTGCTACATGAGCGACAATCAGTATCGCCTTTAAACTTGCTATTCACCCAAAACGACTTTTTAATTAATTAGAAGTTCTTGCTTTTCAAAAATATAAGTTTTATACTTTAATACGCTGAACCGACAACGACAATATAGATTTTAGAATAAAGCTCGGTTCCGATTTAGCAAATGCAAATAGTTCATTTAAATTAAGAGTCTTCTTATTAAAGAAAAATATTTTCCTGATTTAATTAATTAATCTGAATTACTTGTGAGTACCATTGGTCGATGCGAGACATATTCTGGGCTCACTTTTATTAAATATTTTAAAACAACTTGATTTATTTTTTGCTTTAATTTTCTTTCTCATTCTAAATCCATCGCCTTAAATTTACATAACAACAATAGATAGCGATAAGATTGACTATTATTCTTGGTGGATTTGACAACATTTTATATTATCCAGATACATTTTGTGCACTTACGGAACGCATCAACGAGAAGGAACACATCACTATGTTAGGAATCTACTACTCAGACTTCTGCTTATGAAGCCCATGAAGACGCCCTTAAAGCCTATGAGGTCAATCAGGAGGAATCGGTTGCCGATGTGGATGTCCCTATAAGTAGTTATCTAGGAGGCCTATTAGACACCTTCTTACTTTATTTCTATGGAGACCATGTTGCTACACATGTATGGTAATGAGACATGCATGTGTTTGGTTGAAGATTGTTTCGACATCTTAGGTAACACTTGATACAGATGGAATTGGGAAAGACACTTGAGGGAAGGCGAGCACGGATTTTTGGAGAGGAATGAAGCGTTTGAATGTAGTGGGTAGCATATTTTTGTCCAAAAGGATAGACAAGCATGTCTTGTGTAATGATGATAGTTAAAAATTTGTCTGATACACATAAATAACTGTAATTGCTATAAATGCTCATTAACACAAATCCCAAGTTTTCCTCTTAATTTTTCAAACTGAACTGCATCCAAGGCTTTGGTAAAAATGTCAGCAAGCTGGTTTTCAGTGCTAACATGCTCAAGTGTTATGACTTTGTCTTTAACAAGTTCTCTAATAAAATGATGCATGATGTCAATGTGTTTAGTCCTACTGTGCTGAATAGAGTTTTTGGAGATATTAATAGCACTCAAGTTGTCACAAAATAATGTCATGACATCCGTTGTGACATTATATTCAGTCAACATTTGTTTCATCCATATTAGTTGAGAGCAACTACTACCTATTGCTATGTACTCAACTTTAACAGTAGATAGGGATACACAATTCTATTTCTTGTTGAACCATGAAATCAAATTGTTTCCTAAAAAGAAACAACCTCCATAGGCACTCTTCCTGTCATCAACACTACCAGCCCAATCAGCATCATAATACCCAACTAATATGGAGTTTGAATCATGAGAATACAACATTCTATACTCACATGTGCCATTCACACACTTCAGTATCCTTTTCACTTGATTGATGTGACTCACTTTGGGTTCTGCTTGATATCTAGCACAAACTCCAACAACAAAAGTTATATCTGGTCTGCTTGCTGTAAGGTATAGAAGACTACCAATCATGCTTCTATATAAACTCTGATCAATACTTATACCCTTTTCATCTTTTAATAACTTCAAGTGAGTAGGAGCAGGATTTCTTTTGTGATTAGCATTCACCAATCCAAAATTCTTTACAATATTCTTTGCATATTTGCTTTGACAAACAAAAATGAAGTTTTCCATTTGTTTGAGTTAGAGTCCAAGAAAGTAAGTTAATTCACCTACCAAACTCATTTCAAACTCATATTGCATTTGCTTGACAAAATGTTGGACCATCTCATCTGACATCCCTCCAAATACAATATCATCCACATAGATCTAAGCTATCATAAGTTTTCCATCCTTCTCTTTGACAAAGAGAGTCTTATCAATTCCACCCTTTCTATATCCATGGTTGATGAGAAACTCAGCCAACCTTTCATACCATGCTCTTAGAGCTTGTTTTAAACCATATAGTGCCTTCTTTAGTTTAAACACATGGTTTGGGAAAGCAGGATCAACAAATCCTTTTGGTTGTTCAACATACACATCTTCATTTAAATAGCCATTTAAAAAGGCACTTTTAACATCCATTTGGAACAACTTGAACTTTAAAAGGCATGCCATTCCAAGTAACAATCTGATAGACTCCAAGCGAGCCACATGAGCAATTGTTTCATCAAAGTCCACTCCTTCCATTTGTGTGTATCCTTGAGCAACAAGTCTGACTTTGTTTCTAGTAACAACCCCTTGTTCATCTGACTTGTTCTTATACAACCATCTAGTACCACTAACATTTGTCCCTTCAAGTATTGGTACCAAATCCCAAACCTCATTTCTTTTGAATTGGCCAAGTTCATCTTGCATAACATTAATCCAGAACTCATCAGTCAGGGCCTTCTTGATATTCTTGGGTTCAAATTTAGAAACAAAACAAGCATTTGACACAACTTCACTTGATCTGGTAATTATCCCTTCATTTAGATTTCCTATTATAAGCTCCTTAGGATGATCTTTCTAAATTCTGATGGAAGGTCCTTTGTCAGTTGACTCAGTCTCTGCAGGTTCAGTATTAGTACTTGAGTCTGCAAGATCTTCAGGAATATCATTTATAGATGTTTCAACATCATTTGTGACATCGACTTTTTTAGTTGAGTCATCCACAACTATGTTTATAGATTCCATAATCACTTTAGTTGTGGAGTTGAATACTCTGTATGCTCTCCTATTTGTAGAGTATCCCAGAAAAATTCCCTCATCACTTTTAGGATCCATTTTCTCCTCTGCTCATGATCTTCCAGAATATAACATCTACTTCCAAATACATGGAAATTTTACACAATTGGCTTTCTTCCTTTCCACAGTTCATACAGTATAGAAAAAGTACCAAATCTGATAGTCACTCTATTAAGGATATATCAGGTAGTGTTCATGGCTTCAGCCCAAAAATGATATGGTAGTTTCTTAGCATGAAGCATGACCCTAACACATTCTTGAATAGTCATATTCTTGCGCTCAACCACACCATTCTATTGAGGGATGATGGGTGAAGAGAACTCATGACTAATCCCTTCAGAAGTGCATAATTCATCAAACTTATTATTTTCAAATTCCTTCCCATGGTCACTTCTAATTCTGACAATACCATAATCCTTCCCTCTTTGTATATTTTGACAGAGTTCTTTACAAACTTCAAATACTTCAGACTTCTCTTTTAAGAAATTCACCCAGGTGAATCTTAAGAAGTCGTCAACAACAACATAGGCATACCTCTTTCCTCCAAGGATTTCAACTTGCATAGGTCTCATCAAGTCCATATGAAGTAGCTCCAAAACTTTCGAAGTGGTCAGATGTTAGAGCTTCTTATGTCACATCTTTGTTTGCTTCCCAATTTGACATTCACCATAGATTCTTTCTTCATCAATTTTAAGCTTTGGAATACCTCTGACTACATCCTTTGACAAAACTTTCTTCATCCCTTTCAGATGTAATTGACCAAGATTTTGATTCCATAGCTTAACGTCATCTTCTTTTGACATTATACATGTGGAAAAACAATTTGTTTCTTGAGGAGTCCACAGATAGCATTTATCTTTAGATCTGGCTCCTTTTATGATAACTGCATTCTTCTCGTTTGTTACCGTGCATTCAGATTTATTAAAGTTAACTTTGAGACCTTGGTCACATAGTTGACTAATATTGATCAAATTAGTAGTCAACCTTTAACAAATAGTATATCATCAAGGCTAGGCAGTCCAGGATAGTCCAGCTTACCAACACTCTTTATTTCACCTTTTGATCCATCCCCAAAGGTGACATATCTAGTGGAATATGATTTAATATCCACCAAGAATTTCTTGATACCAGTCATATGTCTAGAACAACCACTATCGAAATACCAATCCTCTCTAACAGAGGCTCTGAGGGAGGTGTGAGCTATGAGTCCAGAAGTGTCATTTCTGGGAATCCATTTTTTCTTTGTTTTAACAATAATCTATTTTCTTCTGGGTTGTGCAGCAGGTTTGGGATAACCATATAGTTTGTAGCAGTAGGGTTTTATGTGACCAAACCTTCCACAATGATGACATTTCCATCGTTGGGTCTTGCTTCCTGAGTAATCATCCAAATGTCTTTGTTGATGTTGGGACATTTGATTTTCAACTTCGAAATACCTCTGACTACATCCTTTGACAGAACTTTCTTCATCCCTTTCAGATGTAATTGACCAAGATTTTGATTCCATAGCTTAGCGTCATCTTCTTTTGACATTAAACATGAGGAAAAATAATTTGTTTCTTGAGGAGTCCACAGATAGCATTTATCTTTAGATCTGGCTCCTTTTATGATAACTGCATTCTTCTCGTTTGTTACCGTGCATTCAGATTTATTAAAGTTAACTTTGAGACCTTGGTCACATAGTTGACTAATATTGATCAAATTAGTAGTCAATCCTTTAACAAATAGTATATCATCAAGGCTAGGCAGTCCAGGATAGTCCAGCTTACCAACACTCTTTATTTCACCTTTTGATCCATCCCCAAAGGTGACATATCTAGTGGAATATGATTTAATATCCACCAAGAATTTCTTGATACCAGTCATATGTCTAGAACAACCACTATCGAAATACCAATCCTCTCTAACAGAGGCTCTGAGGGAGGTGTGAGCTATGAGTCCAGAAGTGTCATTTCTGGGAATCCATTTTTTCTTTGTTTTAACAATAATCTATTTTCTTCTGGGTTGTGCAGCAGGTTTGGGATAACCATATAGTTTGTAGCAGTAGGGTTTTATGTGACCAAACCTTCCACAATGACGACAATTTCCATCGTTGGGTCTTGCTTCCTGAGTAATCATCCAAATGTCTTTGTTGATGTTAGGACATTTGATTTTCAGCTTCGGAATACCTCTGACTACATCCTTTGACATAACTTTCTTCATCCCTTTCAGATGTAATTGACCAAGATTTTGATTCCATAGCTTAGCCTCATCTTCTTTTGACATTAAACATGTGGAAAAACAATTTGTTTCTTGAGGAGTCCACAAATAGCATTTATCTTTAGGGCTCCCTTTATGATAACTGCATTCTTCTTGTTTGTTACCGTGCATTCAGATTTATTAAAGTTAACTTTGAGACCTTGGTCACATAGTTGACTAATATTGATTAAAATTGGTAGTCAACCCTTTAACAAATAGTATATCATCAAGGCTAGGCAGTCCAGGATAGTCCAACTTACCAACACTCTTTATTTCACCTTTTGATCCATCCCCAAAGGTGACATATCTAGTGGAATATGATTTAATATCCACAAAGAATTTCTTGATACCAGTCATATGTCTAGAACAACCACTATCGAAATACCAATCCTCTCTAACAGAGGCTCTGAGGGAGGTGTGAGCTATGAGTCCAGAAGTGTCATTTCTGGGAATCCATTTTTTCTTTGTTTTAACAATAATCTATTTTCTTCTGGGTTGTGCAGCAGGTTTGGGATAACCATATAGTTTGTAGCAGTAGGGTTTTATGTGACCAAACCTTCCACAATGATGACAATTTCCATCGTTGGGTCTTGCTTCCTGAGTAATCATCCAAATGTCTTTGTTGATGTTGGGACATTTGATTTGACATATTTTATTCCTGTTTTCTTTTAGGTTGAACAAAATTCATTGCAGACCCTTTTCCTTTGTTCATCACCACTTGATTATCATAACCAAGGCCTCGAACATTTCCAACATTCTTACCGGTTTGAACAATCTCATCCAGCACATCAGAACTGCTGTTAAGCATTCTTACAGACTTAGTCATATTGTCAAGTCTTGAATTTAGCAGAACAACTTCATCCTTTAGATCAAAGATTATGGACAAGTGCTCCACTTTTTCAGCCTGTAATTGAGCAATAACTTTCTTTTGATCTTCTCCCAATTGACATACTTCTTCACTTCTTAGGCACAACTCCTTGTAAGATTATGCAAGTTTCTCAAATGTGAGTTCCTCACAATCTAATTCTTCATCAGAATCACAAATATCAGTCGGGGCAGTAACCTGTTTGGTAGGTTCCACTTCAGGATCACTTTCAAAATCATCTTCTTACCATGATACAAACAAACCCTTCTTTTGCTTCTCGAGGTAAGTTGGGCACTCATCTCTTTTGTGTCCAAACCCTTCACATCCATGGCATTGGATTCCTTTTCCTTGGTTAGATTTTTCTTCAGTTTTGGGCCTTATCCCAAAATCCTAATTTTTGTTGATGTCAAATGACTTGTTCTTGACATTTGATCTTGTCTTCCAGTCCATCTTCTTTATCACTTTGTTGAATTGTCTTCCAAGTAATACAATAGCATTAAATATCCTTTCATCTATATCCATGTCACATTCATCTTCGAAGTCTTCAACATTAGAAACAAAAGCTATGCTTTTCTTCTTTTCAGATTTTTCACTGATCCCTAATTCAAATATCTGAAGAGATCCCATAAGTTCATCAACTTTCATGTTGTTTATATCTTGGGCTTCTTCAATGGCAGTAAACTTCATGTCAAATCTCTTTGGAAGAGATCTGTGAATTTTTCAAACTAACTTAGCTTCTGACATCTTCTCTCCCAAGGCACTTGAGGCATTGGCTATCTCAATAATATTCATATGAAATTAATGAATGCTCCCACCCTCCTTCATTCTTAAGTTCTCAAACTTGGTGGTAAAAAGTTGAAGTATTGACATCTTCACCTTAGAGGTTCCTTCATGAGCAGTCTTTAAGATCTCCCAAGCATATTTAGCAATAGTACAATTATTTATCAGTCTGAAGATGTTCTTATCCACTCCATTGAACAAGGCATTCAATGCTTTGGATTTTCCTTGAGCTAATTTATCATCTTCATCATCCCAGTCTTCCTCATCCTTCAGCACATAAGTAATATTACCATCTTTATCTCTAACCATTGGTGGATTCCATCCTTTGACCACATATTTCCAAGCCTTGTTGTCCATGGATTTAATAAAGGCCATCATCATTCATGCTTTTCAGTAGTCATAATTGGTTCCATTAAGTATGGGTGGTCTGTTTACAAATCCTCCTTCCTTGTCCATTGTACCAGAAAGTATCTTACCTGAATCTCACACAAACATAGAGTAGGATGCCTGCTCTGATACCACTTGAAACTATGGTATGTAGATATCAGATGTCCTAAAAGATGTCGAGACACCAATATCTGATCAAAACATAATGACACTGGAACAAGTTGATATGAGAATATAAAGTAACAAACACACAAAGTTGTTAACCCAGTTTAGTGTACAACAACACCTACATCTGAGGGCTACCAAGCCAGGGAGGAAATCCACTAAATAGTATCAGATTGTAGACCTTCAGCAAACTATCTCTAGTTTACAACCTACTCCCTAATCAATACCCGTGCTTAACTTCTACCTAAGACACACCTAGGTATGAAACCCTTCTCACTTCCCTTTCAATCACAACAGTGATGAATCAATACAATTACAAAAGATTCAGAAGTCACACTTCACAAACACACAATCACTTAATGCTTAAAAGCTTATGAGTGATTGACAGAACTTACAACTCAATAGAAATAGCCCTGTTCTTATATCAAGATGATATTAGATAGACTCACAATTAACAAGAACACTCAAACCCTAACAACTCACTAAAACAATATTTGATTCATCCTTCAATTAGGTTTGAGGTATTCTGTATATAACCAAAGTCTGGACTGGATTTGGGCTTCATACACGCACGAGACAGTTGCACAAAGTTAGGTAAATAATCAAGAGTTTCTTAAAATGTCTCAACATTTAGAAAACAAAATAAGTTTAAATTCAAATAGAATCTCTGATTCTTCAATCTTTGACGCCACATAGGATTACTTAATATTCCAAGAATATTCAGTAATTTGTTAATCAATAACCGTTACTAAGAGTAAACCTGTTTCAGACAAGATTTTGGATCCACATGTTAGGACATCTTGTTCAACATGTTGTTGTTAAGTTAGTTTTACCAAAATTACTGCCAATCATAATTACAGAGAATTAACACCATCTTTCCTCTCATTTATAGGTGGGAACTTGTGCCTAAATACACTAAGGATTGGACAAATCTTATTTCGTTTTCCCTGCTCAGTGGGAATTAGGTGATCGAGCCATTCTAGGTGTATCTTGACTGTCATGTAGCAGATGACATTGCCTTCTAACCATATGGTGGTAGCCGCGGGAAGCATCACCTAGACGTCATTTTGTTATACTTCAGATGCTTGACTTGTGGGTTAAATCTGATGCATGTATATTTTACCTAGCGAGTGACGCGTTAGTTTGGTTATTTACAAGTTATTTTGAGACACCCCTCAAAGTATGCTCATCCTACCACCCGCCACAAAGATCTTGATGCCATACATAACGATTTTGAGCATCATTTGGTACCAGAGGACTATCATAGGGTGCCAACTCTTATACGATGGGCTTATGCAGACGATAACATGACATGGTTCTATAGGGTGTCACACCCTATCATGACATTAGACGCTCCTGGAGGCTAGGGATGACCACACCTAGGATGCACGTAGCGTCTGGCGACATATTATGGATATGGAGAGATCGGGAATACAAGTAGAAAATTTGGAGGAAGACAATCCTCAGTTAGCCCTCGTATAAAACATTATAGTTGAGACCCATAATTCCTTGTAGTACAGGCGGAGAAGCCATGGGGTTAGGCATACACAATACTTTAGGTTTGGTTGTATTTTTTTTTTTTGCATTTTCAGACAAATTTTATGTATGACTATTTTAATGTATGTGTAGTATGTTTGAATCAATTAATGTATGTGTTTTCTAATTTATGGTTTAAAATTTCTTAAAATATAAGTTAGCCTAAAAAAATGTTATAATTAGGACAATGTTGCTGCCTAAAAATATTCAGGGGTTTTTGAACATGCATCTATGAAATATCCCCTATGTCATGTGCAATAAATACCTACCCAATAGCTTAAAATGAATTCATGATAATTTAGGGAGATACATCTCTAGACACACTCCCAATAATTTTCATAGATGCATCTTCGCACCATATATTTGTAAAATGAGTGACTATGTGTATGTGTTTGAAATATGAGGGATGATGTGATTTTAAGTACCTCCGGAGATGCATCTTAGGACACACTAAGGGAATTTTTAGGTGTTAAAAGGTGTGGGCATCACCCGATAGGGTGGGATGAGCATTCCTATAATATAAAACCAATATGTGTAAAGGTATGAAAGTGATTATGCACTTTAATGAATGTGAGAAAGTCTAATTACTACGCAATGTGTACTTGTAACAATATTGTATGATTTAGAATATGGTATCAACTTTGATCCTATTTTTCACTTTTGCAACTGAGTTTTACATTGAGATTATTTTAAAGAAGCTCATTAGAAAAGCTTCAGAGATGCTCACCAATCTCTCGTGAACTTGTTCAATTGCCTCCCGCTTTTACATCATTCAACTCAAATTCATCCTCACATAAGTCATTTGGTTCAAAGCTATCAATCAAATTACAAGATATTAAATTCTTGTCGTAGAATCAACAAGTCGAGGATGTGATTCTTACACATGAAATGCATAAATTTATGGTTAATCGACTAATTTTTGAAGGAAAATTACGATCCAAAATGCAACGAAAATTACAAATTTCTCCTTTAGTGATCCTTACGAATGGGCATGATTAGTGATAGAAATCGTTACCTCTTGTGGTGATTGAAACCTTTGATGCAGATCTAAGGAGTGATCACGAGCGCTGAATGGTGATAACGCCTCTACTCAGTCCACACGAACGAATTCCTTCAGTATCAATGCTAGCTGCTACGAATGAAGGCTTTGAGTGAGAGAGAGAGAGAGAGAAATGGAATTTCATCTAATGAAATGCTTTTGCACAAGGGTTCTATTTATATAACCACTTGTGTGGGCTGCAAGCAAAAAAGCCCACTTAAGTGTATGTGACCCATATCTCATGATATACCAAAAATCACTTAAGTGTATGGTACCTTACCATATTTCGTATTCTACTTAAGTGCACCGTACCTTACGGTGTTCTACAATTCACTTAAGTGCACCGTACCTTACGGTGTTCCTTATTTACTCTATCTCTCATCAATTTGTTCTTTTGTGTGTGACCCTGTAGGTTTTCGCGACATTGGCAATTATATTAAATCACATATTTAATATAATAAACAGTGAGCGATATCTAGCAACACATCATTGTTACCCAAGACACGAAAATGTTATGTGATCTGACAAATCCCCTTTTTGTGATAATACATGTTTATACAATTACTCTTTTTTCCCTTATGTCTATATTTAACACAAGGCATAAACCGTGTCATCCTTGTCCAGTTCAATATTTGACCCTTAGACATTTATCCTGTTACGCAGGATGGGCAAATTCCATCTAGGTCACTCATATCCCTCAACATGCTTCGTGGAGTACCCATCAACTGTCTTTGTGGTCATCCAGTTACGAACAATGTTTGATCAGCAATAAAGCACTCGACTCTACATCTAGGGTCCATAGTAGTTTCAGGTCGAAGGGTGGTATACACCACTATCACCATGAGAATAAGTTATGACACTTTGCATAACATTCTATGTAGTATTCTCATAGCGGGTCAATCCAGTATAAATATTACTCCTAATATTCATACCTATGTTTAAGACTTGATAACTCCTTATCCATGATCCATGAGATGTGATCATCAGTCTATATACATAATAGTCTTAATGCTTTAATGTTATCCGACTTCACAACAAAGCTCGACTACGGATACTTTAAGAACAATGTCCTTATGTTTAATGGGATCATGATTAAGTCACATTTGATACATTAAACGGACTAGCTATTCTAGGGACTTTATTAAACAATCATAATAAAGAAAAAGCCTTTTATTATTAATAAATAATTCGATACAAGCACCCAAAGTATTGGGCTCTAGAGCTTACACCAATAATCTCCCATTAGCACTAGAGCCAATCAGGCATACCCCTAATGCCTATAGATCTAGTATGGCCATCATGCTTCTGCTGTGCAAGAGGCTTTGCCAGTGGGTCAGAAATATTGTCAACTGTAGGTACTATGCACATTTTCACATCTCCTCTATCTATTATCTCTCGAATAAGGTGATAACACCTAAGTATGTGTTTGGATCGTTGGTGAGATCTAGGCTCCTTAGCTTGTGCCATAACACCATTGTTATCATAATAGAGATCAATAAGATCCATAATGCTAGGAACTATGGCAAGTTCACTAATGTACTTTTTATCCAAACAACTTCCTTTGTTGCACTTGAGGCAACAATATACCTGACCTCGATTGTAGAATCAACAACTGTATCTTGCTTTGAACTTTTCCAGCTCACAACGCCACCGTTTAAGCAGAACACATAATCAAATTCTTCCTCGCATAAGTCATTTGGTTCAAAACTATCAATCAAATTACAAGATATTAACTTCTTGACTCAGAATCAACAAGTCAAGGATGTGATTCTTACACATGAAATGCACAAATTTATGGTTAATCGACTAATTTCTCCCAAATACAAGACAATTCTTGATCGATAAAAAGATTTGGTCTTAGATGAGTTTAAAACTTGGATCATTCAAGATCAATTGTTCTTTATCTGGCTATTATCCATAATCTATGATTTAGTACTATCTGTAAGACCCCAATTTTGGCCCTAAGATCCCTCATGGCATCATAACATTGCATTTACAAAGCCTCAAGGATCATGAGCATCTTGGTTCCCCTTTGCCTTTGAGTGGGACCTCTTGTGAGTGGTTTGAGATCACCAAGCATGTTTGAATTGTATATCATTGCTTTTCTTATTTTTATTTACTAACCAAAAGCACAAAATATGTCACTAACATCTTTTGTTTGTAGCTTGAGCAGTCACAAGGTCAAAAGCTTCTAGGAGATCCTATGTGCAATGATAAGGTCAAGAGAAGATGAAAGCAAGCATGGAAATGGTTCCCAAAGCTCTCATCTATCAAATATGCCTCCCTAGTATCTCAATTCATCATGTTTGATCAAAGCAAGTCAAGGGGTTTGAGGTTTGTTCCCAAAGAAACCCTAATCCATCTGTGTACCAAGTGTGCCTTGCTCTTGAAGCAACCTCAGCCCATGGTCAAATACAATCAAGGTAAGTCCTTTAATTCATCATTTCATGCATATTTGAACTTATTTAAGTGCCCTCAATCATCAATTTACCAAGATATGAGTTGTGGACTTGAGAAGTTGATAAGTCAATTCATCTGACTATTTTGAAATGCACTGAGACCTAACGTTTTATGTGTTGGTCAAATGGATATGACCCCAAGAGAAAAAATGTTATTAAGGACAATATTAACAACTTTCATGTTCATTAAAATTTGATTTTAATCTTGGAAGGTCATCATCCATTCCAATACATTATAGGTCATTTTGACTGAAACCCTAATTTTGGGTCAACTTCCCAAGAACATAACTCATCCATTTTTTATGATTTTGAGGTGAAACTTAATGCATTGGAAAGATTATTGTGTCTACTTCAAATGTTATGTTGAGAAAAATTTCAAAATCTCAAAATAAATACATGTGATAATGCAAAACATTATCGGTCACTTTGTGCCAAATGCATTGAAATGGAAAAAAGTCCAATGTCAAGTGCCCATAACGTCTTCATTAAAAATCCAAATGATGCAAAATTTAAGTCCAAATTGATTGTCTTGAAAATACCTATAACTTTGATGTTGAAGATTTTATCATTTGAAACTTTCATCATTGAGACAGAAGGGCTTGAACATTGGCCAAATTTGGAAACTTCACTTATGCATGTTTTGCACCCTACACTTTAAACTCAAAATTCACTAATTTCCAAGGCCCAATTGAAATTTTGATCAACATATCATTTGTTCCTTATGCAATAAGCTTTCTAACCATTACTCATGAGGTAGCATTTGGAGTTTGGAAACACCATTTTCGAAGATATGAAGATTAAGTGCATTTTGTGAAATTCCATGAAATTGCCATGTATGAGCTGATTACACTTAATGTACACGTCCATTTGCAATTCACATGAACTCAGCAGGTCATTTCAGTCTTCATTGGGCCTTCCACATGATCACACAAGCCCATGCAATGAGAAATCCATTTGCCATGCACACGAGCTAACTCATGCACTCAGCCCTTTCCAGCTATAAATACATGTGCTATGCTTCATAATTCTCCAATGTAAATGCGCCTGAAATGCTGCAAGAGTGAATCCCTAACCATACCAAAGGAACAAAGTTCATCTTTCTTCAAAAATTCAGATCTAAAATTCAATTGCATTTGGTTGAATTTTCAGATCTAAAGTTCCTAGACCTTCATCATTTGATCTATTGAAGTTCTGTTTTGCAAAAGGAACCAAGGAAAGGGACTCAAATCTTCATAATCCAAAGGTTTTGATCAACTATTTTTTGCTTCGAATCTCCTTATACTTTGATTCATTGGCCTTGATGTTGTGGATTCTGAAGTCCTCTCTATAGAGGCATCATTATTGAGTGCTTAATTGTTGAAATCAAGCAAGTTCAGTTGAACATCACCAAACTTCCATCTCTGATTTCTCTCTTAATAGGAATCTAGAGTGGAAGTGAGTGGTATAGGAGTGATGTACATCACTTCACCTTTCGAACGGTGCCTGGATCGTCCATTTTAGTGAGCATTTGAATCTTTGCATTTTTTGACCTTCGCCGGAGCTCACCGGAGAAGGCGGTGGCGCTGACCACCGTCTCATTGCCAGATTGATTGTGAGCCATTGATCTCAATCTCCAGATCTAATCTCCACGGTCCATTGTTATGACTTTTTTTAATTCAATATGTTTCTCAGTTGACTAATGACTAAGGTACGCGAGCGCTCCTGATCCATTGGATGTTGCCATGTCAATTAATGAAGTCATCCAACGCTTCCTGGTTTTTTCTATTTTCCTTAATTTCTGTTTATTTTATTTAATTCCATTTTATTTCAAAAATTCATAACTCTCTCATTTTAATTCCAAAAAATATGGGACCAATTGCATTATTTCTCTTTTTAATTATAGTTTCTAAAAATGATTTTTAATATTTTTTATCTTATCATTTGATATTTTTTAATAATTTTCTCTTTTCTGGTTATTTTTAATTCATTTTAAATAGTTTTGATGTTCAAAAAAATACAAAAATATTTTCCTAACCTCTTTGAATGATGATGGATCTATGAAAAATATTCTCATCAATTTTTTAATTGATTTGAGATTTATTTGAGATTTTAGTTCAATTAGGTTATTTTTATTCATTTTTAATTGATTAAAAAATGCCAAAAATATTTTGTTTATTTCTTGACTTCCAATCTTCATCTCATTTCTGATTTTTATGGTTTGACCTTGATCTTTCCTATTTTTGGTCAACATTTACGGATTGGTACATTCCTTTTCATTTGATGCACTATATTTTCTTCATTTTCATTATCCATCTTCTTCATCTTCTTCTTCTTCTTTTCTTTTTTTGATCAATGAGTTAAAGGTTGATAAGTTAGCATTGATTAGGGAGGTTTAATCTTCCTTGATTCAAATCTAATTCATCTTGATCAAATGATCAAGTGAATGGCTTTGCATTAAGGATAGATTGCTTCTTAAATCATGCAAAGGACTTAAACCAATACAATATCATTTCTCTTCCTCTTTTTTTTGGCATGGCAAGTTGTTGGAACTTGGTTCACTATTCAAGACTTCTAACTTGTGTTGTTGCCTACATTATTATTGACCGGCCTCAGATAGTTGTGACTTCTACATAAGTCCAATTACGATTGCTTAACATAGCGCTAAATTTGCCTTATGGCACACTAACTACTAACATTAACCATTAACAATTAACAGTTACTTCTTGCACTTTACTTTTATGCAATTTACTATTCTTGTACATATTATTCATTTGCCTTTTCCTTTGCTCACTTGAGCACATGTTTATGTTAATGCAATTTGCCTTTTGCTCACTTGATCACATAATTGTGTATATATCATTGTGCTTGTGTTTTGTTTTGATTATTGTGGAGCAAATGCAAAGAAATGGACAAATGGACTTAGACTTTAGGACTTTCCCTATGCAAATTTGGAGTCAAAGAGCAACTAGGCATTGGGCCTTTAGAGTGCTATAAAAGTCAAAGAGCAACTAGGCATTGGGCCTTTAGAATGCTATAAATGTTGAAGAGAACTTTGAAAGGACCAATCTCTAAAACTCCTTCTTGTTCATTCTTGATTGTTTGATGGAACTTTTTAATGTGTGTGTTCTTGTGCTAGGGATTCCAACATTGAGCCTAAGTGAGGGACCATTGTCATGAGCTTCTAAGAGAGAGACATCTAAGAGCCATTGAGGAACTTTCCAAGAGCTTATTTTGATTGTTGATTGCTTGAGCTTACTATTATTTTGCTTGCATATTCCAAAGGATGAGAGCTACTTGGATCATCAATATGATCTCAAGAGAGGAACTCCATTTGTGGTCTTGTTCTCTTATCCCTTATCTCTTGTATGATTAGGACTTTAGCCATTCTTCTTCTTCCCTCCACTCTAACCCAAGCCAAAACTTTTGTGCAAACATTTAACACTTCTTTCAAACATTAGAAACCTAAGCCTTATGCTTTTGATTTTCAAACTTTCTTTTCATAACACTTATTTTGAATTGAACCTTTAAAGCAACTTTGACCATATTTTGTAAATACTTTTCATTGGTAAATATAACCCATTCAAATACTGTTGTGGTTTCAATGGCCACTTTCTTAATCAAAATTTTTCATAACCTTTAGCTATTAGGTTTGAGTTATCCTTGAGGTAGATGTAATACTCACCTATATCCTTAGTGATGGACAATGAGTCTTCCATGCTTATTATAGGGTTAACCCCTCACTAGCATGTTGAAGCTATCCTCACATGGTGGATTTGTGGTTTTTTTTAGGTTGAGTTTTCTCCCTTGGATAACAAAAGACCTTGAGGCTTTTGGACCAATCAATTCACCAACTCATTTTGAGATTTGTACCCCGAACTACGAGGTTTTGATCCTAATCTTTTTAAGATGGTACGTAGGCAATGGGTTTATCCATCCAAACACAAAAAATGTAAATAACTTGTATATTCTCTTCTCATCTCTTTAATAATGTTTGCACAAATAAACTTTCACAAAATACCAACCTTACAACCAATGTGAAAAAGGCTCCCTAGGAGTACCTAGGATGTTTTGGGTGCTTAAAACCTTCCCATTGCATAACCAACCCCCTTACCCAGATCTCTGACATTTTTACTAGTTTTTGATTTGATAAAACTTTTAGGTTTTTGTTCGCTTTCTAACCATTCCTTTGGATAAATAGAAGTGCGGTGGCGACTCGACTTGTATGGTTTACCTTGGATTTAGTCAATATCTCTAATGGTAACGAATACCCCGCTACAGAAAAGTGGCGACTCTGCTGAGGAAGATTACCTAGTGGGTTTTGCCTACTTTTCATATTGTGTTGTATTGTATTGTATATTGTTTGGTGACATATTTTTGTTCAATTTGGGATTACTGTATTGTATGTAATGATTGAATTGCTTGAATATTAATTCTTTGTATGCTTGGTGATCTTTGTGAGATGAGTTCTATACCTGAACTCGAGTGCACTTAGGATAGGAGAATGGCGTAGTCTTGTTGATTTGTGTGGAGTTATTCCTTAGCAAGTTGACTTGCAAGCCCATTCACTTGGTGGAGGTCATGTTGGGATCAATAATGTCACACAAGTAGTTGTGGCTAGACATTACTCTTTCCAATATAGACCTTAGAAGCCAAGGACCTTAGTTTACCAAGCCCATCTTGGCCTATTTTTAGGATGTAGTGCGAAAGTCGTTCAAGTGTAAGATTTGATATGATTGTTACGCGATACTACACTCATAAGAGTCTCTCTTGAGAATATTTTTGGAATACGAGTAGTCGTTTATCCGATAATATCCAAAAGATGGGATGATGACTATGGGAACCTCTTGTAGAACATGTCTGGCAGGTTAAAACCCTAGTACACTCCCTTTGGGTGACACTTATTTTTCTTTGCATATGAGGAATGCAAAGGGCGGTGGTACCATTGTGTGTTGTTTGCCTCTGTTGTACAAGTGGTTTATTTCTCACTTGCCGCAGACGGTCGCCTTCAAGGAGAATAAAGGATGTCTACGGTGGTCCACGAGACTTATGTCTCTCACTAATGATGATATCTTTTGGTACAACCGTGTGTATGGTGGTGTGCAGATTATCGACTCTTGTGGTGAATTCTCCAATGTACCCCTTCTTGGTACATGTGGTGGGATTAGCTACAACCCCGTTTTGGCACGTCGTCAGCTTGGGTTCCCCATGAAGGACAAACCCAATAAAATTCTGTTAGAGGGTGTGTTCTTTCAGGAGGGTAAAGATTCCCAAGGCTTGAAAGGCAGGATGGCCCGCTCTTGGCGCAAGATCCATAGGAAAGGAAGGAAGGAGCTGGGACCGAAGAATTGTATCGCTTTGGAGAGGAGGAGAGCTGATGAATACCTCATGCCTTACGAGTATCCAAGACCTGCACCTTTGGTTGTGGTTAGGCCTTCAACCCTCCCTGACCAAGGAGTAGATGAGTTGAGAGATGAAGACCGTTCACGTGCTTGGATCCGTGAACGAGAAGAGTTGCTTCAGCAGATTAAGGAGAATGATGCTTTGATAGAGTTCCTCGAGCATCAGGTTATTGATGATCCTAATGATGCGTGGACTTCTCTACTTCCTCAGTCTTCCAGGTTTTGGATGAGGAAGTATGATCGACTCGCCAAGGAGAAGGCAGATATGGAGGCAGCCTATGAGGAGGAGGTGAAGAGGCTTTGTGCATCTTATCTTCCAGTCTCTCGAGCTTTAGATGATTGTTTTTAGGGATCCATAGGATGATTATTTTCCTTGTCTCTTGTATTGTATTTGGTTACCAATGTTGTACTTCTTTGGTGTAAAAAAATGTATTCCAGATATTATTGATGAGATGTTTCCATATGTGATGAAGGTGTAATATTTCCCAAAATTTGCAAATAGAACTCTAAAGTTCCTCTGATATAAAAACAAATCATATGCACAAGCATTGCATGCATCATGTGCATAAACAGGTTTTGCTCCAGGCTTCTTGTCCTATGGTCTAACTCTATGTTCTTCATTTATTTTGAAGGCAAGCTGACTCACCGGTACTACACCAGAGCCAACTCATCGAGACTGATGGATCATTTGGAACAAGAGAACCGCGAGCTGAAGGAGGAAGTAAACAGATTGACTGCCCTGATGGAGTCATTCGTGGTTGCCCAGAGCCAGTCTTCCCCAACGCCCTTAACTCCTCCTCAGAGGACGGTCATTTATGAGATCGTGACTTCTACTGTGCCTGCTGCAGCAGCCCACTTTGCGCCATCTACGCCGGCCGGGTTCCCGTGGGGAATGCCTGCCAATTTTGTGCCAGAGGGTTTTGCTCCTACTCTTGCTTCTTTGCCGACATCTAGCCCGGTCCTTTCAGTGCCACCTCCCGTTGTGCACACATTACCAAGAGTTGAAGATACCATATACCATTCTGAACCATCTGAAGGTCCAGATGTTTATGAGAAGATGGATGACATGAAAGATCAATTCCTTGAGCTTTGCAAGGAACTGAAGACTTTGAGGGGGAAGGACCTCTTTGGTAAAAGTGTTGCTGAGTTGTGCCTTGTGCCCAACATGAAGATCCCTATTAAATTCACAGTACATGACTTTGAGAAGTATAAGGGAAACACATGCCCTCTTAGCCATCTTGTGATATATGCTCGCAAGATGTCGACGCAAACTGATAATGACCAATTGCTCATCCACTATTTCCAGGACAGTCTGTCCGGTGCCGCTCTCTGGTGGTACATGGGTCTGGAAAGTTCGAACATCCGCTCTTTCAATGATAGGGACCAGCTGAGGGCAATGTCCCAGAAAGAGAAAGAGACCTTCAAAGAATATGCCCAGAGGTGGCACGAGTTAGCAGCTCAGATAGTACCACCCCTTGAGGAGAAAGAGATGACCAAGATCTTTTTGAAGACCTTGAGTTCATTTTACTATGAGAGAATGATAGTCAGTGCTCCCTCAGACTTCACCGAGATGGTGAATATGGGAATGAGACTGGAAGAGGGGGTCCGTGAAGGACGTTTAACTCGAGATGAAGGATCTTCAGCAAAGAGATATGGAAGTTTTGCAAAGAAGAAGGAGGGAGAGGCACATGCCTTGTCTTCCCATATCAAGAGAAGACCCTCTATGAAGAGGAAGATTGCCCGCCCCAATAACAATCAGCATCAGGTGGCTCATATAGCACCTGTTTTAAGAGAAGCCCAACATTATCAACAACAACAAACTCAGCAATATCAGCAACAACAACAGCGTCCGCAACAGTAGGCCTACCAGCCTCGAAACAATAACAACAATACCAGCACCAACTACAAGAGGAAGAGGGTCACCTTTGATCCAATTCCGATGACTTATGCTGAACTCTATCCATATTTGATTGATAGAAAGTTAATCACTCCACGAGACCCTCCCGCCGTACCTGCTAACCCCTAGTGGTGGTACAAGCCTGAGCTTCACCGCGTATATCATTCCGGTGCTCCCGGACATGATATGGAGAATTGTTATCCCTTGAAGACCAAGGTGCAAGACCTTGTGAGAAGCGGGATTTTGTTTTTCGAGGACGTAGGTCCGAATGTGAAGAAGAACCCATTGCCCGAGCATGGGAAATCTGTCAATATGGTCCAGGGCCGTCCTGGCAAATACAAGGTCAAATATGTCAGTCATATCTGACAATCGCTGGTTGAGATGCATCGTTTGCTGTGTGACTATAGCCATTATGAGCATGACCACGATAGATGTCGAGTTTGTTCTATTAATCAGAGAGGTTGTCGCCAGGTGCGCAAGGATGTTCAGGAAATGCTAGATGAGGGAGTCATTGAGATCCTTCAAAACAGAAATGTTGATGAAGATGCAGTTGAAGTCAACGTGATTTCTCCGGTATTCCGGATACCTGAGCCTGTTGTCATCAAGTATGATGGTAGCAAGCAGAAGGTTTCGCCTGCTCTGACTATTAAGCCAGTCGGCCCTGTACCGTATTCTTCTGAGAAGGCGGTCCCCTATCGCTATAACGCTGTAGCACTGGAGAATGGGAAAGAGGTACCCTTGCCCTCTTCGTCTGTTGTTAATATTGCCGACGTCAGCGGCCTGACCCGTAATGGTCGTGTCTTCTCGGTCCCGCCGAAACCTCAAACTGATGATCGAAGAGCTGATACTGCTGATTATGCTGAAAGCCCGATTGGGAATGCTGTGAACGCTCCGAATCCGGCACTTGTTGCTAAACCTGCCTCTACGTTGAGAACTCCTGCTTTTGCTGGCCCAAGTGGCAATACGAAAGAAGATTGTGATGAGATGCTAAGGCTCATCAAGAGAAGTGAGTACAACGTGGTTGATCAGCTTCTACAAACGCCATCCAAAATATCTGTACTATCATTGCTGATGAATTCAGAACCACACCGAGAAGCTCTGCAGAAGGTGTTGGATGTGGCGTACGTAGATCACGACGTCACAATAGAGCAATTTGACAGTATTGTTGCAAACATCACCGCTTGTAACAATTTGAGCTTTTGTGACGCTGATCTCCCCGATGAGGGAAGAGACCACAATTTGGCATTACACATATCTATGAGCTGCAAAGATGACACCATGTCCAATGTGTTGGTGGACACTGGGTCATCATTGAATGTATTGCCAAAATCCACTCTTACGAAGTTATCATATCAGGGGCCTCCCATGAGGCAGAGTGGAGTAGTTGTGAAGGCTTTCGATGGGTCTCGCAAAACTGTGATTGGTGAGGTTGATCTCCCAGTCAAAATCGGGCCAAGTGATTTCCAGATTACTTTCCAGGTTATGGACATTCACCCATCGTATAGCTGTCTCCTAGGCAGACCATGGATTCACGAGGCAGGCGCCGTGACATCCACCCTACACCAGAAATTGAAGTATGTAAAGAATAAGAAGCTGGTAGTGGTAGGGGGAGAAAAGGCTCTCCTGGTTAGTCATTTGTCTTCCTTCTCTTATATAGATGATGAGGATGAAGTTGGAACTCCCTTCCAAGCTTTATCTATTGTTGAACCTATTAAGAAGGGAACTCCTTCATTTGTTTCCTATAAATATGCAAAGTTGGCCATTGAGCATGGTGCAACTGCTGGTTTGGGGCAAATGATTGAGCTGGAAGACAACAAGTCTCGGGCTGGCATAGGCTATTCTTCTGGCGTCTTCAACAAGCAAGGGTTGTTCAAGAGTGGAGGTTTCATCCACACCGGTCAAGACGAGGAGGCTGCTTCCATTTTGGAAGAGGACGAAGAGGATTCTGGCAATTTCATCTTCCCTGGAGGGATCTGCAATAATTGGGTCGCTGTTGATATTCTGACAGTTATCCATAAGTCAAAGTAATGTTCATTGTGTTTAAGAACCCTTCTCCCATGCCAAAAGGAGAAGTGATGACATTGTTGGCGCATAAATACAATGATACTTTCATTCAATAAATTCATGTTAAATGTTTGTTTTTCCAATTATTTTCCCTTTTCACTTTTGCATGAAATTGGTGATCACATAAAACCCTAAAAATAAAAATAAAATCAATCTTTTCATCTGCATAATGATTTGCCTTATTTGAATTCTAAAATCTTTTCATATCCAAAATCATTATGCAGGTTGATCAAACCCATTGAACATAATGATCCAACACCATCTCCCAACTTTGAATTCCCTGTATTTGAGGCGGAAGAAGATGATGTTGAAGAGATTCCTGATGAGATTACCCGTCTACTTGAGCAGGAAGAAAAGATCATTCAGCCGCATCTTGAGAATCTGGAAACAGTCAACTTGGGGTCTGAAGATTGCGTGCGAGAAGTGAAGATTGGGGCACTCCTGGAAGAATCTGTTAAGAAAGAGTTGATTGAATTGTTACAAGAATATGTTGACGTCTTTGCCTGGTCATATGAAGACATGCCTGGTCTAGATACAGATATCGTGCAACATTTCCTGTCTTTGAAGCCTGAGTGCGTGCCTGTGAAGCAGAAGCTCAGAAGAACTCATCCCGATATGGCAGTAAAGATCAAAGAGGAAGTTCAGAAGCAATTTGATGCGGGGTTTCTGGTGACTTCTACATATCCTTAATGGGTGGCCAATATTATGCTTGTGCCTAAGAAAGATGGAAAAGTTCGAATGTGTGTGGACTATAGAGACTTGAATAAAGCTAGTCTGAAAGATGATTTTCCTCTACCACATATTGATATGTTGGTAGACAATACAACTAAGTTCAAAATCTTCTCATTTATGGACGGATTTTCCGGATATAACCAGATCAAAATGGCACCCGAGGATATGGAGAAGACAACATTCATCACACCTTGGGGAACATTCTGTTATCGAGTGATGCCCTTCGGTTTGAAGAACGCCGGAGCCACGTATCAACGAGCTATGACTACCTTGTTTCATGATATGATGCATAAGGAGATCGAGGTATATGTTGATGATATGATCGCTAAGTCAAGAACGGAAGTTGAACATGTAGAGCACCTGTTGAAGCTTTTTCAGCGTTTGAGGAAGTACAAGCTTCGTCTGAATCCCAACAAGTGTACATTTGGAGTCCGTACCGGCAAGTTATTGGGCTTTATTGTCAGCGAAAGAGGTATTGAGGTTGATCCTGCAAAGGTCAAAGCAATACAAGAGATGCCTGCGCCCAAAACTGAGAAGCAAGTCAGAGGGTTTCTTGGCCGCTTGAACTATATTTACAGGTTCATTTCCCACATGACTGCCACATGTGCACCAATATTCAAGCTCCTCCAGAAAGATCAGTCTCATGATTGGACCGAGGATTGCCAAAAGGCTTTTGACAGCATTAAAGAGTTTTGTCTGAACCTCCGATTCTGTCTCCGCCTGTGGAAGGAAGACCATTGGTTATGTATTTGACAGTTCTTGAAGACTCAATGGGTTGTGTCCTTGGTCAGCAAGATGCAACAGGGAAGAAAAAATATGTTATCTACTACCTGAGTAAGAAGTTTACTGATTGTGAGTCTTGATACTCAATGCTTGAGAAGACATGTTGTGCTTTGGCTTGGGCTGCTAAGCGCTTACGCCAGTATATGTTGAATCATACGACTTGGTTGATATCCAAAATGGATCCAATCAAGTATATCTTTGAGAAGCCTGCTTTAACTGGGAGAATTTCCCGTTGGCAGATGTTGTTATCTGAGTATGACATTGAGTATCAAGCTCAGAAGGCTATTAAAGGTAGTATCTTGGCTGACCACTTGGCACATCAACCAATTGAGGATTATCAGTCAGTTCAGTATGACTTCCTAGATGAGGAGATTCTGTATTTGAAAATGAAAGATTGCGATGAGCCTACGCTCGATGAAGGGCCAGAACCTGGTTCCAGATGGAGTATGGTGTTTGATGGCGCTGTAAATCAATATGGAAATGGTATTGGGGCAGTTATTATTACTCCTCATGGCACACATTTTCCTTTTACAGCAAGGCTAACTTTCAAGTGCACAAATAATATGGCTGAGTATGAGGCCTGTATTATGGGATTGGAAGAATGTATTGATCTTAGGATCAAACATCTTGATGTTTATGGTGATTCAGCCCTCGTTGTTAATCAGATTAGAGGTGAATGGGAAACGAATCAGCCCGGCCTCATTCCATATAGGGATTATGCGAGGAGGATTTCAATGTTCTTTACTGAGGTTGACTTCCATCATATTCCTCGAGATGAGAATCGGATGGCAGACGCTCTCGCTACACTTGCTTCGATGATTGTGGTTAGACTTTGGAATGAAGTCCCCAATATCACTGTGATGCGCTTGGACAGACCAGCTCATGTATTTGCAGTAGAGGAGGTGCAAGATGATAAGCCATGGTATTATGATATCAAGTGTTTCCTTCAGAGCCAGATTTACCCGCCTGGGGCATCTGTGAAAGATAAGAAGACTTTGAGGAGATTGTCGGGCAGTTTCTACCTCAATGGCGATGTGCTTTATAAGAGAAATTTTGATATGGTGCTGCTCAGATGCGTGGATAGACACGAAGCAGACCTGTTAATGACTGAGGTCCATGAGGGTTCATTTGGTACTCATTCCAATGGACATGCCATGGCTAGAAAGATGTCGAGAGCAGGCTACTATTGGCTGACAATGGAGTCTAACTGCTGCAAATATGTGAAGAAATGCCATAAGTGTCAGATCTACGCGGATAAGATTCATATTCCCCCGACACTTCTGAATGTGATTTCATCACCTTGGCCTTTCTCTATGTGGGGAATCAACATGATTGACATGATAGATCCAAAAGCGTCCAACGGTCACAGATTCATTCTCGTAGCAATTGATTACTTAACCAAATGGGTTGAAGCGACATCATATGCAAATGTGACCAGGTAGGTGGTCGTGAAATTCATCAAGAATCAACTCATATGCCGGTATGGTGTGCCAGATAAGATCATTACTGATAATGGATCTAACTTGAACAACAAGATGATGAAAGAACTATGTAGAGAGTTCAAGATTGTGCATCATAGTTCTTCTCCTTACAGACCCAAGATGAATGGGGTTGTTGAAGCTGCTAATAAGAATATCAAGAAAATTATCCAGAAGATGGTTGTTACCTATAAAGATTGGCATGAGATGCTGCCATTCGCTTTGCATGGATATCGTACGTTTGTCCGCACTTCAACAGGGGCAACCCCTTTCTCTCTTGTTTACGGCATGGAGGTTGTACTCCCAGTAGAGGTGGAGATCCCATCAATGAGAGTTTTGATGGAAGCCAAGTTGACTGATGCTAAATGGGTTCAGAGTCGTTATGACCAGTTGAATCTGATAGAAGAAAAGAGATTGACTGCCATGTGTCATGGTCAGTTATATCAATAAAGAATGAAGAAAGCCTTTGATAAGAAGGTCAAGCCTCGTGTATTCCGAGAGGGTGACCTTGTGCTCAAGAAAGTCTTGTCTTTCGTGCCCGATTCCAAGGGCAAGTGGACTCCAAACTATGAAGGTTCATATGTTGTCAAGAGAGCCTTTTCAGGCGGTGCATTGATACTTACAACTATGGATGGGGAGGATTTCACTCGTCCTGTGAATTCAGATGCGGTCAAGAAATACTTCACCTAAAGATAAAAACAGAATAGCTCGCTAAGTTGAAAACCCGAAAGGGCGGCTTAGGCAAAAATGACCGTCTCGGTGGATTGAAAACCCGAAAGGGCGATCCAGGCAAACGTTAGAGACATATATAAAAAAATGAATATATGTATCCCGCTAGATTGAGTACCTCACCCTGGGGTAGTCTAGGCTAAAAAAAAATAGGGATTTGGCAAGTAACTACATCCTGACAAGACTTTGTTCTACAAACTATCATCCGTTAGAGATTCCCGCTCGGTCATCATCAACCAAAGCTTCAAATACATCGGATTCAGAATTGGTGGAGAAATGGTCATTATGTTTAATGTAGCCCTTTTCCAATATATATCACCAATTTCAAATTTGTAAAGATCCATGGAGTCTTGCCATTTGCAGACTACCATTCCATCAAATAAATTTTGAGCCTTTATCCAATTATTTACACTCTTATTTGTTCCTACTCAACAAAGGTTTTGCATGTTTTAATTGAGAAATATCATTGTTTTTAAATAATTAAACTGTTCATAACTAGTTTTTAAAAGTGAACATTCACAATGATGAAAGGATACTAGGATGTCTTCAGTGCTCTCCCAAGGATGGTAGGATTCTCGACAGGGTAAGACATTTGTTCATATTCCTGGCATGTTTGTATCCTCTTCCTCCGGAACCTTTTGTGGTTTCCTCTCCCGAGCAGAGTGTGTGTTATAGATATGCAACTCCCTTTCCTCCTCAGCAGATGTGATCTTGGGTAGGGATAATATTTGGTTGACCCTTGGAAGCTTTTGGTTGGTGTTTTTATCCCCACAAGGATCCATCATCCCCTTTGATAATTTCCCCAGCGGAACTTATCTGTGCCATGATCCTGTTCCCAGTGGGATTAGTTGTTGTTCATTCCCCTGCAGAAGTCTTTGTTTCCTAGTACCCCTTATCCCCAACAGATGGGATGTTCTCCACTGAGCCTGGCTTTCTCTCTTGAGATGTAGTACCGGATGTTTGTTCAATCAATCAGTGGACTTGTTTGCGTTAGACATGTCTGTTCTGTCAGCATTCAGCATTCATAAACCACGCATATATGCATAATTTTGTTAACATTCAGATATTCATGTTGCATCCTTTGCCATATATCTTTGTTTGTTATCCCCTGCTAGCTGGTAATATATCCCCCAAGCAGGTTGGTTGTGTTTGATCTCTCCATGAAGAGTCAGCCCCATAAGCAGAAAATGTTTATCCTTTCTTCCATATTCCCCACCGAGTTATGTCCTCGTGGATGATGGTTATTTCAGTTTCCTCCTAACACATATATTGGGATGGAACTTCCCATTGAGTTATATCCTCATAGGGATGAGTCTTGTTTCTTTGCGCATCTCTAGCTTGTTCCTAGATTTGGCCTCTGGAGATTATCCTTGCAGTCCCTCGTAGTTCGGATGAATGATTGCTCAATAACCAGTAATTATCCATCTTTTCCACGGTGGAGCCTTTGGTTTTCTACCCTCATACCGGTAGTTGTAAACCCTATTTTTACCCCCTTGGCAGAGTTAGCCTTTTATTCATCCTAACCAATGACGGTTACTTTTCTGTGGTTTTCTGCCCAGTATTTGGTAGATGTAATCCCCTCCTTGTCGGTTATCATTATCCAATATTCGGTATTGATAGTCCTTCACCCTTTTTGAGTATATCTCTTGGATCATTGCCTATGTCAATGTATCCTTAGCGAGTCATCTTTCATTTGCCTATTTGTCAACAATGATCGTCTCTCCCTTTGATTAGGTCATCATTGTATACCCAGTATTCGGTATCCCGATGCCTTCTTTCTTTCGGATGATTTATCCTTTATTAACCCAATAACCGGTTATGGATAATCTTCCATGCGAGTATGTTATTTACGTTCTGACAGTAATAGATAATATATCTCATGCGCTCTTTGGTTGGAGTCTTTTGTTCTTCCCCAGTTGAGTAAGATTCGTACCCCTTCTTTGTGGAGTCGAATATTCATCCTGTAATCGAGTTTGCTTTTTGGCCCTCTTTTGGATGATGAGTGTCTTGGGAATATTCCCCAATTCACGCTTTGGTTGGTCACCTATTATATGCCCAGTAACCGGTATCCCTGGTGCTCCTTCCCCTTTCCTCCCTATTATGACTTTTTATCCCCCTGTGGAGTCAGATTTCCTTAGTTGTAATATACCTTTTTAGGTTGTCCTCAAATGATTTCGGATGTTTGATATCTCTCACCTTTATACCGGTCTTAGATATTCATTCTCCCTGAGCATGTTGTTCTCTCACCCTTATACCGGTGTTCGGATCACATGTCTCTTTGAGCTTATTACCCAGTAACCGGTAATACCTCATCCTGGTGCTTCCCCAGAGGAGTCCTGTTTGGATATTTCCCTAGCGAAGTCCCTTAGTGGATTCTCCTAGCCCGAGTCCGAATTTTTATCCGAAGTATCCTTTATGGATAATTTTTGTTGTATTGGCATATTCCCCAATACATGCATCTTTGAGTCAACTCGAGTCCTTCCATTGATTTATTTCATGGAATTCCTTCGTGTCTCTCAGCAAGTTTCAAGTCGTGACCTGCTCACGCATTTTTATCCCTTTACTCTCCAGTAAAGTCCCTAGAGTCTCTATCCCGTTTATGATTGTGTTACTCTAGTGGATTTTCAGTTACTCCTGGTTTCTTTCTTCCTTTGTGAACACATATCCCCACAGAGTGTTACCTTTTGCATACATACATTTGCATCAAGAGGTCTCTTAGGGACCAAAATTCGTCTCTTTGTTATTATTTAAGCCCATTCTACCTCGTCGAGACGAAAGATTTTAAACTTCACTTCTCCGGCTAGAATGAACCTAAATAGGGGCATCTGTAAGACCCCAATTTTGGCCCTAAGATCCCTCATGGCATCATAACATTACATTTACAAAGCCTCAAGGATCATGAGCATCTTGGTTCCCCTTTACCTTTGAGTGGGACCTCTTGTGAGTGGTTTGAGATCACCAAGCATGTTTGAATTGTATATCATTGCTTTTCTTATTTTTATTTACTAACCAAAAGCACAAAATATGTCACTAACATCTTTTGTTTGTAGCTTGAGCAGTCACAAGGTCAAAAGCTTCTATGAGATCCTATGTGCAATGATAAGGTCAAGAGAAGATGAAAGCAAGCATGGAAATGGTTCCCAAAGCTCTCATATATCAAATATGCCTCCCTAGTATATCAATTCATCATGTTTGATTAAATCAAGTCAAGGGGTTTGAGGTTTGTTCCCAAAGAAACCCTAATTCATCTGTGTACCAAGTGTACCTTGCTCTTGAAGCAACCTCAGCCCATGGTCAAATACAATCAAGGTAAGTCCTTTAGTTAATCATTTCATGCATATTTGAACTTATTTAAGTGCCCTCAATCATCAATGTACCAAGATATGAGTTGTGGACTTGAGAAGTTGATCAGTCAATTCATCTGACTATTTTGAAATGCACTGAGACCTAACTTTTTATGTGTTGGTCAAATGGAGCTCACCCAAAGAGAAAAAATATTCTTAAGGACAATATGAACAACTTTCATGTTCATAAAAATTGGATTTGAACCTTGGAAGGTCATCATCCATTCCAATACATTATACGTCATTTTGACTGAAACCCTAATTTTGGGTCAACTTCACAAGAACATAACTCATCCATGTTTTACGATTTTGAGGTGTAACCAAATGCATTGGAAAGCTTATTGTGTTTACTTAAAATGTTATGTTGAGTAAAATTTCAAAATCTCAAAAGAAATACATGTGATAATGCAAAACATTATAGGTCACTTTGGGCCAAATGCATTGAAATGGAAAAAAGTCCAACTTCAAGTGCCCATAACTTCTTCATTAAAAATCCAAATGATGCAAAATTTAAGTCCAAATTGATTGTCTTGAAAATATCTACAAAATTTATGTTGAATATTTTACCATTTGAAACTTGCATCATTGATACAGAAGGGCTTGAACATTGGCCAAATTTGGAAACTTCACTTATGCATGTTTTGCACCCTACACTTTAAACTCAAAATTCACTAATTTCCAAAGCCCAATTGAAATTTTGATCAACATATCATTTGTTCCTTATGCAATAAGCTTTCTAACCATTATTCATGAGGTAGCATTTGAAGTTTGGAAGCACCATTTTCGAAGACATGAAGATTAAGTGCATTTTGTGAAATTCCATTCAAATTGCCATGCATGAGCTGATTACACTTAATGTACACGTCCATTTGCAATTCACATGAACTCAGCAGGTCATTTCAGTCTTCATTGGGCCTTCCACATGATCACACTTGCCCATGCAATGAGAAATCCATTTGCCATGCACACGAGCTAACTCATGCACTCAGCCCTTTCCAACTATAAATACATGTGCTATGCTTCATAATTCTCCAACGTAAAGGCGCCTGAAATGCTGCAAGAGTGAATCCCTAACCATACCAAAGGAACAAAGTTCATCTTTCTTCAAAAATTCAGATCTGAAATTCAATTGCATTTGGTTGAATTTTCAGATCTAAAGTTCCTAGACCTTCATCATTTGATCTATTGAAGTTCTGTTTTGCAAAAGGAACCAAGGAAAGGGACTCAAATCTTCATAATCCAAAGGTTTTGATCCACTGTTTTTTGCTTCGAATCTCCTTATACTTTGATCCATTGGCCTTGATATTGTGTTGTCTGAAGTCCTCTCTATAGAGGCATCATTATTGAGTGCTTAATTGTTGAAATCGAGCAAGTTTAGTTGAACATCACCAAACTTCCATCTCTGATTTCTCTCTTAATAGGAATCTAGAATGGAAGTGAGTGGTATATGAGTGATGTATATCACTTCACCTTTCGAACGGTGCCTGGATCGTCCATTTTAGTGAGCATTTGAATCTCTGCATTTTTTGACCTTCGCCGGAGCTCACCGGAGAAGACGGTGGCGCTGGCCACCGTCTCATTGCCAGATTGATTGTGAGCCATTGATCTCAATCTCCAGATCTAATCTCCACGCTCCATTGTTATGACTTTTTTTAATTCAATATATTTCTCAGTTGACTAATGACTATGGTACGCGCGCGCTCCTGATCCATTGGATGTTGCCACGTCAATTAATGAAGTCATCCAACGCTTCCTGTTTTTTTTTTCTATTTTCCTTATTTCTATTTATTTTCTTTAATTCCATTTTATTTCAAAAATTCATAACTCTCTCATTTTAATTCCAAAAAATATGGGACCAATTGCATTATTTCTATTTTTAATTCTAGTTTCTAAAAATGATTTTTAATATTTTTTATTTTATCATTTGTTATTTTTTAATAATTTTCTCTTTTCTGGTTATTTTTAATTCATTTTAAATAGTTTTGATGTTCAAAAAAATACAAAAATATATTTCTAACCTCTTTGAATGATGATGGATCTATGAAAAATATTCTCATCAATTTTTTAATTGATTTGAGATTTATTTGAGATTTTAGTTCAATTAGGTTATTTTTATTCATTTTTAATTGATTAAAAATAGTTTCTGACTTTTAAAAATGCTGAAATTTTTTGTCAAACTTTGTTTGACCTTGTTGAACTTGGGATAATTCACTTGGACTTTTCAAAGTTGATTTGAAGTGAATTTGAAGTTTAACCCTCCTTTAATATTTTTATTCAAGTTTATTAATATTAAAAAATGCCAAAAATATTTTATTTCTTGACTTCCAATCTTCATCTCATTTCTGATTTTTATGGTTTGACCTTGATCTTTCCTATCTTTGGTCAACATTTATGGATTGGTATATTCCTTTTCATTTGATGCACTTTATTTTCTTCATTTTCATTATCCATCTTCTTCATCTTCTTCTTCTTCTTTTCTTTTTTTTGATCAATGAGTTAAAGGTTGATAAGTTAGCATTGATTAGGGAGGTTTAATCTTCCTTGATTCAAATCTAATTCATATTGATCAAATGATCAAGTGAATGGCTTTGCATTAAGGATAGATTGCTTCTTAAATCATGCAAAGGACTTAAACCAATACAAGATCATTTCTCTTCCTCTTTTTTTTGGCATGGCAAGTTGTTGGAACTTGGTTCACTAATCAAGACTTCTAACTTGTGTTGTTGCCTACATTATTATTGACCGGCCTCAGATAGTTGTGACTTCTACATAAGTCCAATTACGATTGCTTAACATAGCGCTAAATTTGCCTTATGGCACACTAACTACTAACATTAACCATTAACAATTAACCGTTACTTCTTGCACTTTACTTTTATGCAATTTACTATTCCATGTACATATTATTAATTTGCTTTTTCCTTTGCTCACTTGAGCACATGTTTATGTTAATGCAATTTACCTTTTGCTCACTTGAGCACATAATTGTGTATATATCATTGTGCTTGTGTTTTGTTTTGATTATTGTGGACCAAATGCAAAGAAATGGACAAATGGACTTAGACTTTAGGACTTTCCCTATGCAAATTTGGAGTCAAAGAGCAACTAGGCATTGGGCCTTTAGAGTGCTATAAAAGTCAAAGAGCAACTAGGGATTGGGCCTTTAGAATGCTATAAATGTTGAAGAGAACTTTGAAAGGACCAATCTCTAAAACTCCTTCTTGTTCATTCTTGATTGTTTGATGGAACTTTTTAATGTGTGTGTTCTTGTGCTAGGGATTCCAACATTGAGCCTAAGTGAGGGACCATTGTCATGAGCTTCTAAGAGAGAGACATCTAAGAGCCATTGAGGAACTTTCCAAGAGCTTATTTTGATTGTTGATTGCTTGAGCTTACTATTATTTTGCTTGCATATTCCAAAGGATGGGAGCTACTTGGATCATCAATATGATCTCAAGAGAGGAACTCCATTTGTGGTCTTGTTCTCTTATCCCTTATCTCTTGTATGATTAGGAATTTAACCATTCTTCTTCTTCCCTCCACTCTAACACAAGCCAAAACTTTTGTGCAAACATTTAACACTTCTTTCAAACATTAGAAACCTAAGCCTTATGCTTTTGATTTTCAAACTTTCTTTTCATAACACTTATTTTGAATTGAACCTTTAAAGCAACTTTGACCATATTTTGTAAATACTTTTCATTGGTAAATATAACCCATTCAAATACTGTTGTGGTTTCAATGGCCACTTTCTTAATCAAAATTTTTCATAACCTTTAGCTATTAGGTTTGAGTTATCCTTGAGGTAGATGTAATACTCACCTATATCCTTAGTGATGGACAATGAGTCTTCCATGCTTATTATAGGGTTAACCCCTCACTAGCATGTTGAAGTTATCCTCACATGGTGGATTTGTGGATTTGTGGTTTTTTTAGGTTGAGTTTTCTCCCTTGGATAACAAAAGACCTTGAGGCTTTTGGACCAATCAATTCACCAACTCATTTTGAGATTTGTACCCCGAACTACGAGGTTTTGATCTTAATCTTTTTAAGATGGTACGTAGGCAATGGGTTTATCCATCCAAACACAAAAAATGTAAATAACTTGTATATTCTCTTCTCATCTCTTTAATAATGTTTGCACAAATAAACTTTCACAAAATACCAACCTTACAACCAATATGAAAAGGGCTCCCTAGGAGTACCTAGGGTGTTTTGGGTGCTTAAAACCTTCCCATTGCATAACCAACCCCCTTACCCAGATCTCTGACATTTTTACTAGTTTTTGATTTGATAAAACTTTTAGATTTTTGTTCGCTTTCTAACCATTCCTTTGGATAAATAGAAGTGCGGTGGCGACTCGACTTGTATGGTTTACCTTGGATTTAGTCAATATCTCTAATGGTAACGAATACCCCGCTACACTATCTAGGTTTTTTTTGGAAGCAAGCACTCGTGCTAAGCCTGTGATTGTATTCACAAGTATTTCAGAATAATGATGAAAGCATGAGTTCGTTATCTCTGATCTAAACTAAAATTCACAAAGAAGGAAAATCACACAGTGTCATAGTATGTTCTTTGTGTTAAGTCCCTTTTCGATTCACTTCTTGTCGTTAGAGATAATTCTCGAAGGTCTAGGTGAAGAGTATAGTTTATGTATTCCAGATAATAAATTTTCTCTCAAAGTTTATAGTGACTCTAACTGGACTGATGGTACAAGATCTACATTGTGCACCTGCATATACTTTGTCTCAACCTTGTGTTTGGGGGTTCTAAGAAACAACAACTAGTAGCCAAGTCAAGTGATGAAGTAGAGTAAAAAGCACATGCACACACCACATCAAAACTACTTCAGCTTGAATCCCGACTAACTGAATTATCAATACATTTTTCTTCCTCCAACCTTGCTCTATGATAAACTTAATATTGTCCTACTGTGCCACAATCCTATTTTACATGCGAGAACTGAACATGTTGTGTTGGACATCCACTTTGCTATGTAGAGAGTTGTGGCTAACAAACTGAGCATCAACCAACCATGTGTCTACCTCTACACAGATTGTAGCTACTCTTACAAAGACTTTCGGAACATATTCTTTTACTGAAGATTACATATATGTTCTCACCATGATCTTGGGGGGAGTATTAGAATAAAAATAAATAAAAGAAAAGTCGTAAAATATAATATATTATTCTCAGTTAAAGAAATCCTTTATTGTATAGAGTAGAAGTTCCATCTATTTTGTATTTTGAAAAGCCTTGTAAAAGTTAGCTAGAGAAGTTTGTAGCTCTATAAGGAACTGACTCCTTACAAAATGTCTCCTTAGTTTGTAAATGGGTAAAAATAGGAGTGGTAAAATGGACCTGACTGTCATGCATTCTTGTTTTGTTCGCACTTTTTCATTGGGCGGGTCAAGGTTTTAGGCCCGCACCCATTAATGTGCCCTCCCCACTCCGTTTTTTCCAGGCTTTTGCGAGAACAAATTTTTACATTCAATTTTGTAATTTTTAGGACTAAAAAGTTTAATGCTTACGGGCACGCATCCTAAAATATGCCCTCCCCACCCCGCAATTTGTTTTATTGCGGACTTTTGCGGGACATGCTTAAACGGATCAAACATGCTCGTTTGTCACCCACAAGTAAAAGTATAAAAGCGAGATTTTGCATTGAGAAAGCATAATGACTACACAATGAGTATAAGGGGTTGTGCATGGTCGGCTATTTATAAAAATTAAATCATAATCATTTTTAAACCATTTAAATTTACTATAACTGTAACTATATTTCAATAAAAATTGGTTATAAAATTGATTATGATTATTGATTTTAATTTTTAAATCCAATTTTAAATGACTTTCCTAAAAAAAAGCATTTGAACTATAAATAATTATTTTGAAAAATTATTACTTAAAATAAATAAAAATTCTGAAAAATAATCCAATTTTTGTTTTTGAAAATAAAAAAGAAATTCCAAAATTTTGTTTTTCAAAAGATAAAATAAACTCTGCTAAGTTCTCATCTTCCTCCACACTCAACAACAACCCCTCAGCTTTTGAACTCTGTTAAGTTCTGCTATGAAGCTTCTGATACATCTAAGTTCTATTAAGTTCTCTAATGTCTTTAGTGAATTCTAATGTTTGCATTTTTTTGTTTCGCTTGGAATTATGACTAGATTATAGTTTTTCTGGCTCAAGTATTTACCTTCTCTCACGCTGATGCTTCTGCTAGGTCTCTGTGCTCATTAAAATTATTAAACAGTCATTTTGGACTTAATTTTAGAAAAGCTCTTTTCATGACCCTTCTGAATTTTAGTAGGGTCATTTGCAGTTCAATTTGGATTGACTTTGAGGTAAAAAGTCTTATAATCTAAAGATTAAAGTACTATACAGTTTCGTTTAGGTTGTTTCTTGAAAAGAATCTAATATGTTTCAATTCAATTAGATTTGATTTGGTTTGGATTTAATCAGTTTGTTCAGCTAAATAATAAGTATTGTAAAAGTAAAATAAAAACTAATACATCGTCTCACACTAATAATAAAATATTTATTAAAATTTATACATATGGTTGAGTTTGGTTTTTTTTAAAAAAATCTGAATTCGGATCCAATCCAAACTGAATGGTTTAAACAAGAAAATCCAAAGATATTCAATAAAATTCAGTTTTGTGCAGTTTTGAATTGGCTTGCAGTTGTTATTTGCATCCGTTAGGACGTGAATCATCCTAGTCTATATTCCCAACATTTTAAGAGTTAGATTTAGTATGAGCTACTGTAAGACAGCGTTGATATGTTTTTCATTTCAGAGTATTATATAAACAGACTTTTTAATCTGGTTTTAGTTACAACAGGCATTTAATCCTATATTTTGCTGGTACATCTGGAACCTGCAAGTCGCCATGGAAGCTACCATGGAAGACCAATGAAAAGAATAATAATAGAATAATGGTGAAAATTCAGAATTTTCTATTTTTTTTCTCTCTCTCTTCAAAAGCTATGTGTTACACTTATATATTAGAGACATAATGATGGATTCAATATTTCATTTCATATCAGTAACATTAACTGTTACATGAGCGGCGTTAGTGCAACATAATCATTTTTAGAACACAATCATTATAAAAATGGCAATAATATAGATGTTAGATATGTTGGAAATCCACCACAACTTATGGAGAACTTCTATCAATCTTGATGAAGAAGATTGTTATCACTCACACAATGACAATGACAATGAAAAGAAAAGAACAATTGAGAAAGAAAAGAAAGAACGATGGAGAAGAAGAATATTTTCTGTAGAGTTTCTCTCTGCCCACAATATGTAGAAAACTTCTTTATTCACTTTGCAACTGCAAAATTATGTGAATACAATGCTATAACTTCTCTAAGCCAAAGCCCAAAATAGTTAACACTACTAAAAATAGGCCTAAGTCGAAATCCTGTATGAAGTAACATATTTCGACACTTCAACACACTAATACAACTCGACACACTAGGTGATTCGACACTTCCTTGCTTCTATCGAGCAACCTGCTTCAACACAAGGAATTACAATTCAACACACCACCTAATTCATTGTGTCTAAGCTATCTACATTAATCATAGCTCTTAGTCTTCTAAACACTTCGACTTACACTCCCTTTGTCATGATGTCTGCAATCTGATTCTCAGTTCTGCAGTGTTCCACATTCATCTTTCCATCTTCTACCTGCTCTCGAAGATAATGGAACCTCATTTCGATGTGTTTGCTTCGACCATGTGCTATCAGATTCTTTGTCAGATTGATAGATGACATGTTGTCGATCTTCATGGTAATTGCTCCATGACTCTTCGTTGTTATCTCTTAGACCAAATTTACCATCCATATTGCTTGACATGCACAAAGGAAACCAACTATGTATTCTACTTCTCACGATGATAATGTCACTACTGCCTCCTTTGTCGAACTCCAAGCAACTGGTGCACCACCTAGCATAAACACATAGTCTACTGTGGATTTTTTATCCTCAGCATCACTACACCAACTTGAGTCGGTGTATCCCACTAGTTTGCATTTTTTTCCTTCATCAGCTACAGGAAATAAGATGTTATTGTCGAGAGTTTCTTTTAGATACCTTAGTATCCTCTTAGTCGCTGCTAGATGTGATACCTTTGGATTCTACATGAATCTACTCACTATACCTACAATGTATGCTAAGTCAGGCCTTGTGTGACAAAGGTATCGAAGTGACCCAATAAGTCTTCTATATTGGTTTGGGTCGACATCATCTTTATATGAATCTTTCGACAATTGTAATCTAGGCTCAACTGGAGTCGAAGTTAGGTTGTAATCTTGCATCTCAAATCTCTTGAGTATTTCACCTGTAAAACTTCTTTGATGCATCATAAAACCTCTACCACTTTTCAATATCTAGAATCCAAGTCACTACTACGCCTATTTCCAATTAAGGATCAACGTATGCTACGCCTATTTCCAATTAAGGATCAACGTCTATGTGAACCGACAATTTCACCGCTTCCACTATGAAGCCGACCATGCCATGAATGAATGTACAAATACCAACACATATGCAATTAAGATCATCTCTACCATCTTAACATTCCACATATCACCATAATTCAACTCTATGAATTATCCACCAATGGTACATCTACACATTCATAACAATATATCATTCACAATTATCCACCAAAACGAATACAGCATTTAAAATCTCAATTTTTCACTTTTCAAACAGTGTTAACCGGTTAACGCATATGGTTAATCGGTTAACGCGAAACAGAATGCACATCCTGGCAGATTTCAACAGTGTTAACCGGTTAACGCATATGGTTAACCGGTTAACGCAAAACAGAATGCAATTCCTAACAGATTTTCAACAGTGTAAACCGGTTAACGCCTTTGGTTAACCGGTTAACGCAAAACAGAATGCTATTCCTGCGTTAACAAAAAAATATAATGCAGAATTTTCTGCATTTTTCATCGTTGGAGGACTTTCGGACCTCCGATTTCGATTCCGTAAAAAGCCAAACGTTAAGAAAATTATAACTCACACAATACTCTAAATATATAACGTTAATTTGCAGTTTTAACACAATCAATCACCACAAATCAAGAATACTTATCAAAATTGTTAGGTTTTAGGGACTTCAACGTAAACATATTTCTACCCATTAACTCAATCATCCTAACCCATAATAATAAGGATTCCCCCCTTACCTCTTCAATTTTCTGGAAACCCTAGCTTCTCTCTTGTTCTTCCCCTCTTCTCCTTACTTTTCCTCTTCTCTTTCTCTATTGTTGTCCAATGATCAAGTGAATCTTAATTCTCACTCTCCTCACCTCTTATATACACTACGCCAAAAATGACTTTTAACAGCGCATCTTAGACAGAGCTTTTAAAAGAAAGCGCTGTCTAAGGTTAAAATTAAAATAAAACACGGAAAATGTTCCAAGAAAATAATGAAAGCGCTGTCTAAGGGGGGGTCTTAGACAGCGCTTTCTAAAAGCGCTTTCTAAGACCCCCCCTTAGACAGCGCTTTTAGAAAGCGCTTTTAAATATAGACCTTAGTCAGCGCTTTTGATAAAGCGCTGTCTAAAGTCTTTAAATTAAAAAAAAAATTAAAACCAAAAGCGCTGTCTAAGGGGGGGTTTAGAAAGCGCTTTTGGAAAGCGCTGTCTAAGGCATACCTTAGAAAGCGCTTTCCACAAAAGCGCTGTCTAAGGTCTAATTAAAATAAAATTTCAGACCACAAAAGCGCTTTCGTTCTCTGTTCTTTTGTTTTCCCTCTTCTTCACTCACGTCACAAACTTCCGCCATTTCCTCTTCCCCTCAATCTCCATCAGCCATAACCTTCTTCTCAACTCACACAACATCACGCAGACACTCCAAAACACGACATCCCCATATCACCCTATTTTCCTTCAACTTCCGAAAACCCTATTTTCCGCCTTCGAGGGTCCCTCCGCCGTCACCCAAACAATCGACCGCCGCACTCGCCTCTCACCTCCGAACCTCCGCCGTCACCCAAACAATACGGTACGTTCTGCTCTAATGCTCTTCCTCTTCTTCCATCTTTTGAAGTTGAATACGGTACGTTCTGCTCTGATGCTAACATAATGCTAACTTGTTAGATGTTAGTCAATATGGTTAAATAATTAGCTTGGCTTAGAATAGAGTTAGTTTAGTTATGCTTATGATGTTATCACAGTCGATTTCCATTGTCAATTACAATAAGAAAAATTAATGAACTCAGTGGGATTTCTGTCATAGAATGAAGTTAGAATGTTGGAGTGTTCTTGGATTTGTCAATGATGCTAACTGAGCTATTGTGTTAGTTAGCTAGCTTACTAGTTATGCAATGCCACAAGAAAAATTAATGAACTCAGTGGGATTTCTGTCATAGAATGAAGTTAGAATGTTGGAGTGTTCTTGGATTTGTCAATGATGCTTGTTTGACTTTGGCTTGAACTGAAATGTTGGTGTTAAAAATGTGCTTGTTTGATTGTAATGCCATGAGTTCAAATAACTTGGATTGTTACTACAATAGTTTCTTTCTTTTATACTTGTTGCACTTGTATGTTTTGCCTATGTTAATTGCTCTGCTTGAATGGACCCGTTGTTGTTTATTATAGTCTTGTATGTGTGCAATTAGATCCATGGCTGAACGTATGTGTATGGGTTGGTGTTAGCATATGGCTGCCCTGTTTGAATCTACACTCAATGCTTGTGGTTTGTCCATTGCCCTGTTGCAATCTTGATCAAATTTTTACTATCCACCACAACTGCCATTGTTAAGATGATTAATAGGGGAAATCACATGTTTTTTTTCTATATATAAGGTACTCATTTTTAAGATGCATCTTTCTATTTACAATAAATTTTGAGAAAATTATGAACTTTGAGAAAGGTAGAATTTTCAGTTAATTAAAAATAACAAAAAAAATACTTAAGAAAACATACATAAGTTTTGATTTAGATTAGTAGGTTATATAACTAAGAAAAAACAACATTAGTTCAAAAATAATAACAAGTTGTTATTGATAAATAAATTACCTAGATTTTGTGACTCATAAGTGGAGGTAAGATTGTCAAAAGCATCTGGCAACACAATATCGACACATTAAATTTCTAAGCTTAATGCATATATAATTTTGTTCAGAAATAAAATACACTCAAATAAAATAGTATGTGAGTTGTGAAGTGAACCAAAAGGTGGAATATATAATAAGGTGAAGTTAAAGATATATTGATAAAGTTGTTGAGATATTTACTATTTTTATTTAAGTGTATTTGCAAGCCAGCATTAGTGAAGCCACAATATAAAAGAAGAAGAAAAAAACAAAGAAAAGATGACGAAACTGTACAATTCTATGTAGGTGGAGAGTTAGATATGCATGTAGGAAAATAACAGAAGTGTGAGTATCATTGAAGTTAGAGGAATCCAATGTTTAAAATGATTGAACATTCATTCTAAAGGAACTCTAATATAGTTATAGGTATACTTATAGGTATATTGTAATAGAAAAAGTTTGATTCTTGTAATATAAAAAATGAAAGTGATGAGGTAATTAAAGTTGGTATATTGGCGTATCGGATACGTTATTGAAGTTTATATTAACATTGGTTATGTATAGGTTTTTGAAGTTTAAAATGAATTGAACTTTATAATTGTTAGGATATTCAAAGATACTACCTTAGTTATGTATTTTCGTCTGGATTAATTGTTTACTTTAATAAGTAGGAAAACCATGGATAAAACATGGATCTGTGCCGATCGAATGACCAAAGAGTACGAGAGTGGGGTTACGGAATTCGTTAAGTATGCTGTTCAACACGCTGAAAACCCCAGACGAATGCATTGTCCTTGCTTGCGTTGTTGTTATATTGGTAAGGTTGACGCACATGGATTGAAATCGCATTTGCTGAGGCATGGAATTGATCAAAGTTATCAGTGTTGGATATTTCATGGTGAGAAAATTAACGAGAATGTTGAATCGAGTGGAAAAAGTAATACGACCTATGCTTCATACGACAAAGACACGGAAACATACGATTGTGATCGAGTTGAAGAGATTGTAGAAGCACTGGAAGAAGATCTTCATGATTGTCCTGAAATGTTTGAGAGGATGGTAAGCGATGTAGAGAAACCGTTGTACAAAGGTTGCACTAAATTCTCAAGACTTTCTGCGGTATTAAAGTTGTACAACTTAAAGGCGGGCAATGGATGGTCGGATAAAAGTTTCACAGAGTTGTTGGCCCTTATGAGAGAAATGCTACCGGATGATAATGTTCTTCCTAATCGAACCTATGAGGCAAAAAAAATGTTGTGCTCTATTGGCATGAGCTATGATAAGATACATGCTTGTCCTAACGATTGCATTTTGTTTCATAACGAATATGCAATGTTAACTGAGTGCCCTAAATGCGGTTTGTCTCGATATAAGAAAAGATTATCTCCCGCAAAAAGTCTTATGGTATTTTCCGATAATTCCGAGATTTAGGCGCATGTTTCATAGTGAAACCGATGCAAGACATCTTACTTGGCATGCAGATGAAAGAATTATTGATGGAATGTATCGGCATCCGGCTGATTCACCACAGTGGTCGAAGATTGATAATGATTATCCTGAGTTTGGATCAGAAGCAAGAAACCTTCGATTGGCATTATCTACTGATGGAATGAACCCACATGGTCTTCAAAGTATCTCACATACCACATGGCCTGTGATTCTTATGATTTATAACCTACCTCTGTGGCTATGTATGAAGCGTAAGTACATGATGTTATCTATGTTAATCTCTGGGCCTAAACAACCAGGGAATGACATATACGTATACTTGACACCTCTGATCGAAGATTTAAAGATTTTGTGGGAGAACGGTGTGGAGGTTTATGATGGATATAGGAAAGAAAGTTTCAATTTGAGGGCGATGTTGTTTGGCACAATTAATGATTTTCCAGCATACGGGAATCTATCTGGGTATAGCATTAAAGGTCAACGTGCGTGTCCTATTTGTGAAGACGGAACCGATACGATTCGATTGGAACTTTGCCAGAAGAATGTGTTTCTCGGTCATCGTAGATTCTTACATTCTAAACATCACTACCGTGGGTGGAGAAAAGCATTCAATGGAGACACCGAACATCGTAGAGCTCCACCCGCATTGTCAGGTGAACAAGTTTTTGAAAAGGTGAAAGATGTGCGTACTGAGTTTGGCAAGCCTTTTGCACATAAGATTGTGAAAGGTGGGTGGAAGAAAAGGTCGATATTTTTTGAATTGCCATATTGGAAGTCTTTGTACGTGAGACATTTTCTCGATGTTATGCATATTGAAAAAAACGTATTTGAAAGTGTTATCGGTACATTACTCAATATAAAAGGCAAGTCTAAGGATGGCCTTAAAGCAAGGGAGGACATGTTAAAAATGGGAATGAGAACTGAATTAGCACCCGTGAAGAAAGGAAGACGAACATATCTACCACCTGCTGCTTTTACTTTATCTAGAAAGGAGAAAAAAATTTTGTGTAAGTCTCTGAGTGAAGTTAAGGTTCCAGAAGGATACTCATCTGATATCAGAAGACTTGTTTCTATGAAAGACCTCAAGTTGAAGAATTTGAAGACACATGATTGCCATGTTATAATGGAACATTTTCTACCGATAGGTATACGTTCTATTTTGCCAGAAAAAGTAAGAAGTGCCATAACTAAATTGTGTTTTTTCTTTAGGTCAATTTGTAGTAAGGTGATCGATCCCGAGATCTTACCAACACTACAAAAAGAGATTGTAATTACCTTGTGTGAGCTTGAAATGTATTTTCCTCCGTCTTTTTTTGACATAATGGTTCATTTAGTTGTTCATCTTGTGAAAGAGACACAGTTGTGTGGACCAGCTTATATGAGATGGATGTACCCTGCTGAACGGTATATGAAAATATTAAAAGGGTACGTGAAATCCCGAAGTCGACCAGAGGGTTGTATTGTTGAACGATACATTGTTGAAGAAGCTATTGAGTTTTGTACTGAATATTTGTCTAACGTTCAATCGATTGGACTCCCCAGAGCTCAGATTTTCGACAAAATGGAAGGTAAAAAATTAATTGGGAATAAAATTGTGACAATATCAAGGGATGAACGGGATCAAGTTCATTTGTATGTTCTGCACAATAATAATGAGGTTGAGCCATATGTTGAAATGCACAAGGATGTACTCCGAAGGTTAAATCCGAACAGAAATGAAAATTGGATAGTTATAGAGCACAATCAAAGTTTCATACAATGGTTGAAGGATCATATTTATTTGAAGCGCTCTTCAGATCCTTCTTCGGTAACAGAAATGTTGAGATGTTTGGCATATGGTCCAAGTTTGCATGTGTTTTCTCATAGCGCATATTCAATTAATGGATACACATTTTATACCAAAGAACAAGATGATAAGAGTACTATGCAAAATAGTGGTGTCACCATGCTAGCTGAAGCAATGCATATATCAAGTATGAAGGACTTAAACCCCAAATATGCAAATTTGTCATATTTTGGAGTTATTGAGCACATTTGGGTATTTGATTACGAGAAGTTTCAGATTCCCATCTTTGGTTGCAAGTGGGTGAATAGTAGTGGCATACGAATGGATAAGTCTGGATTTTTGCAAGTTGATCTTACTAGGGTGGGGTACAAAGATGAACCTTTTATTCTAGCATCTCAAGCTAAACAAGTGTTCTATGTGAATGACCCGAAGAGTACAAAATGGTCTATAGTGCTTTTCTCTAACAAAGTGACTGATGATAGCGGTGTCGATCAATGTGATATTGATGTTGAGAATGAGTCATGCATTAGACGGAATGAGTTGAATAGAAATGATGAAGTTGAGGATCTTATACCGGATGAGTCATATATAAGAAACGATCATAATGAGGGAATTTGGATCAATTCATCCATACGCATTGCTAAGAAACAAGTGATTAATATTCCAACAAAGAAAAGAAAGAGATGTTAGTGACTTAGGTAAATTATCCATGGTTTCTTTATTTTTTTTTTTCAATTGTTTTGATTATAAGTTATATGTGATAATGCATGATTTCATTATATTTTTGTTTTCAATTGCTTTGAGTATAAGTTATATCTGATAATGCATGATTTCTTTATTTTTTTGTTTTCAATTGCTTTGATTATAAGTTATATTTGATATTTGATGGTTTCCTTGGTTTATTACAGGTTAGACATGGCTGATGACCAACATGAGGAAGTTAGTAAAAAAGTATCCGCGGAAGAAGAAATTCGAAGAGGCATCACAGTAATGAGGAGGGTGGTCCAAGGAAGATCTCGAGGCATCATACTAGATGTCTGTTGGAACAACCAGGGACAGCTTATAGAACCTAATGGGCATACCTTAACTAGTTTTATCGGTGCACTAGTAAGGAATGAAATTCCCATTACATGTGATGATTGGAGAAACAAAGAGCTGAATGAGTCCAAAGAAAAAATTTGGAGTGAGATAAAGGTACAATCATTTGGCCCTTAATTATACGGTATCAATTATGTTTTTTCAATTACCGATACTAACTATCAATCTGTATGTTTTTCTTAGCGATGTTTTAACATCGAAGAAGAAAGAAGAGGTTTTTGTATGAAATTGGCCGGAAAGCTTCTAAGAGGGTTTCGGACATTTTTATCATCCAAGTTCCTTAAGGATGCGGATGGTAATTTTGTGGATGCGGAGCTTCCTAAAAAATATGAAAGTTTGATATCGGCTAAAGAATGGGAAGCTTTCAAATCCAAAAGACAAGACCCGGTTTTTCAAAGAATAAGTGCTACAAATCGGGAAAGAGCATCAAGTCCCGCATATCCGTACCGAAAAGGACGTGTCGGATATGGACGCTTAGAACAATCCATGGTAAGTATTTATAAATTGCGATAACAAATTTGTTCATCATATATTAGTTTTATCTGATCAAATTGTATGACATAATGTGTAGCTGCAGAAGGAGGAAAGTTCAGAAACATCTCTTCCTGCACATGTTTTGTGGAAGGAAGCCCGTGTGGGCAAATCTGGAGTTCCTCAAGAAGAAGTTTTACACGTATACCAGAAATGTGTAAGTATAACATTTTTTCATTAATTGAATAACATTTTTATACACAAATATTTGACAAGTATACGGTATTCATCTGATTTTTCAGGAGGAGCTATCTCAGTCTTTATCTCCCGATGATACTAAGGGCATACTTAGTCGGGCATTAGATGTCCCTGAGTATTCTGGTCGGGTGAGGGGTAAGGGATTTGGAGTCACTCCGACCTCCCTGAGTATTAAAAAAGGAAAGGCTCCTAGTAATCGGGAGCTTCATGCAAGATTGGAAGCCATGCAAGCTAAGCTTGATGCATTGAGGAGAGAAAGAGAGGCTAGCGCCTCAACAGTATACAGAGATGCTTCGGACAAAAACAGTATCAACTGTACCTTTCAGCCGAACATTCCAGAGGTAATTACATATAATTGTCTTAAATTGAACTATTTGCTTAAATTATGTATTTGACATATATACACATTAACGATTTCTTGTTATTATTGGTTTTAGGGCATTTCCCATTGTCAGCTGTATTTGTCGTCACCATACTATCGGATGGTTGGCAAGGGAAAAGTGCATAACGTTAGCGGAGTATTACTCCACACTAGAGAGCTCCCTGCTGGATGTTTGAAGGTATCAGTTGATATTGCAGTTGAGCCGAATGCATCATTACCATATCCTAGCAACGATTCGGATGCAACAACGGTGCACGAAGCAGTAGGTTCGTTTGTTGCATGGCCGACAAACCTCATATGCGTAGGATATGAGGTATGCTTAAAACTTACGTTAGCTTTAATGTGTATATTCAAAGTTTAAAATTTATGCTTAAAATTTTACTTACATATTTTCCTTGGTTATGTTAAATAGACTCCCACAAAATCCAAATCAAAAGATAATGCGATTCCACGGCATACCGAGTCCACGGTTTCAAGAAAAGAGGTAATATACAATTATATGACATATATTCATGGAAGTTGTTACATTCTTAATTTGATCTAACTATTTATATGACATGTAGCTTCAAGAAAATGAGGTTAGCAATGCCTCCGCACAACAAAAAAAGGAGGTTAGCAACGCCTCCGCACGGGTAAAAAGTTCTGGTGCTAAGAAGACCGTAGCTAGGAAAAAACCTACCACCAAGTATAGGTCGTGCCTCAGGACATTTCTAGAGATGACCGATATACCGACCGGAGGTGTTCGGAATGTACATATGGAGGTAGGGATTTTCGGCTTTGATTACGACCAAATGATTGGTAATGAAGACTTCATGCAAGTTTTTGGTCATGAAGAAATCGGCGTCAACGTTGTCAATACATATATTAGGTAAATCCGGTCTACTTTGTTTTATTAATTAAACAACTTATGTTAATGATGTTTACTTTATGTTAATCCGGTTTACTTTATGTTTCAAAAGAGGTGTTAATGATGTTTTTATATTAGGTTTTTGTATGACAAATTGATGCGCCCCAATGGTTTGGACGAGTCATTCGGATTCTTAGCACCCGCGACCGTCAACTTAGGTTTAATCTTAAATAGACCGGATACCGTGACGGAGTACGTTCTTCGGATCCTCATGGACAATAAAGATGCGGAGAAGTTGTTTTTTATACCGTTTAATACCGGGTTAGCATTTCATTCTAAATTCATCTATTATAATTATTTTCCAAGTTACCATCTAACATTTGCCTAATCATTACAGTGGACATTGGTTGTTGCTCGCAATCAATCCTATCCGAGAATTTGTGTATTATCTTGACTCGTTAGGAAATGATTGGACAACATACCCGGATATGAAGGTCCTAATTGACACGTAAGTGAGAATGTTCAAAATTTTTCTTAGTTTATGTGAATTGTTCTAATTGCTTCATTTTTATTTTATTAGCGTCCTACAAGCTTTTCGGGCCCAACGAGTTATCCAAACCTCAAGGAGGGGCGCCAACTCCATTACATGGATTAAAGTGGCGGTATATTTTTAACTACCACATTTTTTATTATATTAGTGATGACACTTGATAAAACTTAGGATTTATAATCCATATTTTTTTTTTCATATGTAGTGTCCTCGACAACGTAATCAAATAGATTGCGGGTATTTCATGTTGAGGTTTATGCGAGATACACTTGCTTTTGGCCGATTAATGATTCCCACCGATGTATGTATTTCTAACTTATGAGTTATTTTTATATTTACACATATCATATATAATTAAATAGTTGGAATTAATTCAAAATATGTTATATTATTATGTAGTACTTTGAGGAATTCAAGTGTGCATTTTATACAAAGGATCAAGTGGACGAAATCAAAGAGGAGTGGTGTCATTTCATGATAGAGCTCAATGTTTTTTCATAAATTTGTGTAATTAATGTGTACATTTGTAGTATATGTAATGACTTGTAAATGTGTACATAAATTTGTATATATTTTGATACATTTAAGGCAAAATTGGTTTGAATTGGTATATATATATATTTGTTAGTCAAAAATTGGTAGAAAAAAGGCCAAAATGGCATGTATAAAATGTGATAATTGTCTGTCAAAATCTGGTTGAAAACAGGTAGAAATTCTGGTTTATAAACCTGGAAAAAATGTGGTTTAAAACAAAAGCTTCAAAAATTTTCGTATACCTTAGACAGCGCTTCTGTAAAAAGCGTTGTCTAAGGGGGGGATTAGAAAGCGCTTTAGGCAAAAGCGCTGTCTAAGGGGGGGGGGCTTAGACAGCGCTTTCTGAAAAGCGCTGTCTAAGGTATACCTAAAAAAATTAAAATAGGAGGGTCTTAGAAAGCGCTTTAGGCAAAAGCGCTGTCTAAGGGTGGGGGCTTAGACAGCGCTTTTTGAAAAGCGCTGTCTAAGGTATACCTAAAAAAATTAAAATAGGAGGGTCTTAGAAAGCGCTTTTGGCCAAAGCGCTGTCTAAGGGGGGGGGGGCTTAGACAGCGCTTTTAAGATTTAAAAAAGCGCTGTCTAAAGCTTTAGCAGCGGAGGTTTAGACAGCGCTTTAAAGCGCTGTCTAAGGCTAAAAAAAGCGCTGTCTAAGGTCTTGTTTGTTGTAGTGATACTAGTATTCTATTTGGGCCTAAAGCATGATACCTCTAATTTAATTAATAGGCCCAATAAGACCTAATATTTAAATATCTCTATTTAATTCAAATAAATCAAACCACTCAACATGCACACCAAGTTAATTAATTCAATTATTCATTATATCTCATATCAACTAAATAATTAATTAACACACCAAATTAATTAATATGATCAATTATTACTACCTAACAACCAATTAATTAATTTACACTCCAAATAAATAAAATAAAATATAATAATAATAATATAATAAATAATTACTAAAATTGGGTTGTTACAACTCTCCCCCACTTAAAAGATTTTCGGCCTCGAAAATACCTCAAACGAACAACTCCGGATACGATTCCTTCATCTCATCCTCGAGTTCCCAAGTAATATTGCCATTGGCGACTCCGCCCCATATCACTTTCACCAAAGCAATCTCCTTACCACGAAGCTTCTTCACTTCTCGATCTTCAATTCGCATAGGCGATGTATCAACCGTCAAATTATCCCTCACTTGAACCTCATCTAATGGAACAACATGCGATGGATCCGCAATGTACCTCCTCAATCGAGACACATGGAACACATCATGAAGATTAGAAAGTGACGGTGGTAATGCAATCCGATATGCCACTTCACCTACCCTCTCGGAAATCTGATAAGGACCAATGAAACGCGGCGTCAACTTACGCGACTTCAAAGCTCTACCAACACCCGTTATTGGCGTAACTCGAAGAAACACATGCTCATCTTTCTCAAACTCAAGAGCTTTCCTCCTCTTATCATGGTAACTCTTTTGACGACTCTGAGAAGCCTTCATCTTCTCTTGAATCATCTTAATCTTATCCGTAGTCTCTTGAATCAACTCGGGTCAAACCACAACACTCTCCCCCGATTCGTACCAACACAAAGGAGTTCTACACCTTCTACCATAAAGAGCCTCAAAAGGTGCCATTCCAATACTCGAATGGAAATTGTTGTTATACGTAAACTCGATCAAAGGCAAGAAACTATCCCAATTTCCTCCTTGTTCCAAAACACAAGACCTCAAAAGATCTTCAAGTGACTGAATAGTCCTCTCCGTTTGACCATCAGTTTGCGGATGATACGCCGAACTCAAACGCAACTTCGTACCCAAATCACTTTGCAAACCTTCCCAAAATCTCGAAGTGAACCTCAGATCTCTATCCGAAACAATGCTCGACGGAATACCATGTAAACACACAATCCTTTGGATGTACAACTTAGCCAGTCTCTCCATCGAATAATCCATCCTCATCGGAATAAAATGAGCATATTTCGTCAACCTGTCCACAACGACCCAAATCGCCTCACAATTACTCGATGTTCTCGGCAAACCCGAAACAAAATCCATAGATACACTATCCCACTTCCACTCGGGAATAGATAACGGTTGCATCAAACCAGACAGCTTTTGATGTTCAATCTTTGACTTTTGACAAGTCAAACATGAATACACAAATTCCGCTACATCCTTCTTCATACCTTGCCACCAAAATATCTTCCTCAAGTCTTGATACATTTTAGTAGCACCAGGATGAATACTCAAACCACTTCTATACCCTTCCTCAAGAATCCTCTTTCTCAAATTCGCAACATCCGGAACACAAACTCGATCACGACACCTCATGATACCATTCTCATCAATCCGAAAGTCACCACCTTTACCTTAATTAATCAATGTCATAACATCGACTAATTTCAAATCTGACTTCTGACCTTCTCTAATCTCATCAAGAATGCCACACGTAAGCTTCAACATACCAAGTTTAACACACGAAGACGTCGCTTCACAAACCAAACTCAAATCTCTAAATTGCTCCAACAATTCAAACTCTCGAATCATCAACATAGACATGTGCAATGACTTCCTACTCAATGCATCGGCTACAACATTCGCCTTTCCAGGATGATAATTCAAACCAAAATCATAATCCTTCAAGAATTCCAACCATCTTCTTTGCCTCATATTCAATTCTTTCTGATCGAACAAGTACTTTAAACTCTTGTGATCACTAAATACCTCAAATCTCGATCCAAACAAATAATGTCTCCAAAGCTTCAACACAAACACAACAGCGGCCAACTCTAAATCATATGTCAGATAATTCCTCTCATGAACTTTAAGTTGTCTTGAAGCATAAGCTACCACTTGCCCTTTTTGCATCAGAACACCTCCCAAACCCAACAAATAAGCATCATAATACACAACGAAAGTTTCTAAGGGATCCGGTAAAATCAAAATAGGAGCCGTAGTCAATCTTCTCTTAAGCTCTTGAAAATTCGCTTCACACTGCGAAGTCCAAATGAAAGCTTGACATTTCCTAGTCAACTGCGTCAATGGTAACGACAACTTAGAAAATCCTTCAATGAACTTCCTATAATAACCAGCCAAACCAAGGAAACTTCGAATCTCAGCAACAGACATAGGAGCTTCCCACTGAGATACACCTTCAATCTTCGTAGGATCCACATAAATACCACCACTCGAAATCACATGTCCAAGAAAACTTACTTCACTCAACCAAAATTCACATTTGGAGAGTTTAGCAAACAACTTCCTCCCTTTCAACACCGATAACACAACCTTCAAATGCTCGGCATGATCCTCTTTGCTCTTGGAATAAATCAATATATCATCGATGAACGCAACAACAAACTTATCCAGATAATCATGAAAAAATTTATTCATATACTCCATAAATACACCAGGTGCATTAGTCACACCAAAAGGCATCACGGAGTACTCATAGTGACCGTACCTTGTCCGAAAAGCAGTGTTTTGAATATCCTCAGCCTTTACACGAATCTGATGATACCCAGACCTCAAATCAATTTTCCTTAGCACCAACCTCAAGAAAATAACCATCTTCTCAAAACAGTTGATATACACCCGATTAACTTCTAACCAACACCATCCTCGAATCCGACCTCTCTTCGGGTTCAGGAAAAGCACAACATTCTCAAAACAGGTTGACTATCCAACACTGCACTCTTGCATGCAACAACATAATGTCCAAGCTCGACACAATTGGAACATCCAAGATAAGCAGACGCTTCTCCCCCACTTATTTCATTCCCAACCTGCAATGGAGAATAAAACAAGCATCGACAGTGTTCTCACACACATGCCGCATACTAGGGAACAAACATAATTAAACAACCTGGCCGAACGGACCAACCAGACAAACAGTATCGATCGTGTCAGATACACAAATCGAATACAACGGGATGGAAAACCCTAACGACTATTGACCAACTGGTCGACCATGCTCTGATACCACTAATGTAACACCCCTTTTTCTACCCCAAAATACTTAACATATAATCAGAGTAAATAAGCACGCATATAAACAAAAGGGCGTCACATCGACGTTTTCAAAAACTAAAAGCTTTTAAAAACCAACATCATTCATCATCAATATACAATACACCTGGTCATTTAAAATAACACATTTCAATTATCATGAATATTCAAGAATATGAGTTTGCAGCGGAAAAGAATGAATACTCATGTATTTCATAAAATGATCCATGTCCCATACCATGATCATCTCTCAATAATCTCCTCAAGATAAAATAAAATCATATCCAGAATATTTGGCACTATGGCCTCTCAAACAACAAATTGCAAATCAGCATGTTCACAAGTAATAACATAATACTTATCCAAATAGGATACAAGTTCAATACTACTAATCTACCCCGTGTTACATGACTAGAGCATTGACTCACTACCTAGTCTCCAAACTAGAATACGGAAACTCTACGGCTAATCTCGAGTGAGCTACCGTCCACTTACTTCAGCAATACTACTCCGGGGTATCTGCACGATATCCATGTAAAGGTAACATTCAAACAGAAAGGGTGAGAATTCAAATCATTATGAAGAAGTATAATAAAGCACAATGATTAAATCAACAATTAAAGGAATCCATCACACTTCATATAACCATGTAAATAATATTAATCAACATTTATTTCACATGTTTCAAACATCCATCAAAACTCAAGGAGTATAATATTAAAATCCAATACTATATTCCCAAATATACACATAACTACAGTTATCACATAATCACATATTTTGCCAAGTTATGTACTCAAACATCACCAAATTCAATTACCATATCTCATACACACATCACAATCACAACAATGCATACACTCAATTATCACATAACTCCAATGTGACTCAATGCAAGACATGTGACTCTATGCATGTGGTACCGCAATGTGAACCCAACGTTTCACCGCTTTCCGATTCAATATCTAAAATCCAAGCCACGCTTCCGATCCGGACAAGATCAAAGCCACTACTACGCCTATTTCCAATTAAGGATCAACGTATGCTACGCCTATTTCCAATTAAGGATCAACGTCTATGTGAACCCACAGTTTCACCGCTTTCCGATTCAATATCTAGAATCCAAGTCACTACTACGCCTATTTCCAATTAAGGATCAACGTATGCTACGCCTATTTCCAATTAAGGATCAACGTCTATGTAAACCCACAGTTTCACCGCTTCCACTATGAAGCCGACCATGCCATGAATGAATGTACAAATACCAACACATATGCAATTAAGATCATCTCTACCATCTTAACACTCCACATATCACCATAATTCAACTCTATGAATTATCCACCAATGGTACATATACACATTCATAACAATATATCATTCACAAATATAGGCTAATTATCAAATACGCACATTCCAAAACGAATACAGCATTTAAAATCTCAATTTTTCACTTTTCAAACAGTGTTAACCGGTTAACGCATATGGTTAATCGGTTAACGCGAAACAGAATGCACTTCCTGGCAGATTTCAACAGTGTTAACCGGTTAACGCATATGGTTAACCGGTTAACGCAAAACAGAATGCAATTCCTAACAGATTTTCAACAGTGTTAACCGGTTAACGCCTTTGGTTAATCGGTTAACGCAAAACAGAATGTTATTCCTGCGTTAACAAAAAAACATAATACAGAATTTTCTGCGTTTTTCATCGTTAGAAAACTTTCGGACCTCCGATTTCGATTCCGTAAAAAGCCAAACGTTCAGAAAATTATAACTCACACAATACTCTAAATATATAACGTTAATTTGCAGTTTTAACACAATCAATCGCCACAAATCAAGAATACTTATCAAAATTGTTAGGTTTTAGGGAATTCAACGTAAACATATTTCTACCCATTGACCCAATCATCCTAACCCATAATAATAAGGATTCCTCCCTTACCTCTTCAATTTTCTGGAAACCCTAGCTTCTCTCTTGTTCTTCCCCTCTTCTCCTTACTTTTCATCTTCTCTTTCTCTATTGTTGTCCAATGATCAAGTGAATCCTAACTCTCACTCTCCTCACCTCTTATATACTAGTATTTTATTTCGGCTTAAAGCATGATACCTCTAATTTAATTAATAGGCCCAATAAGACCTAATATTTAAATATCTCTATTTAATTCAAATAAATCAAACCACTCAACATGCACACCAAGTTAATTAATTCAATTATTCATTATATCTCATATCAACTAAATAATTAATTAACACACCAAATTAATTAATATAATCAATTATTACTACCTAACAACCAGTTAATTAATTTACACTCCAAATAAATAAAATAAAATATAATAATAATAATATAATAAATAATTACTAAAATTGGGTTGTTACAACTCTCCCCCACTTAAAAGATTTTCGGCCTCGAAAATACCTCAAACGAACAACTCCGGATACGATTCCTTCATCTTATCCTAGAGTTCCCAAGTAATATTGCCATTGGCGACTCCGCCCCATATCACTTTCACCAAAGCAATCTCCTTACCACGAAGCTTCTTCACTTCTCGATCTTCAATTTGCATAGGCGATGTATCAACCGTCAAATTATCCCTCACTTGAACCTCATCTAATGGAACAACATGCGATGGATCCACAATGTACCTCCTCAATTGAGACACATGGAACACATCATGAAGATTAGAAAGTGACGGTGGTAATGCAATCCGATATGCCACTTCACATACCCTCTCGGAAATCTGATAAGGACCAATGAAACGCGGCGTCAACTTACGCGACTTCAAAGCTCTACCAACACCCGTTATTGGCATAACTCGAAGAAACACATGCTCATCTTTCTCAAACTCAAGAGTTTTCCTCCTCTTATCATGGTAACTCTTTTGACGACTCTGAGAAGCCTTCATCTTCTCTTGAATCATCTTAATCTTATATGTAGTCTCTTGAATCAACTCGGGTCCAACCATAACACTCTCCCCCGATTCGTACCAACACAAAGGAGTTCTACACCTTCTACCATAAAGAGCCTCAAAAGGTGCCATTCCAATACTTGAATGGAAACTATTGTTATACATAAAATCGATCAAAGGCAAGAAACTATCCCAATTTCCTCCTTGTTCCAAAACACAAGACCTCAAAAGATCTTCAAGTGACTGAATAGTCCTCTCTGTTTGACCATCAGTTTGCGGATGATACGCCGAACTCAAACACAACTTCGTACCCAAAGCACTTTGCAAACCTTCCCAAAATCTCGAAGTGAACCTCGGATCTCTATCCGAAACAATGCTCGACTGAATACCATGTAAACACACAATCCTTTCGATGTACAACTTAGCCAGTCTCTCCATCGAATAATCCATCCTCATCGGAATAAAATGAGCACATTTCGTCAACCTGTCCACAACGACCTAAATCGCCTCACAATTACTCGATGTTCTCGGTAAACCCGAAACAAAATCCATAGATACACTATCCCACTTCCACTCGGGAATAGATAACGGTTGCATCAAACCAGACGGCTTTTGATGTTCAATCTTTGACTTTTGACAAGTCAAACATGAATACACAAATTCCGCTACATCCTTCTTCATACCTTGCCACCAAAATATCTTCCTCAAGTCTTGATACATTTTAGTAGCACCAGGATGAATACTCAAACCACTTCTATGCCCTTCCTCAAGAATCCTCTTTCTCAAATCCGCAACATCCGGAACACAAACTCGATCACGACACCTCATGATACCATTCTCACCAATCCAAAAGTCACCACCTTTGCCTTGATTAATCAATGTCATAACATCGACTAATTTCAAATCTGACTTCTGACCTTCTTGTTGCTCCCCGGATTTCCCGAATCCAAGTACAAATGCGAAAAAGAGGTGGCGCTGAAAGAAGAGTAGAGTCGCCAGCTATGTACTTTTGTCCCAAGAGGAGGGAAAGGTAGTACTGCATAACCAAGAGGGAACGGATAAAACAAAGTCTCGAACCAAAGAAAACTGAGTAAGGGGGCCGGTTAGGGAAGGTTATCGCACCCCTTCACGTCTGTGGTACTCCACAGGATCCACATTTGCTATTTATGTCTAAAGTGTGTGTATAAAAAGTCCTATATGCAATGCGAAAGAGAGAAAATCAAAGTACGGAAAAGAAAGAGTTATTGCTTGCGCAGGCCCTACCCTGCTGCATACGTATCTCAAGAAGGATTGAGAATCAGAGCACCGTAGCTCGGCTAACCTATTTTGTTTGTTTTGTGTTTTTTAGATGAACAACGTTACTACGCAATCTACCGGATGCTCGACCTTTGGAGACTTACTCACCTGTAGTAGAAGGAGTTAACGTGTTCTTAGGAGAAGAAAAATCAAAGAGTTTGTTTGTGTTTTAGGAATGCTCATGCAAAAAGGAAGTCTTAGACGAAAGAACCGTGTTACCTTAATTGACATGCAGACGAGAGACTATACGAAGCCTAGCAAACCTATGGGGAGACGATCAAACCACACAAAAAACATATAGCATAAAGTAAACACACCAACAAGGGGGGCTCAAACATACATGGGTAAAGCTTTAGTCAAGAGGGGTCATATCAACCTCGACAAACAAGCCATGGAAAGGTAATCAAATGTGCTCTTAACCACTGACATTAAACGTCAGGGTGAGCAGATCAAAAGGGTAATGAGGATAAGACCTCATAGCTCTTAACCCTGGACGGGATGAGCTCATGACAAAGCGTGGGGGTTCAGAAAGATGGAACCCTCTCCACTGACTGACTGGACAAAAGATCTTGAGCTTTTGTTCTGAAGCATCGACATGTAGTGTGAGCGTGAAGAACGACACACTGAATAACGGGGGATTGACTACTAATCCCTTTTATCCGTCAATTGCCTCTTCGTGGAGGTCTTTAGCATTGGTGCCTCCTCTTGGAGGTCTTTGGGCACAAAAGTAAACACACAAAAACATTGCCTCCTATCGAGGTCTTCCAGCTAAGAAAACGGTAAAATGCTGAAAAGATGTAAAAGGGATCAAAAGATCTACCACACGGATAAAGATCCGAAGTAACAACAACTCAAGAGATAAGAAACCCAGAGATCTCTCAAGCTAGCACCATCAAAGAAAGCAAGTCAGCAAAGTAATCAGAGTAAATCTCCAAATCGTATACCACAAATAAAGTGGAAAACCAAGCAAGCTATCTCCTCAAGAGTCATGTGAGCCCTCACAAAAACTCAACAAACGAGTTAGAATAACAAGATGGGGTGCAATCAAGAGTTGCACCAAACAAAAGAATCATAGCAACAACAGTGTCAGGTAAACCGTGCATGGATGCAATAGAAAACATGTCACAACAAACACAAAACAGATTAGAGAGCAAACAGAAAAAACCAACGACTGTCATGGTCGCTACTGTTTCGCTTAGCGAAGACTTAGCGAAGCTTCGCTACAGGTTCGCCTAGCGAGGGGCTAGCGAACGCTTACGGGTTCTGGGTTCTTCCTTGATAACCAGTCCAATTCCAGAAAACCCTAAACCCTATGGTACCCATTTCAGAAACTAAGCGATTAAACATTCAAGGCATGGTTTTACACATTCATGCATATCTAAACCCACATGCAAACCTGCAAACCCAATCTCCCAAATTCACCCATAATGTCTCACGCTTCAGAAATTTTAAATTGAAAGCATAAAGTAATGGAAATAGGGCAAACCTGATTGGAGAGATCGATTGAAATTGAAATGCACGGTTGGGTTTGCAAAGCAATGTTAGGGTTTTTGTGAGATGGAACTGATAGAGGTGATTTTTTGCAAGTGAGAGTCAGAGTCCGGAGGCTGCACCAAAAATTCTGTAGTCTAGGGTTTGGCTCAATGAAATTTTAGAATTTATACTCTGATTTTCGTGGCTTGGTGGGCTCAGAATGAAGGCAATTCAAGCCCATGATCTTTTCTGTTATATTTTTTATTTTCAAAATGCGTGGGCTTCACCTAGCGAAGAATTTGCTCGCCTAGCGAGCAAGACAGCTCAGGAAGTTCTTCTGGGCGCAGGTGACTCTGGTGGCCTTTCTTGGGACTCGCTAGGCGAACTATTCTGCTCGCCTAGCGAGCATGACAGCTCATGAACAAACTTTTTCTCCTTCAAGATTAACGTTTTGAATGATGAATAGACCCCATTTGAACATGTTGGAAGTATCTCAAGTCATTCCCTAGCCATTTGACCTTCAGTTAACCGATAGTTGACTTTTTGACTTCACAGTTGAATTTTGAACTGTACCGAGCCCATTAAGCTTGATCCTTTAGAGAAAACCTCTGAAAATGAAACCCTAGCTCCCAAGAGCTCTACACAACATCCATAAGACCTTCAAACCAAGAATGCATCTCAATCTTTGAGGAACCCTACTTTGACTTTGATACCCAGATGAATACAAACTTCTCGGAAGACAAACTCTTGGAGATAATTCTGATTGACATGATGAAATGCAATATGAAATGTTAAATGACCTAAAAATGAATGCATGAATGAGGAGGGCAAATTTGAGGTGCTACAGCTGCCCCTATTCAATCAACTGTGAACCTGAACGGATGAAAGCAGCGACTATCAGACTTTCAAGGTAAATAGAGATTGAATACCAAAAGAACCAGAGAATTTGCACTCTGTAGGTGACGAATCAAGGAAAGAGGGGCCATTTACCGATGGCGGCTTCAAAACAAATTTGATATTTATCGATATCAAAGAAAGCGGGGCCATTTACCGATGGCGGCTTCAAAACAAATTTGATATTTACCGATATCAAAGAAAGCGCTACAAGACCAGACATTTACCGATGACTGGGAAGGAACTCGATGTTTACCGACATCGAACAAAGATGTTTATAAGTGAAACGAGACCAGACATTTACCGATGACTGGGAAGGAACTCGATGTTTACCGACATCGAACAGAGATGTTTACAGACACCAAGGAAAGGATACATTTATGAAACGAAACCATTTACCGATGGCGAAAATGAAATACTCGATATTTACGAATAGCGAATCTGCTGGGGAATCTTAAACGACAAAACCATTTACCGATGGTTAACAAGCGGCTGATGTTTACCGACATCGAACAATGATGTTTTACCGACACCAAAAAAAGGAAAGGACACGCACAAGTGTTGATAGAACGATTTTTTTGTAGACACCATGAGAGGCATGCCATTTATTGATGGCCAACTATTGGAATTCGACGTTTACCGACATCGAAAGATCATGTTCACTGACATCAAAGAAAAGTACTGACATTTACGGGGATCAACACGACACTTACCGGTATCGCAAGGATGATATTTACATATGTCAAAATAAGGCAGACACTTACTGGTGACTTCACTGGGGAGAGAATCAAGCTTTCCTTTCACGGACTGGTGAGAAAATAAATCTCACTGGGATTATCGATTCTGAATGTTGCCAAGAGCAACTGCTGCAAATGTGCTATGCTGATGTTGAAAAATGATTCGTCTCTTCTGGGGATATGATCCAATCTGGTTTAATACATGTATGCATATGTTTGAGTTTTCCATGGCGTAATGCTCCATACTGAATGGAAATGCTACGCGATTTGAGAATGCGAATGCAAATGATGATCACTACATGCAAGATGCAAAGGGAGGAAAACTCCTGCTGGGAAAGCAAATGATCACTTTACTGAGCACACAATTTCTGATTCGATCTTCCAACTTTATGGGGACATACAATAATTCTGCTGAGGATACTTACTGATCTGACATTCTCGGAACGGTAGAGAAACCAACTCAACTGGGGAGTCACCTGTTGGGAAAACACCAACCTCTCGACCATGCTGGGGAAACAAATTCTGAACTCGATTTAGACGACCCAACTTCTTACACGACTGGACCGTGTTGAAACAACAGGGTCTTCCTTCGAACAAACTTTGGCTCATCTGCTTTAGCCATCAATCAAAGATAGTAACCTACAAAACGGCAAGACATACATGCCCCAGGGGATCGTATGGACAAAATATACTCAAGTGTACTCAACATTCAAAATGATTTTCAGATGTTTTATCATTTCCGCACGTCATTGTCTAGCCTTCATGTTTTTTAGATGCAATGTTTATCAAAAATTCGGACGTTTTTTTGCAAACAAAACAGTAGAAATAAAAGACAAGAGAGCAATTTGACTGAATAATGACTTTTATTGATTGAAAATGGCCTATAAAGGCAAATACATCAGGAAGCAATTCCTAGGAAGAGGTAATTGCGCCAAAAGAGAAAATAAACTATCCTATTGGCAATGTGAACACGGCATTCCACTATTTTCCAATTCTGTTATGACTCATAGATCTTCATTTCCCCCCAAATTCTTTGCTTTCTGAGAAGAGTGATTGGACGGATCATATCCTTCAAGATGGTAGACACTGAAATGCGATGAAGTACAGATAACTCAAACTGTAGTCTTCGCTTTAATCCCTCTTTTGCCTGGACCGCCTTTTCAGGTTTTCAATCCACCGGGATACCCATTTTTACCTAAGCCGCCTTTGCAGGTTTTCGACTTACCGGGTGTACATATTATTTTTATTCTTTATCCCTAACTTTTGCCCGAACCTTTTTCTTTTCTTTTTCTCTTGGTTCGCCGAGATGCCCTTTTTTGCCTGGACTTTCTTTTTTTGTCCAGCGGGTCAGTTTATGCGAAGTATTTTTTGACTACATCTGAATTCACAGGAGACGGAAAATCTTCGCCATCCATAGTTGTAAGCATCAAGGCTCCACCAGAAAAGACCTTTTTAACAACATATGGACCTTCATAATTCGGAGTCCACTTGCCCCTGTTATCTGTACCGGGAGGAAGGATCCTCTTCAAAACTAAGTCACCTATCTGATAGCTTCGAGGACGCATTTTCGGATCAAAGGCTTTCTTCATCCTTCTCTGATATAGTTGTCCATGGCACACAGCTGCTAATCGCTTTTCCTCAATTAAATTTAACTCATCAAACCTGGCTTGAACCCACTCAGCCTCGTCATGTTACATCCATCATCACCCTCAAAGAAGGGATTTCAACTTCTACTGGCAAGACTGCCTCCATGCCATACATAAGTGAAAACGGAGTTGCCCCGGTTGACGTACGCACTGAGGTACGATACCCATGCAAACCGAAAGGCAACATCTCGTGCCAATCCTTGTACGTCACAAACATCTTTTGCACAATCTTCTTAATGTTCTTGTTTGCCGCCTCTACAGCACCATTCATCTTTGGTATGTAAGGAGAAGAATTGTGGTGTTCGATCTTAAAGTCTTTGCAAAGCTCTTTCATCATCTTGTTATTGAGATTCGAACCATTATCAGTGATGATTCTCTCAGGAACCCCATAACGACAGATAATTTCTTTCTTAATGAATCGAGCAATCACTTGTCTGATAACATTGGCGTAAGAAGCTGCTTCCACCCACTTGGTAAAGTAATCAATCGAGACTAGGATGGAGCGATGTCCATTAGAATAAGTAGGTTCAATCTTTCCAATCATATCGATGCCCTACATCGCGAATGGCCAAGGAGAATTCATAATATTCAGAGGGTTTGGTGGTACATGCACTTTATCTGCATAGATCTGACATTTGTGGCACTTCCGAGCGTATTTGAAACAATCAGATTCCATGGTTATCCAGTAATAACCGGCTCTTAACAACTTCTTGGCCATTGCATGACCACCAGCATGGGTACCGAAAGATCCCTCGTGTACTTCCTGCATTAACATGTCTGCTTCGCGTCTAACCACGCATCTGAGCAGAACCATGTCAAAGTTCCTCTTGTACAACACATCATCCTTGTTCAAGTAAAAGCTTCCAGCTAGCCTTCTCAGTGTCTTCTTGTCATTCTTTGACGCTCCTTCAGGATACTCTTGGCTTTTGAGGAAATTCTTAATATCATAAAACCACGGCTTCTCATCAATAACAGACTTGGCTGCAAACACATACGCAAGCCTCTCGAGTCGATTCACAGCAACGTGTGGCACATGATTCTGCCAATGCACTTTAATCATGGAAGACAATGTGGCTAAGGCATCAACCATTTGATTTTCATCTCGGGGTACATGATACAACTTTACTTTCTTGAAGAAAGTCAGGATCCTTTTGGTGTAATCTCTATAAGGAATCAAATGCGGCTAATGAGTATTTCAGTCTCCATTGACTTGGTTAATCACTAGAGTAGAATCTCCATAAATGTCCATAGTTTTGATCCTTAAATCGATGGCATCCTCAATCCCCATGATACAAGCCTCGTACTCAGCTTCGTTGTTGGTTACTTCAAAAGTCAATATGGCAGAAAAGGGTATGTGTGCACCTTTAGGATTAATGAGAACTGCCCCAACACCATTTCCATTCACATTTACCGCCCCATCAAACATCAGTGTCCACTTGTCATCGGGATCCGGTCCTTCCTCGACAAAAGGCTCTTCACAATCTTTCATCTTTAAGTACATGATATCTTCATCGGGGAATTCAAACATCATCGGCTGATAGTCATCAATTGGTTGCTCGGCAAGGTAATCAGACAGAATACTACCCTTGATGGCCTTTTGCGACGTGTACTGGATATCATACTCTATCAAAATCATCTGCCAATAAGCCACTCGTCCGGTAAGAGCCAACTTTTCAAAGATATACTTTACTGGGTCCATCTTAGAAATCAACAAGGTAGTATGGTTCAACATATAATGTCTTAGTCGGCGAGCAGCCCATGCCAAAGTGCAGCAAGTTTTCTCGAGCAACGAATATCTTGTTTCACAGTCGGTAAACCTTTTGCTAAGGTAGTATATTGCATGCTCTTTTCGACCAGACTCGTCATGCTGTCCCAATACACACCCCCATCGAATTCTCTGTTACTGAAAGGTACATTATCAAAGGCCTCCCAGGAACTGGAGGTATAAGAATTGGAGGTTTCTGCAAATATTCTTTTATCTTATCAAAAGCTTTTTGACAATCATTGTTCCACCTGATTGCTTGATCTTTTCTTAGCAATTTAAATATCGGTTCGCACGTAGCTGTTAGGTGAGATATGAACCGTGCAATGTAGTTCAGCCTCCCTAAAAACCCACGAACCTGCTTTTCCGTTCTTGGTTCAGGCATTTCTTGAATAGCTTTTACTTTCGCTGGATCAACCTCAATCCCTTTCTCACTGACAACGAAACCTAACAGCTTTCCAGATCGCACTCCAAACGTACACTTGTTTGGATTCAACCTCAGTTTGAACTTTCTCAATCTTTCAAACAACTTTTGCAAGTTTACCAAGTGTTCCTCTTCTGTCTGAGACTTCGCAATCATATCATCCACGTACACTTCAATCTCTTTGTGCATCATGTCATGAAAGAGAGTCGTCATAGCTCTTTGGTAGGTAGCACCGGCGTTCTTCAACCCAAATGGCATTACCTTATAACAGAACGTGCCCCAAGGCGTAATGAATGTCGTCTTCTCCATGTCTTCTGGCGCCATCTTGATCTGATTATAGCCAGAAAATCCATCCATGAAAGAGAAAACCGAGGATTGAGCAGTGTTATCGACCAATACATCAATGTGAGGTAATGGGAAGTCATCTTTCGGACTGGCTCTGTTTAAATCTCGATAATCGACACACATCCTGACTTTACCATCCTTCTTCGGCACGGGTACGATGTTGGCCACCCAAGGGGGATAATTGGTAACTTCTAGAAAACCTGCATCCAACTGTTTCTGAACCTCCTCTTTGATCTTGACAGCCATATCAGGACTAGTTCTTCTGAGCTTCTGCTTTACCGAAGGACAATCTTCTCTGAGAGGTAGCCTGTGCACCACAATATCTGTATCCAAGCCAGGCATATCTTGATACGACCATGCGAATACGTCCACATATTCTTGCAGCATTTCAATCAGCCCTCTCTTGACCTTTCCCTCTAAAGCAGCCCCTATCTTAATCTCTTTCTTTGCGTCCTCAGTACCAAGGTTAATGACTTCCAACTCTTCCTGATGAGGTTGAATGACCCTTTCCTCCTGTTTCAATAGTCTGGCCAATTCTTTGGGGAGTTCACAATCTTCTTCACTCTCCTCTTCGGCTTGGTAAATGGGATTATCGAAGTCATACTGAGCCATAACATAATTGTTTTCAATGGGATCCACAAGATCGATTCTGCACGGACGATGTTTCATGCTTTATTTTAGAAAAGAGTTCAAGGAAGTCACAAAAAAACATTGCCATTTTTATTGTTTTGAAAATGAAAGTAATAAAAACAGAAAGACAGTGAACACAAATTTGATTGCAAAACGTCCTTTATTGATGATAATCATTGAAAATTCAAACATGATGTGGCCCTACAATGAACCACTACGCCTTGGGTAGAGCGTAGGGCTTTCATGCAAAATGAAAAACAGAAGAAAATTACTCTGTCTGAAGAGTAACTTGGACTATTTCTTCAGCAGTCCAGTTGTTGATCTTCTCCCCTGGAGCACAGGGGCGCACCCAATTATCCATATCACAATCACTGTCACTATCTTCATTGTCTGTTGCAAAGACATCCCCGTGATTCATCAATCCAGCACTAGTGAAAGTACACGGCCCTTTCTGATCCTGGACACCCTGCTCTGATGATTGAAAAGGCTGATAACCAATGCCAAACATGTCTTCTTTTACGGGCACATCAATCATCTTGCCCCAGCCTTCCGCGTTACCTGAATGAATGACCTCCAGAGCTTGTTTATAGGACGCAATCGAGGTACCTGGTTTCTTCTGTTCAGCAAAAGCCACCTTCTCAATACTGACGGTCTCAAAAGCTTGACATAGAGTTTCATGAATTTCGCCATCCATCCCCACATATTTGAAGGAGGATAGATGACTCACAAAGATGTCCTCTTCGCCATACACGGTCACAACCTGACCATCCCACACATATTTTAGCTTCTGGTGGAGAGTCGAAGAAACTGCTCGGGCTCCATGTATCCAGGGACGCCCCAACAGACAACTATATGCTGGTTGAATATCCATCACATAGAAGACAATATTAAACACTTCCGGGCCGATCTTCACAGGCAATGTGACTTCACCAAAAACTGATCGCTTGGATCCATCAAAAGCACGGACAACAAGATCACTTAGTGTGAGAACAACCCCTTCGGCATCAAGCTTACTCAGAGCCTTTTTGGGCAGCACATTCAAAGAAGAACCGGTATCCACCAAAACATGCGACAAAACGGCGCCTTTGCATTCCATCGTGATATGCAGAGCTCTATTGTGATTGCGACCCTCAGGTGTCAAGTCTAGATCCGTGAAACCCAAACCATGTCTCGTGTTAACATTTGCAATAACACCTTCAAGCTGATTAACAGAAATATCTTGAGGCACATAAGCCATATTCAACATTTTCAACAGGGCGTTACGATGTGCCTCGGAACACATCAACAGAGAGAGAATAGAGATTTTTGACGGTGTCTGGTTCAACTGATCCACGATCTTGTAATCACTCTTCTTGATAATTCTCATAAATTCCTCCACGTCCTTCTCAAAAGAACCCTCGGGCATTTCCTTTCGCACTGGTTCTTCTTCAACTACAACTTGTTTTCCTTTTGTTCTAGCAAGAGCCTCAGCATTGTTATCCTTCGGAATCTATGGTGCAAACAAACGACCACTTCTCGTAAATCCTCCGGGTCCTCCCACATTACCCATAGCCGAACCAACTATTACTGGAGTCTTATTTGACGAACCAATCGTCACTGGGGTATGATTCACTGATCTGGTCTGATTCTCTGGTCTTCTATTTCTTCAAACAACATTGTCATATTGCCACGGAATTGCTCCACTATTCTCAAAAAGTCTTCCACTAGAAGCAGCAATGGTGGTAGGAGTACTGATAGTTATTGGAGCATTAATAATCGCGGGAACACCAACAGTCACCGGAGTAGATATTGTCACGGGCGCAGCTACGGTCACAGGGGTACCAATAGTCACAGGCGCACTAATAGTTCTTGGAGCACCTACAGGACCTTCTGACGGTGTAAAGTAAATGGTAACAGTTGATACCTCTTCATGGTCTTTCACTACCCGATCAAACTGTAAACAACCTTCATTCATCAATTCCTGGATACCTTCTTTCAATTTCACACAGCCGTTTTCATGATTACCACAATCTGAACAATTCCTGTCACATCCCGGGAATACTCCCCCTTTAAGCAGACGTTCTTTCACTACAAACAACGAAGTCTGTACATCATTAACATTGACTACCAAGTTCAAATTTTCCCCATCTTCCACACTATTTACTCTGGGCCCTCCATGCTGAGGCATAGGATTATTCACCACATTCGGAGTAGGAGCAAAGTTAATCGTCTTGGCATCAATCAAGTCTTGAACTTTATGGTGAAAAGCCCGACAATTCTCGATGTGGTGCCCTGGCGCACCATAATGGAAATCACAACGGACATTAGCATCATAACCAGCGGGAATCCTTGTTAATTGAGCCATAGTGCGAAGTTCAACAAACTTTAACCTGAGCAGTTCAGGGAGTAATTCAGCATAAGTCATTGGCAACGGATCAAAATGACGATCTGACATTCTTTGTCGTGGTTGGAATTGGCGTTGCTGTTGTTGTTGTGGTTGTCCTCTTTGTGGTTGTTGAGGTTGGGTTGCTGGAATAGTCACAGCAGCAACTTGACGGTATTGTTGTCCTCTGTTTCCATTTTTCTGATTATATATAGCATTTGTCTCACCCTCTCTCCTTCTGGGTGTTCCTGAGAATGGTTTCTTAGCACTTGAAGAACTTGAAGAAACAGGGTCTCGGATTTTTCCCGTTTTGGTAAGACTTTCAGTTCTTTCTCCGCAAATCACAACATCCGAAAAACTACCAAATGGGCAACTTCCCATACGATCCATGAATACACCTTGCAGAGTTCCAATGAACATATCAGTCAATTCTCTCTCCAACATCGGAGGTTGTACTCTCGCAGCTAGTTCACGCCACCTCTGGGCGTATTCCTTGAAACTCTCACCGGTCTTTTGAAACAAACTCTGCAACTGGGTTCTGCTCGGAGCCATGTCCATGTTATGCTTGTACTGCCTCAGAAAAGCTTCCCCTAACTCTCTCCAGCTTCTGACAGATTCTTTTCTCAAGTCCATGTACCAATCCAAATAGGCTCCAGACAAGCTGTCTTGGAAAAAGTACATCCACATTTTTTCATCATCAGTATAAGCAGATATATTCCGGTAGTAAGCTTGCACATGAGTTCAGGGACAAGAAGTGCCATTGTACTTGTCGAAAGATGGCACTTTGAACTTGTACGGGGTCCTCAAACCATCTACTAAACCCATATTAGTAACATCAAAGCCCAAAGAATTCTGACACTCCATGGCGCGAATCTTTTCAGCAAAGGCGTCAACCTTTCTATCTCTCTCTTCCACCTTTCCAAATTCATCATCATCACTGGGAATAGTGAACATATCTTCTTGCTTGTCTACCAAATGAGAAGGATGGTGAACTGGAGCACGTGCCGCTCGAGCATTAGCAGCCTCTGTAATGATGGGTTGTCCATCGATCCTAATACCACGCAATTCGTCACCATTAGCATAGTTGTTGATAGGGTTGGTAACAGCAGCGTCATCGACAGGGGTCCCTTCTGGCGAATTCTGACTGACAGGGGGAATCACAGTTTCTTGTCTCTGGACCAAGGCTCGGAGTTCCTCTTGCCCTTGCACTACCCCTTGCAACATACTCATGAATTGGGTCATGTTGGTCCTCATCTCTACTAGATCTACTTGAAATTGATCCATGGTCTTCTGTTGATTCTGCCTTGTTCTGTAACGGTGCGGACGATACTCAGCAATTCTGCCTGAAACGGGAACAAGAATGAGATCTCCTCTTCAAGAACACCTGTAATGATGCAAGAATGATATGTGTATGATGCGTATGCTATGTTTTATCATGAATGAACCTGAAAAATGATATGCTTATGCAGGTTAACTTTTTTTTTATGCATTTTTTGAAAATAAACATGCTATGATGCAAAATGATGAAACAATGGCTGGTTGGCTGTGCATCACAAGGCACGGGATCAGAACTTCGGCATGAATTCGGAACCGGGAACCATAGAACACAGTCGTCAACTGAGAACCCATACTTCAGAACCAACGGTCACCAACAAGAACCAAACAAAAGTCACCAACAAGACACGGTCACCAACAGAATAAGTCACCATCAGAACAAGTCACCATCAGAGCAAGTCACCATCAGTACCTGTAAATGAATCATTCCCGCCCCACTCACGGGTGTAATCTAGGTCAGGGTAAGGTCAAGAGAAATGCAGGATAAACAATCCTTTCAAGAATATCATCATATGCACACCAGGGGTATGCAACGATAATACCCCATCAGAATCTAAACTGCTCGTGATACCATGTTCCGCTAAGTGGCGCCATACCACCCGCTTCCCATGAACCACTCTATTCCTAGGTGTCGTAAAGTTCACTCATAGCCTGTGTATTGGGCCTTTTACCTCTTGTGACTCCCACCCAACAGCGAAACAGATACACAGCCAACACAGTATGCATGAAACAGTAAAGCGCACATAGGATGCAATGCAAGCAGATAAGTATGCAAAGCAATAAATAAATAACACACAATAGAAAATGAACAAACAAACGCTAGGAAAGGCCCACTAGGGAAAATAAATCCCCAGCAGAGTCGCCAGCTGTCGCTCCCCGGATTTCCCGAATCCAAGTACAAACGCGAAAAAGAGGTGGCGCTGAAAGAAGAGTAGAGTCGCCAGCTATGTACTTTTATCCCAAGAGGAGGGAAAGGTAGTACTGCATAACCAAGAGGGAACGGATAAAACAAAGTCTCGAACCAAAGAAAACTGAGTAAGGGGGCCGGTTACGTGAAAGGAAGGTTATCGCACCCCTTCACGTCTGTGGTACTCCACAGGATCTACGTTTGCTATTTATGTCTAAAGTGTGTGTATAAAAAGTCCTATATGCAATGCGAAAGAGAGAAAATCAAACTAGGGAAAAGAAAGAGTTATTGCTCGCACAGGCCCTACCCTGCTGCATACGTATCTCAAGAAGGATTGAGAATCAGAGCACCGTAGTTCGGCTAACCTATTTTGTTTGTTTTGTGTTTTTTAGATGAACAACGTTCCTACGCAATCTACCGGATGCTCGACCTTTGGAGACTTACTCACCTGTAGTAGAAGGAGTTAACGTGTTCATAGGAGAAGAAAAATCAAAGAGTTTGTTTGTGTTTTAGGAATGCTCATGCAAAAAGGAAGTCTTAGACGAAGGAACCGTGCTATCTTAATTGATATGCAGACGAGAGACTATACGAAGCCTAGCAAACCTATGGGGAGACGATCACACCACACAAAAAACATATAGCATAAAGTAAACACACCAACAAGGGGGGCTCAAACATACATGGGTAAGGCTTTAGTCAAGAGGGGTCATATCAACCTCGACAAACAAGCCATGGAAAGGTAATCAAATGGGCTCTTAACCACTGACATTGAACGTCAGGGTGAGCAGATCAAAAGGGTAATGAGGATAAGACCTCATAGCTCTTAACCCTGGACGGGATGAGCTCATGACAAAGCGTGGGGGTTCAGAAAGATGGAACCCTCTCCACTGACTGACCGGACAAAAGATCTTAGGCTTTTGTTCTGAAGCATCGACATGTAGTGTGAGCGTGAAGAACGACACACTGAATAACGGGAGATTGACTACTAATCCCTTTTATCCGTCAATTTCCTCTTCGTGGAGGTCTTTAGCACTGGTGCCTCCTCTTGGAGGTCTTTGGGCACAAAAGTAAACACACAAAAACATTGCCTCCTATCGAGGTCTTCCAGCTAAGAAAACGGTAAAATGATGAAAAGATGTAAAAGGGATCAAGAGATCTACCATACGGATAAAGATCCGAAGTAACAACAACTCAAGAGATAAGAAACCCAGAGATCTCTCAAGCTAGCACCATCAAAGAAAGCAAGTCAGCAAAGTAATCAGAGTAAATCTCCAAATGGTATCCCACAAATAAAGTGGAATACCAAGCAAGCTATCTCCTCAAGAGTCATGTGAGCCCTCACAAAAACTCAACAAACGAGTTAGAATAACAAGATGGGGTGCAATCAAGAGTTGCACCAAACAAAAGAATCATAGCAACAACAGTGTCAGGTAAACCGTGCACGGATGCAATAGAAAACATGTCACAACAAACACAAAACAGATTAGAGAGCAAACAGAAAAAACCAACGACTATCATGGTCGCTACTGCTTCGCTTAGTGAAGACTTAGCGAAGCTTCGCTACAGGTTCGCCTAGCGATGGGCTAGCGACGCTTACGGGTTCTGGGTTCTTCCTTGATAACCAGTCCAATTCCAGAAAACCCTAAACCCTATGGTACCCATTTCAGAAACTAAGCGATTAAACATTCAAGGCATGGTTTTACACATTCATGCATATCTAAACCCACATGCAAACCTGCAAACCCAATCTCCCAAATTCACCCATAATGTCTCACGCTTCAGAAATTTCAAATTGAAAGCATAAAGTAATGGAAATAGGGCAAACCTGATTGGAGAGATCGATTGAAATTGAAATGCACGGTTGGGTTTGCAAAGCAATGTTAGGGTTTTTGTGAGATGGAACTGATAAAGGTGATTTTGTGCAAGTGAGAGTCAGAGTCCGGAGGCTGCACCAAAAATTCTGTAGTCTAGGGTTTGGCTTAATGAAATTTTAGAATTTATACTCTTATTTTCGTGGCTTGGTGGGCTCAGAATGAAGGCAATTCAAGCCCATGATCTTTTCTGTTATATTTTTTATTTTCAAAATGCGTGGGCTTCGCCTAGCGAGCAAGACAGCTCAGGAAGTTCTTCTGGGCGCAGGTGACTCTGGTGGCCTTTCTTGGGACTCGCTAGGCGAACCATTCTGCTCGCCTAGCGAGCATGACAGCTCATGAACAAACTTTTGCTCCATCAAGATTAACGTTTTGAATGATGAATAGACCCCATTTGAACATGTTGGAAGTATCTCAAGTCATTCCCTAGCCATTTGACCTTCAGTTGACCGAAAATTGACTTTTTGACTTCACAGTTGAATTTTGAACTGTACCGAGTCCATTAAGCTTGATCCTTTAGAGAAAACCTCTAAAAATGAAACCCTAGCTCCCAAGAGCTCTACACAACATCCATAAGACCTTCAAACCAAGAATGCATCTCAATCTTTGAGGAACCCTACTTTGACTTTGATACCCAGATGAATACAAACTTCTCGGAAGATAAACTCTTGGAGCTAATTCTGATTGACATGATGAAATGCAATATGAAATGTTAAATGACCTAAAAATGAATGCATGAATGAGGAGGGAAAATTTGAGGTGCTACACTTCTCTAATCTCATCAAGAATGCCACACGTAAGCTTCAACATACCAAGTTTAACACACGAAGACGTCGCTTCACAAACCAAACTCAAATCTCTAAATTGCTCCAACAATTCAAACTCTCGAATCATCAACATAGACATGTGCAATGACTTCCTACTCAATGCATCGGCTACAACATTCGCCTTTCCAGGATGATAATTCAAACCAAAATCATAATCCTTCAAGAATTCCAACCATCTTCTTTGCCTTATATTCAATTCTTTCTGATCGAACAAGTACTTCAAACTCTTGTGATCACTAAATACCTCAAATATCGATCCAAACAAATAATGTCTCCAAAGCTTCAACACAAACACAACGGAAGCTAACTCTAAATCATACGTCGGATAATTCCTCTCATGAACTTTAAGTTGCCTTGAAGCATAAGCTACAACTTGCCCTTTTTGCATCAGAACACCTCCCAAACCCAACAAAGAAGCATCACAATACACAACGAAAGTTTTAAGGGATCCGGTAAAATCAAAATAGAAGCCGTAGTCAATCTTCTCTTAAGCTCTTGAAAATTCGCTTCACACTGCGAAGTCCAAATGAAGCTTGACATTTCCTAGTCAACTGCATCAATGGTAACGACAAACTTAGAAAATCCTTCAATGAACTTCCTATAATAACCAGCCAAACCAAGGAAACTTCAAATCTCAGCAACAGACATAGGAGCTTCCCACTGAGATACAGCTTCAATCTTCGTAGGATCCACAGAAATACCACCACTCGAAATCACATGTCCAAGAAAACTTACTTCACTCAACCAAAATTCACATTTGGAGAGTTTAGCAAACAACTTCCTCCCTTTCAACACCGATAACACAACCTTCAAATGCTCGGCATGATCCTCTTCGCTCTTGGAATAAATCAATATATCATCGATGAACGCAACAACAAACTTATCCAGATAATCATGAAAAAATTTATTCATATACTCCATAAATACACCAGGTGCATTAGTCACACCAAAAGGCATCACGGAGTACTCATAGTGACCGTACCTTGTCCGAAAAGCAGTGTTTTGAATATCCTCAGCCTTTACACGAATCTGATGATACCCAGACCTCAAATCAATTTTCCTTAGCACCAACCTCAAGAAAATAACCATCTTCTCAAAACAGTTGATATACACCCGATTAACTTCTAACCAACACCATCCTCGAATCCGACCTCTCTTCGGGTTCAGGAAAAGCACAACATTCTCAAAACAGGTTGACTATCCAACACTGCACTCTTGCATGCAACAACATAATGTCCAAGCTCAACACAATTGGAACATCCAAGATAAGCAGACGCTTCTCCCCCACTTATTTCATTCCCAACCTGCAATGGAGAATAAAACAAGCATCGACAGTGTTCTCACACACATGCCGCATACTAGGGAACAAACATAATTAAACAACCTGGCCGGACGGACCAACCAGACAAACAGTATCGATCGTGTCAGATACACAAATCGAATACAACGGGATGGAAAACCCTAACGACTATTGACCAACTGGTCGACCATGCTCTGATACCACTAATGTAACACCCCTTTTTCTACCCTAAAATACTTAACATATAATCAGAGTAAATAAGCATGCATATAAACAAAAGGGCGTCACATCGACGTTTTCAAAAACTAAAAGCTTTCAAAAACCAACATCATTCATCATCAATATACAATACACCTGGTCATTTAAAATAACACATTTCAATTATCATGAATATTCAAGAATATGCGTTCGCAGCGGAAAAGAATGAATACTCATGCATTTCATAAAATGATCCATGTCACATACCATGATCATCTCTCAATAATCTCCTCAAGATAAAATAAAACCATATCCAGAATATTTGGCACTATGGCCTCTCAAACAACAAATTGCAAAACAACAATTATTACTACCTGCAACACCACCTCTTTGGTTGCCTTGGTTCCAGAGTTTTCTTTGATTCAACCAGTTTCCTTCTTGCTGATTTCGATCAGTCGAATTGTTGAAGCCTCCTCTTCCTTTGTTTCCATTCCATCTTCCTTTGCCTTTCCTTTCTTTTGATGATTGCGCCTGCAAATCCCTATCACTCTTCGAATTTCCTGCAACTCTTTCAGCTATTCTTTGTTCATGAGATTCAAGTGTCCCTTGAAGCTCTTCCTTTTTCAGTTTTGACAAATCTTTCGACTCTTTTATGGCTACTACCACGTGGTCGAACTTTGGAGCCAACGACCTCAATATCTTTCCAACAACAGATCTTGATGTCAACACTTCTCCACATTCCTTGATTTGGTTCACCAGTTTCGTAACCTTAATGAAGAAATCAATTATGATTTCATTGTCTTCCATCTGAAGCAATTCATATGTCCTTTTGTGAGTTTATAATCTCACCTTTTTCACCTTCCCCGCGCCTCCAAACGACTTCTCCAGAATTTCCCATGCTTCTTTCATTGACTCTACATCACTGACCTTCTGAATCAATACATTGATGGATTATAAAGAGAGCTTTATAATCTTCTTCAATTCTTTATGTGCAGCCCTTTCTTGACTCGTCGCATTTTCTGCAAGCGTTGTCACTCATTCCTTCACAAGATCCTAAAGATCTTGATAACAAAACACAACATTTATCTGCTTGCACCAATTCTCATAATTGCTATTCTTGAGAATCGAAAGATTAGCTGGAAAATACTTGTTTGGATGAATTCATTGCCATTGTGATTTTCTTCCCGCGAATCGCTTAAACCGGAGCTCTTTATACCAGATGTTGGAAATCCACCATAATCTATGGAGAATTTCTATCAATCTTGTTGAACAAGATTGTTATCACCCACACAATGACAATGAAAAGAAAAGAACAATTGAGAAGAAAAAAAAAAGAATGATGGAGAAGAAGAATATTTTCTGCAGAGTTTCTCTCTGCACACAACATGTGGAAAACTTTTTTATTCACTTTGCAACTGCAAAATTCTGTGAATATAATGTTATAACTTCTCTATTACAAGAATAAGAGTTACTCCCTCTATTTATAGATTTAGGTTAACTTACTCCCTAAGGCAAAGCGCAAAACTCTAAAAGGCCAAAATAGTTAACACTACTAAAAATAAGCCTGAATCGAAATTCTGTTTGAAGCAACATGCTTTGGCACACTAATACAACTCGACGCACTAGGTGATTCGACACTTACTTGCTTCTGTCAAGCAACCCGGTGGTTCAAATGAGAGACTAACTCCTTGTATATAAAGTCTTTCTAACAAGGTGATGGTCAGACAACGTATTATGTTGAAGTAATTCTAACGTGATAATATATATGGTGGTACAAATGTATGTGAATAAAAGAGTAAAGAGACTTTACACTTAAAGGGAGATATTATTAAGATACATCCATGCGTTGAAAAAGTGAATTAAATATTTTATAAATGAAAATATGTTAGATGCTCCCATCGTTAATCATTGTCTAACAAAAATGTATTTTAATTTTGATATTTAGGTCTTCTTCTATTTAAAGTACATTTTTGTTTTGTTTTCATTTATGGTTTTTAGGGGAGTGAAGTTTTAGTAATTCAGAGTTCAACCTTGTTATAGACCTAGCCAAATATTATTCCCACTAAGAATTAAATTCGAAATTTCTGACATTTTTGTCTGTTAGTAGAAATTCGTTTACCAAGACCAAATATTTAGTTTAAAAAAATATATATTTTTAAATATACATTTAAAATCCAATCTTATTATTGGAGTGAACCGTTACATAAGCAAATTAAAATGAACCATGGAAGTTAAGCTACGCGTCATCAAGACATGACACTCAAATTTGAATCAAGACAAGATCTTCACTTGTGTTAGAGATTTTTCAATGCTTATATGGCCATCCTTTTCCAAATTCCATTTGAACGTGTTGGATATTTCTTGTGCACGAAGGCACCTTTCTTGGGCGTCAACACTCCGAATCGTATTTTTATTTTGGTCCAATTTTTATTGTTTTAACTTTTAAAACCCATTAGTGTTTAGGAAGCATGATATGTCCATAACCAACAAATTCCAACATCTGAATTAGACTTTGATACCAATTAGCAAAATAATATTAAATAAAAGAGAAAGTTTTATATTAAAAAATAAAGATTCCGAAGACTTATTATTTATAATAGAAGAAATACCTCAACTAAAAAAAAGCAATGGTTGTTATAAAACTGCTATAAGTGAAATAAAAGAAAAGATAAAGGGTAATAAAATAATGCTAATTGATTTTAATAATATTATTTGAGCACTAATTTAATAAAAATATATATTAGCAAAATCTATTATAAAATAAGATTAAAGGTAGTGCAGTATCAAGTGTAAAGAAGTATTACACTCACATCCAATTAAAATATTTTATACTGTCAAATCATATAAGTATTTTAAAAATAAAAATGTGATATGATAGGATATACGTGTCTCATTAGTTGACAGTGTATAAATATATTATACTGTCCGAACATATTATTTTTCTTTTTTACACTGTCCGAACATATTATTTTTCTTTTATAAAATATATAATTCTAACAAATATTACAAAAATACTAATTAAGGCCTTAAAAATTTGATTAAGGCCATGTCCCCACATAATTTGGGATAACAATTTTTCTCTTGAAAGTAGTATTTTTAAATTCTAGCACTGTGAGTTCTAATTATTTGAATTCATGCAATATGCGAATGTCTCTATACACGTAAATTTATACACAATATAACTTATTTGAGATATAAATTTAAAAAATCTTAATAACTATGCACTAATAGTATAATTTTGTTACACACATTTAATTATATCTCTCACCATTGTGTGAAGTTAAAATACTTTTAAAAATGTCCATATAACATTATAATATGATTAGACTAGGATTGCATTGGTTCAAATGAAAGCGGATTTAAATCCTTTAAATAACTATAAAATAATGGTTATTCAATAGTTTATAGTGATTATTATCACGTCACAAATAATTTTTTTTATGAAAATTGGACTGATCTGCAAGAGCAGGGGGACTTAGAGGCCTTAGTAGGCATATTACGTTGTATGGTGGTTAGAGATTTTCCACGACAACGAAAAGTCTTGCATGATGGTATTTTATTGTGGTTTTAGGAGTTCTGCCCACGTGAGGTGAGAGACTTTGTGGATGATCGATATGCTTAGGAATAAGCTTCTAAGGGGTATGATCAATATGAACTACAATCTGGCTAAATGATATGCTTATCGTGTAATGATCTGTCCATCCTCCCTCGAATGAGGTGTATTTATATAGGCCTTTTGGCCATAGGGTCCGGGTAACCCTAAGTGGCGACAGCTACTCCCTCTTGATCATGAATAGTTATTGACCACCTAACCTTTGGGAGTAAAGGTGGGCTTCCTCTCCCTTGACTAACGAATTTACACACGTCTTATTTGCCAAGGGCAAATCCTTAGGTCATCGCCTATGCGTTACACTATAGGGTGATGGCATCCTAATTTAGGACACTTACAAATATAACCCTACATAGTCCCTCAAGCACAAAGACTTTGATAAGGACAAAACATTTTTAAGGCCTTTTTCGTTCAAAGTGCGCCCCTTGCGCAATTAATGAGTCCATTGGTTGACGACGTCCATTTTATAAAAATGGGTGAGTCCCTCAGCTGAAGGTAACTCCATCATCTATAGGTGAATCTCTCAATTGAAGTCGACTTTATTTAAAGGGTAAGTCCCTCAGTTGAAGGCAATTTTATTTAAAGATTGAGCCCCTCAGCTATGGGTGAGTCCCTCAACTGAAGGCGGTTTTTCATTTGCGCGAGTCCTTAATTGAGGGACAAGACATCTTCTAGATGTTTCTTGATTAGTTAAAAAATGTCAGCTCAAAATGTCAATCAATCACTTAGCTTGTCACACTTACTTTCATTTAATGTAAGCAATTATGACCTACTTTTTCCGAGACCTTAATCGTTAGTGGCACATGTGAGAATCATGCTGAGTTTTCTCAAAACCATTGGGGAGTTCAAAAGATCCTTTATGGTTCCCTCTCCCCTATAAAATATTTCCTATTTTATTTCATTTATTATGTTTCTCTCTCTACTCTTACAAGCTTGCCTGAACTATTCAACCTCTCATCTCTCCGTTCATAACCTTCTTCCAGGTATGTATCTCCCTTTCTCTTGTTTTATATAGCAAATAGGTTTAATTAAGATACATTTGAAATGAGGCTTAGACTAAGCGTATGGTTATAGGTTAGTTTCCCCCTTTTTGACAATTACAACGATGGTGGTGACTCTTTTTGTTCTGCTGCTTTCTCAGGAACGAAAGAGATAATGTCCATCTCCTCCATCGTGTCCAAAGATGCTGGAGATTTTGGATTTACTTATACTTCTGAAGAACAAATCCACATTTTCTTATCAGGATGTGAGGTTTCTTCTTCGAAGGATGAATACTGAGTTATTTTGTAGGCTTGCCCACCGTCAGAGAGGGTGACCATGCCTCTCTCCTCCGATCCTCCCTCTCCATATTTCTACTTCTTCCATCATGTCATCAAGGATATTGGAGTTCTTCTCTCTCTTTCCCCCATTTTCTATGGAGGTCTTAAGAGTCCTTAATGTTACACCCTCCTAGTTATTCCATAGCAACTGGTTTATATTAGGGCTTTTGATACGGTATGCGAGGAACTGGATGTTACTCTGATTGTGGAAGCCTTTGTCTCTTTCTACACCACCAAAATGACGAAGGGTAGGTGTGTGTCTTTAAGCAACCAAACTTGGAAGGCCCTATTTTTGTCTCATTCCAACCATTATAAGTATTGAAAAGACAAGTTTGTACATGTGAAGGGGAAAGATGATTCCCGAGTGTGCCAAGAGCTGTTGGCGCCCCTCTTTCCCTTATCCTGGATGGATGATCTTGTGGCATTTACACGATATGACTAGGCGTTCCTTAACCTCGAGGAGAAGATGATTATCCCCTTTTTCTATGACAGTTCGATGTTATGGACTACTGCAAAGTGATTAGGCTCTAATTGGGAGGCAACAAACACCTCGCCATCTACTTAGGTAAGTCGTATACCACTTTTCCCTTGTCGGCATTTTTAGACAGCATTGTGATCTTTACTTTGTTGTTTTGCAAATAAGATGTTAATGATTTCTATTGAAGAGAGGAGACAGAGGTGAGAGAATCTCAAAGGTGTTGGTTCGGGTACCAACAATTCTTCGAGTCATCCCAAGGGCTTCAATGTCAAGGGGAAGAAAAGGTAGGATGAGGGCCTAGCTTCCCACTCGCCCGACGTGAAAGCTCTAAGACTTAAAGAAGACCATTCTTCTGTTGTGGGGAAGGGGAGTACTCAGGATCTTCCTACGGGTGAAAATTCCTATTCTCATGCGACTTTGTTGTGTGGCATTGGTTTTGACACCCTTTGATTCAAGAGGTCTCACTTCCCTTTCTCCAAAGATTTCCATGGTGATTACCAGGCCCTTCATTCCAAACTGACCTCGACTATTGTAAACATGAAGGATAAGCTCTTTCTAAGGGCACTCATGTTGCAAGAGGTCGACCAAGAAAGACACAATAAAGCTGAGAAAGAGGTGGAGGAGAAGCTCTAGTAATAGGTGAATGCTTATAATGAGAGCCAGAGGCTGCTGTAATATCTCTAGAAAGACAAGGAAAAATGGGAGGAGAATATGGAAGTTGTAAAATCCAAGGAAAAGGAAATATCTTATGAGAAGGAACCCTGCAAAAATCCATAGATGTTGCTCTCCTTCTTCAAAAGGAGTTGGAGAAAGAGGTGTCGGACCTCACCGACAAGGCGATGTCTATTTCTGACTTCTATTTTGTGTGTTCCAGGGAGAATATACTTTTCTTCTACCCTAACATGGATTTAAGCCCTATGAACTTTCTCAAAGTCGTTCATGGCGGCAAGCTTGTGGACATGGAGGAAGTGGTCTCTCCTGAGTTTGAGAATCATGCCTCCCCCGAGAAAGCTCAGGGCAAGGGTGAGGTGAAAGAGGGTGGTGGGTCTTGAGATCCTCAACTATAAAGTGTCATTGAGAATGAGATGCCTCTGGAGGAAGAATAATGATTTGGTTTTCCCGGCCCTTGGTGGCTTTATATTTCTTTTCCTTTTTGGGGATTTTTGTTGTGCTTCTTTGCCCTTTCAGGGGGATTTTATAATTGTAATAAATAGAGATGCTTGTTTGCAGAACCTTTTTATGTTAAATGCCCTTATTGCTATCTTATGTGATTATGTGTGTGATTTTAACCCTTGAGTTTTTAACCTTGGGAGTCTATCATCATCTCCATTTTTGTAATAATTTGATCATTCACGATGAGACTTGACAATGACCTCTTTTTTGGTGTTGTGGTTGCCTCTATGATTGGCAAGGATCCTACTTGAAGATCCAACTAATTTATTTCCTCTATCGGCGGAAATGATCCTAGTTAAGGATCCATCTGAATGATCGCCTTTATGGGAAACAAAAATCCCACTTGAGGATCCAGATGATTAATCTTCTCTATGTGCGACAAGGATCCCACTTAAGGATCCAACTGATTGATCACCTCAATGGGTGACAAAGATACCACTTGAGGATCCATATGAATGATCTCTTATATGGGTGGTAAGGATCCCACTTGAGGATTCAGCTGAATGATCGCCTCTATGGGCGACAAGGATCCCACTTGAGGATCCATTGAATTGATTGCCTCTATGGGCGAAAAAGATCTCACTCGAGGATACATCTACTTAACTGCCTATATGGGCAGGAAGGATCCCACTTGAGGATCCAACAAATTGATCGCCTCTATGGGCGGCAAGGATCCCACTTGAGGATCCAACTAATTGATCACCTATATGGGTGATCTTCTCTTGAACCTTTACGTTTCCTGCAAATAAAGTAATAATAAAACATACGAATTTTCTACAATAATAAAAGCGAGGTGCGTTATTAAAAACCCTTCCCCTATGCAAAAGAACAGAGGGAAGAAAGTACACCCCACAAAATAACTTGTCTTTACAATAGGCAAAGATGCAATACTCGCCTATAAAAATTGTCAATAAAGTAATCAAGCAGTAATAAAGAAAAATGAACGATGGCTATGTCAATGTCTCTAGAGTGCATCCCATATAGACTTTCATCCTTCAATCTCTTCAGAGGTTGGAGAGGAAGTCTCTTCGCCTCCACAGACTTCTCTTGGCGGCGTTATTCTTGAGCTCATCCTCATGGCCCTCCCACCTGGAATACGAATCTTCCTCAACACGAGGCTTTATGCATAAAACTTCATGGCAATCTCCTAACACTACCACAAAAACCCATTTTACCTCGATTGGAAAAGGGATTTTACCTCAGTTTTATAGGCGAGGTAACGAAGGGCAACACAAAAACTTACCACTTTTCTCATCGGGTAAAGTTCCACTGAGGAGAAAGCCTGTACTGGTCATGCCTTCGATCCCTAACAATAACATTTGTTGGATTTTAAAACTTCGCTACTTTTTACCTAGGTTTTAAATAATATCCAGGGGTAAAATCCTATTTATAATTTTTTTGTTTTAACCTGTTTTTTTCGTTTTAATCTGCAAAGCATCAAATTTGTTGACAAAATCGAAATATTCCTCCTCCTCATCATCATCAACAACAATAAAAACAAAATAAATAGAATCCTTAAAAACTAAATCTCAACAAAAACAACAACAACAACAATAATAACAATAACAACAAAATCAATAGAATCTTTAAACATTAAATCTCAATAACAACTAGACAAAATCAATAGAATCGTTAAATATTAAATCTCAACAATAATAACAAAAATAAAAACAATTTGAAACATTTTACTTGTTACAACAACAACTAACATTAATAAGTTACTTTCATGCTTTCCTAACTAACATTTAACATTTCTAACAAGAAATTACTAGAGAATATATTACATTAAGAAACCAACCTTGAAACATTTTCCCGCTCTTGCTTTCATTATCATTGTTTTCATTATGTTAAGGTTACATTTCATTACTTTGCATCCAAGATGGATAATTGTGGCATTCACGTTCTAATTATCTAGTGAGAGTTTCACACGGATCACTAATATTTCATATGGATTTATGAGTTGAAAATGTCTTGACCATTGTTACATTATAAATGGACGAAAAAGATTCATTACTTAATTTTTTAATCAAATAGGTCATAAAAAAATAAATCAATAAATAAAATACGCTACTTCACCCCTCGGTTTCCAACTCAACGGAGGTAATAGGTCATGAAAAAATTTAAAAAATCTAAAAGGTGATAAAATGTAGTTGTTGGGATTCGAAGGTGTATCCTTTAAATACTTTACCCCTCGATTTCCAACTCAACCGAGGTAATAGGTCATAAAAAATTAAAAGGTGCTAAAATATATTTGTTGGGATTCGAAGACGTGTCTTTTAAATACTTTACCCCATGATTTCCTACTCAACCAACGTAAAAGGTCATAAGTTAAAAAAAAAATTAAAATGTGCTAAAATTTAGTTGCTGGGATTCAAAGGCGTGTCCTCTAAATACTTTACCCCTCGGTTGCCAGCTCAATCGAGGAATATATTATTTATTTTAAAAATATAAATAAAATGTTACGCGTCTATGGTTTACACCTCGATTTTTTATTGGGTGTTGTGAAAGTTTTGTCATAAAATGTATTACTTATAGTAGTGTGATCTCCTTGTATAACTGCCACTTTCCCATTGAGGTGTAAGTACTTCATGCATAAATACAGAGTTGGCAAGATGATTCCCAACCGGTTAAAATTTGTCCGCCCTATAATCATATTATACAAAGAGGGGGCATCAATAACAAAATACCTAACCTTTATCTCTTTATTTCGATCCTGCTCTCCAAAAGTGATCCTCAAGGTGATATATCGCTTTACTTGTACATGTTCTCCAAAGCATCCAATCAACGATCCTCTGAAAGGTTTCAAATCTTCTAAGTCGAGACAAAGTCTTTAAAATGTCTCCCATTATAATATGTTTGCGGAAATCCCTTGGTCAATAAGGACTCTTTTAATCTCCCAGTCTTCGCACTTGGCGGTAATGACCATGGGGTCGTCATTATGAGGATGGATTCTAGTTGTATCTTTCTCCGAGAAGATGATATTGGCTTCTGGCATTTGGCGTTTGCCTTTGGTCTTGACTTCAAGGATGTTTTCTACACTCAGGATCGGACGAGCATACCTTCTTCGAGTAAAACAGGTTACCCCACCCCGACAAATCCTTCTGGTATGGCGTTAAGCGTGCAACTTTACTACCTTATCCCCGAGGCACCTCTTTGGATTTATCGGGACTGAGGCTTCCAGTGTTGTCTCGCCCTTGCGGGTTGGACTTGTCTGACGATTTGGAGGAGTCCCCATTCACATATTTCTTGAGGTGTCCCTCTTGTACCAGTCTCTCGATTTCCTTTTTATGATGATAGCAATCTTCGTTATGGCATCCCTTAACTCTATGGAACTTGAACCACCTTCCCGATTTATAACCCATATGAGGCGTGAAGTTCTCTATCGCCTTACCTACCCTTTTGAATGCAGTATTGTCCTTTATGGATGAGATATAATTTCTCTTCCTCTAGTGATGTGAGTTTTCAGAGTGGGGAACACGCTCCTTGACATCGTGTGCTTTCTTTTCAGCATTGCTCTCCTTGCCCTTTATGTAACACTCTACTAAATTAACCATTTATGCCAACAAAAATGTTAGTTTCTAGGCGAGGGAATCTTTTAAGTGTCATCTCTTGGGTCCATTTTAGAATGCCCCCACAAACATTTATTGTTTTAGGGGGACGACCCTGATGGCGACCTCTTTAAAACGGGCGAGGTAGTCTCTCAGTGACTTTGTGGTGGACATCTTTGTGTGGTGGCTGGTGGTGAAACTGGTGTGCTAGCTTCTTTACAAGTTCCTGATAGTTATTGATGAAGGCAAGGGGTAAAACCATATACCATCGAAAGGCGACATCCCTGAACGTTCCAGATAACGGCTTGCATGTCAGGGAGTTAGACGTTCGTATGATGTCCATTTGTGTATCGATCGAGGCAACATGCTCATAGGGATCCATACGCCCATTAAAATTTGTCAATGAGGTAGGTTTGAATACCTTGGGGACAAACTCCCCCATATCTCATTGAAGAGTGGTTAGGGGTCCAACAGTTCCATCTCCTCTGAGGGATTGAACTCTTGTTAGTGGTGCCTAATGTTGTAGATACCATCCTCTAATGGTTATGGCCACGTAACTCTTCCATGACAGAACACATCTCCACCATGGCATCAACATTACTGCTACCGTTGGTACCCTCAGGCGTAGGGGAAGAAGCTCTCATGTTAACCATGGTTGAAAGTGTTTAAGTGTAGGAGTGAAAGGTAGCTGCAGGCAAGGTGATGGTGATGAAGATGGTATGGTCAAGTTTAGTTTTACTGGGGAACCATTGTACTGGTCAAAAAAGTACATGTATGTTTGTTCCTCCTGCAAGGTAAGGGGGGACTCAGAGGCCTTAATAGGTATATTACATTATATGGTTATTAGGGATGACCCATGATGGCGAGAAGCCCTGTATGGTGGTGTTTTACTGTGGTTTTAGGAGTCCTTCCTACGTAAGGTGAAAGGATTTGTTGATGAACGATGTGCATAGGTATAAACTTCTGAGGGGTGTCATCAGTATGAGTTATGATTAGGCTAAGTGTTATGCTTAGGGTGAATTGATTTGTCCATCCTCCCTCGAAGGAGGTGTATTTTGGGCATATGGTTTGGGTAACCCTAAGTGGAGACAACTACTCCCTCTTGATCAAGAACGGTTATTGACCACATAACCTTTTAGGAGAAAATGTGGACTTCCTCTCCTTTAACTAACAATTTTACATACGTCATAGTTGCCAAGGGCGAGTCGTTAGGTCATCGCTTAGGCGATACCACTCTAGGGTGAGAGCGCCCTAATTTAGGACACTTACAAATATAACCTTATACAAATGAGAAAAAAATTAATAGATGTCAATTTGTCCTGTAATAGAGAGTTTATATGGACATCGACCAAGCTACACCAATTTTCTTCTTAAAAAAAACTATTTGGCCAATTTCATTCATATGGTGAGCAAAAAAGAACTTATATTCAACAATCATATTGATGATGTCTTTGTATGATCTTATTAGACTAATGATAATTATATCATTAAACATGATTATCTATGACTTCTTAATAATAAATACATGTCAAAAATCATCACATAACTCTCCTTCATTTTTATTCTTAGATTTGGAAGCTCTACCTTCTAAAAAAAATTAAATTTTTGTTATGACTCACTAAATACAATTAGGTATGTACTATTTCCATGTCGCATCATTGAAGTATGAAGTTTTCAATTTTGTGCACCCGCTACGGTTTAGAGAATGAGTCTTTTCTTTATTGTGTCTGAAATTATGTTGACTTCAAAAATATGTGAAAGAATTTTTGATTTTGTGATGCAGATTTTTTCACAATTCAAGATAACATCTGACTAAAAAATGGCATGTTGGAAGCTCACTATAATACTTTTTGTTTGAGAATTTTATGGGCCCTAATGAAAAGAAAATCCTCTAACGTAGCCTGAGGAAGTATTCCTTTATAGAATATTTCTATGACTGCTTGCAACATTACCAACTCATTCTTCTCTTATTTTAGCAAAACTCATCACGAATACAATGACGAAAGATTTTTCAAATATAATTCCCCTACCTCTTTTAAACTATTATTAACAATAATGAAAGTTGCCTTAAGACCCCTGTTGGAACAAACAACCACAAGATTGGTGAAACAAAGATGGAGTATTTTTAGATGTGGAGAGTGAAAGAGACATTTGAGAGAGAGAGAGAGAGAATTGAGGGTGAGATGCTATATTTTCATTAACCAGGGTGAGAATGCACCCTAAACACTTATATAGGAGTTACAAATCAATTCTCATACAATTTGACCAAGTACAATAACAGAAAATAAAAAAACTCGGGCTTGTAACGGGTTACACCAAAGTGGGTAGTCAGTTACACCTGATACTAATTAATCTAAAAATTAATTAAGCTTCATTGGTAACCGATTACACCAAATCCGGTAACCGGTTACGCCTACAAAAACTTGACTTTCCTACCACTAGAATGCATATCAGACCTTGCTGTAATCGGTTACCAACTCGTGGTAACCAGTTACAACACATGAATTAATACAAAAAATTCAACACACCACCCTAATTGAAGTGGTGCAAGTCTCCCATGCCCATGCTCATCTTCAACCTCTTGAACACATCATTTGTGACTCCCTTAGTCAACATCAACAACTTGGTCCTCACTTATGCAATATCCCAATCATAACCTTCTTTCATTAATAAGTTCCCTGAAATAGTGAAACCTCGTCTCTATGTGCTTTCTCCTTCCATGTGAAATTGGATTCTTAGCAATATTAATCGCTGAAACATTGACAACCTCACCCTCACTGCTGCCTAACTCTTCCAATATATTTATAAGCCATATGAATTGACACACACATAACGAAGCAACAATATTCTCGGCCTCACAATATGAGAGTGCAACTACCGGTTCCTTCTTCTAACAAAATGAGATTGATGTTGCATTGAATATAAATATGTATCTAGTTGTAGACTTTTGACCATTTTTATCTCCGCACCAATTAGAATTGGTAAAATCGAGTAAATTGCATTTTTTTCCCCGTATCTGATGCAGGAAAAAGAATTCTGAAGCCAACAGAACCTTTGGCATGTCGTAAGATTCTCTTGACTGTTAGAAAGTGAGACACCTTTGGTCTTACCATGAATCTGCTCACAATACTGACATTAAACACCAAGTTTGGTCGTGTATTGCACAATTAACACAAAGATCCAATAAACCTTTTATATTGAGTTGGATCAACATCTTGCTCATCCTCATTCTTAGACAACTACAACCTTAGTTCAGTTGAAGAAATTATAGCACTGCAATGCTCCATTTCACACTTTTTCAATATCTCAAGAGCATATCTCCTTTGGTGCGTGAGCAGTCTCATTTTGGATCTTGTGGAACTTAATGCTAAGAAAATAAGTCATGAGACCAAGGTCTATCATCTCAAATTATTCCATAAGTTCACTTTAAACTTTGAAATGCACTCATCGTTGTTGTCGTGATCAACTAATCATCCATATATAGACAAAGAATGATTGCTCATTCACTCGCATCCGTCTTCATATATACTCCATGCTCCGATACACATTTCTTGAAGCCAATATCCTTTAGGAAACCAATAGTTCTTTTATTCTAAGCTCTTGGAGCTTGCTTCAAACCATATATCACTTTCTTCAACTTGTAGAATTTTAGCTCTTGGTCTTTCACAATAAAACTAGGGGTTGTCCTACATATACCTCCTCTTAAAGTGGTCCATTCAAAAATGAAGATTTGACATCCATTTGATAGATAAGCCAATTATGGTTATCGGTAATACCAATAACAAGCCTAATGGTTTCGATCCTAGCAACCGGTGAAAATACCTCCTCAAAGTCTTCTCTTTGTAAAAATCCTTTAGCCATCAATCGAGTCTTATGCTTGATTATTTCACCCTTGGGATTTGACTTCACTTTGAACACCCACTTCATACAAATGGGTTTATTTCCTTTTGGTAGATCAACTAACTCCCAAGTAATGTTCTTCTTAATGGATTCCATCTCCTCTTTCATAACAAAAATCCAATTAGAATCACTTAAGGACTCTTCCATATTAACGGGTTCGAATTTGGCCATAAGTGAAAAATGGACGAAATCACCATCACCATTGACTTCATTGTCACATAACAACTCACAATATTGAAGTCTCTGAGGCAGACCCCTTTAAATTGTTGACCTTTTGACATTTCCTTCATTTTAGGCTTCAACGACAGGATGTTCTGTCATTCATCCTTCATAAGAATATGGAATTTCGAACCTGTAATTGGTAACAACATTCTGGGAACCGAGTACAACCTGCATGTAACCGGTTACAATCTGCTGGTAACCAGTTACACCTACTTCATTTCATCGATTACTACATCCCGACTAATCACAATCCTCTTGTTTACAACATCAAACATTTTGTAACCACCGGTAGAGTAATATCCAACATGTATCACCACCTCTCCCTTGTCATCCAACTTCTTTCTAAGTTGACCCAGAACATGTCGGTATGTAGTGGAACCAAAAAATCTCAAATGGTTTAGATTTAGCTTGAACCTCGACCATTCTTTCTCTGGTGTTACATTTTTTCAGCTTCTTTATAGGTCACCTATTCAACAAATAGGCAGTTGTGGATACCGCTTCTCCTCATAGCTCATTCGACAAGTTCTGCCCCTTTAACATGCTTCTCACCATGTTCATGATGGATTGATTCTTCCTTTCGACCACATCATTTCGTTGTGGTGTATAGGGTGGTACTACCTCATGTACAATTTCTTCCTAATCACAAAACCTCCTAAAGTCATTTGAGACATATTCGCCTCCACCATCTGTTTTGAGCACTTTGAGCTTGTGATCACTTTGCCTCTCAACCATGGAATTAAACTTCTTAAACACTTCGAATACCTCATATTTTCTCTTGATTGAGTATGTCCATAGTTTTCTACTATGATCATCAATAAATGTGACAAAATATATATTGCCGCAAATGGAATCTACTTGCATCGGCCCACACACATCTGAATACACCACCTCAAGGTGATTCTTGGTTCTCTGATCTGCATCATTGTTGAATTTCCTTTTATGTTGCTTATCTTGCATACATTCTTCATAAATTTTAGCTGGTATGTTAATCGATGGCATCCTCGTTACCATTATGTTCCTTTGCAAATGTTTGAGATCTCTAAAATTGAGATGCCCAAGACGATAGTTCCACATCCACTCTTCACGACTTACTGCAGTAGAAAGACATCTATACTTCATAACCTTAAATTTAACCTTGAAGGTTCTATTGGCATCCATAGGCTTTTTAAGGACCAAAACTCCCTTTGAATCCAAAACGCACAACCCATTTTCCATGTGAATCTTGTAACCCTTCTCAAGTAATTGGCCAATACTTAGAAGAATACATTTAATTCCTGGAATATACAAGACATTTTTGATCAAGTAATTTCCACTACCCCTCCTCATGATCAAAACATCACTGATACCATCGACCATTAGAATGGTGTCATCTGTGAACTTTACTTTGTTCTTCATGGCACAATTGATTTTGGCAAACCAATCCTTTCTTCCCGTCATATGAGTTGAACAACCCGAGTCCAAATACCACTCCTCACTTCATTGAACTCATCTCATAATCATCATTTCGTCTTCCTCTTCACGCAATCGATCAATCGCACCATTCAACTGGCCGCAACTCAATTTTTCAATATTCTTTAAGTTGTTACAGTTGTCGTACCGCAGTTGTTTGCTGCTACAATTTGCTTTCATGATCATGACCAAGAGTGTATTATCTTCATCAAACTCTTATCTTGCAACCTTGGATTCATCCCCTTGAGATTCCTTCTTATTCGAATTGCATTCTTTCACAAAATGACCAAATCGTTGACACTTGCAACACTGCTCCTTACTCTTATCAAAACTCTTCCTTTCGCCTATAAAGTTTCCTTGACCACCATGTTTATTATATCTGCTCTCACCCCTTTGACAAGTCAAAGTCTTTGAATTTTGGGACTCTTTTCCACCAAAATTCTGAAAATTACCTTTGTTCTTCATGGAACATTTTCCTTTCAATCTCTTGTCATTCTCATTGAAACAAGCTTACAAGCGATATCCTCCTTTGCCTTATCATTATTCATCTCCTCCATCCTTTTCTGATGAGCCTCAAGAGAACTTTGCAGCTCCTCTTTGCTCATTGTTGCAAGATCCTTCGACTTCTCAATCGCCACAACTATGTTGAATCTTGGTGTTAAAGAACACAAGATTTTAGCGATAACATACTACTCCGTAATGGGTTCTCCACATGCCTTCACTTGGTTCACCAACCGAATGATTCTCGTTGTGAAATAGTTGGTTGTGTCCTTTTCCCCCACTTGAATCCATTCGAGCTTACGCTTGTGAATTTATAACCTCACCACCTTCGCCTTTTTAGCACTTGCATAAGCTTTCTCTAAGATCTCCCATGCTTGAATCGATGATTCACAATCACCAACTTTCTCAAAGTTTTCGCCATCAACATATTGATGAATCAAGAACAACACTTTGTAATCCTTCTTCTTCTCTTATTTATGTATTTCTTGTTGCACTTTAGTAGCATTTGAATAAGAGGAGTAACACTGTTGTTGATCACCTCAAGAACATCTTGGTAGTCAAATAACACCTTCATTTGCTTGCACCATTTATCCCAGTTCTTCGCATCAAGAATGGGTAAATTTGCAAGGATTCTTTCATTAGAAACATAATTCATGTTGCACACAAGATGTTTGTGAATCTGAACCAGGCTCTTGATGCTAAATGTTAGAACAAGCAACCACAAGATTGATGAAACAAAGGTGGAGTAATTTTGGATGTGGAGAGTGAAAGAGGAGAACTCATATATATATATATATATATATATATATATATATATATATATATATATATATATATATATATATATATATATATATATATATATATATATATATATATATATATATATATATATATATATATATATATATATATATATGGTAAAGTATTTTCGTATCGTCTCCATATGGATTAGTGTGATATCATTATCGTTCCATAGTTAATATTGTTGTAAGGATATGTTTAAAATCATTTTGATTGTAAAACGAAATAATTGCTATAAAATGTAACAACGGTAAATGATTCGGAAATTAAAGGATAAAGAAACATGTGAGGATTAAATTTTATTAACCTTTTTCATATGTTTTCAACCAATCTAGTATATGAACATCGTTATTACTCACTATAATCATGTATCACTCTTCAACACCACTTATATCTAACCGCTGTTGTGGAACTTACCATATTGTTTAATCGATGGTCTCTCAACCGATTAAGCAATACAATAACATTAAGATTTGATACTCGTGAATATCAAATCCCAAATCTATGTTTATACTTTGGTCTTTGATAGAATATGATCTTAGGTCAAGGTTTGAAAGATATTTCTCAATAATAGTTCAAACCATAAAAGAAAACATGTAAACAAAGATAGATCTATATTGATTCCTAACTAGTTTGTATAACAAGGATCAAAAGAAATACATACGAGTATGGTTAATTACATCTAATCCGGACACAAATAGCTACACATCATCATGGTAGCTTGATTCATAAAAAAAAGAATAAGAGATGAATGAGCATCAACAATGATTTCCCGAGTATTGATGCGTATCCAACTCCGATTCTATGATTTCTGAGTTTCTTTGAGTTTTTGGTGTATTTAGTTACCAAAATTGGTGTCTCACCCTAAAAAGATGAAGTGAGAGGGCTTTTATAAAAACACAGTTTCGCAGATTGCGCTAAGCCCCATCAGATCATGCTTACCATGGCTAGAAGACAAAAAGTATCAAACCATCTTAAGTAGCATTTAATGCCATTAGACCGTGCTTAGCGCGGTAGCTCCTGTCCAAAAAGATTGGGTTGCACTATGACTGCGTTTAGCCCCACATGCAGGCATGCCTTTGACCCAAAATTGCATGTTGAAGTCACTATTTGGCCTTATAACTTTAAGAGCTCCTATAATGCAACAAAACTACAAAATAAATTGCAACAAATGATTAAACTTAATAAAATTTACAAGATGAATTATATTGCGATATTTACACAAAAGTTGAAGGATTGACTTACAAATCCAATGAATTAAGCTAATAAGTGCCACTAATTTATACAAATAATCAACATAATTTGGCCCTTATAAACTCTCCCCAACTTATAACTTTGTTTGTCCTCAAATAAGAGTCTTACTGACCTAAAGAAACAAGCAACTTCCAAATCAAAAGATTAAACAAGCTTTGAGAAAATAAGACAAATGCATGGTTCAAAATTTTCAAGGTTGTAACACCTCAAAATTTGCCCTCCTCTTCTTGAGACTAGTTTGACACATTGCATTTCATATTTTAGGGCATTAGGCATTGCATTTTTGCATTTTCATATGAAATAAGAAGGTCATCCTCCAAAGTCTTTCAAAAGATGGAGAAGTTACATGATTCAAGCCTGAGGGTCTCTATTAATTGATGATCAACCATTTGAGGGCATGGACTTCAGTTAAGGTTTCTTGGTTCTTCAAAGTTCTTGAGAATCATTTTGTTTGCAAGGATATATTACCATCATCAAGGGTTTCATAGTTCATTCTCCAGTTCCTTTGGATTAGGGTTGTGACCTCGGGTCAACCCTAATCAATGCAATTCTTCCAACCAGGGCTTCTCAAGGAGATGAGGTATTTTCTTGGGATGAGGATCGCATGGTTATCATAAGGGGCTTACATGAGCTAGGGTTTCATTTTTGAGCAATTTCCCCAAGTGGTGGAGGCTCAAGCTGATCAAGGCATTTCAAGGTCATCTGAGGACCAAAAAGTCAACTATGCAGTCAACTGAGGGCTATGAGGTGGGGAAATGAGTTGAGACACCTCAGTCATGTTCAAAAGAAGTCTATTTGTCATTTTAAACATCTATCTTGAAGATTTTGAGGTCATGGCAAAAGTTACTAAAAATGGAAAGTGACCTGTAATTTCAAGTTTCCAAATTTGCAAGTTTTTGGTCCACATTCAACTTGACTTTTAAAGATCAAATAAGTTTCAAATGGATTTTTGTTGAACATGAAAGTTGTATATATTTGTCTCCCCTTTCTAAAAAGTCCTAATTCATGTCCATATGATGAATGGGTCAGAAGTTATGGCCAAATGATCACAAGGTGTGCATGGAAATCCAAAGTGACATAACTTTTGATACAAAACTCCAAATTGGTCCATTCTTTTTGCAAAATACTCCTCATGACCAATACTTCTCAAAACAAGACTTTCCATGCATGGAAAAAGTGTGTATGATCATCATTCCTCAAGTGATCATTTTTGAGGGAATTTCTACAATTCAAAATTGGCTTATGATAAAAACAAAATAACCATTCCATCATGTCCATTGGTTGATTTTGAGTGAATTCAAGATTTTGCATGGGAAACTCGCGTGTATTATGGCCATGATAACTCATTATCCATTTTTTGCACTTTGCCTTATATTTCCCTAATCATGATTAACCAAGGCCTAAATGGATTTTCAGTGTGTTTAGCATGCCATATAAAAGCCAAACCCTAATCCATAACCACCATAACAGAATTTTCAGATCTCAAATTTTCATTTTCCCTCCATTTTTCTCTCTCTTCGAATCCTTGATTTCTCCACATAAACACCAAAAATTCTTCAAGATTCTTGATCATCATCCTTCATTGATCAAGAATCAACCTCTGTTTTGGATAATTGAGCCTGGATTCGAGCTGATCAAGTGCACTCTCATGGAAATGGATTTCTGAAATTGAAGTGGATCTAGGTGTTTTCATCCAATTCCTTTTGCACAAAGCTTCAAGAGGAGTAAAGTGGAGTAGATCTAGAGATTTTGAGAGCTTGAGAGCTTGATTTCAGAGAACTGCAATTTCAAGTACATTAGTTGCTTGCTTTTAGCTCTTGCTTGAGCTTTGGATTGTGGTTGATACACCACTTAGGTAGCTATCTTCTTACTCCATGTAGTTTGGAAGTCCTGTCACCTTTTTGGCAGGCATTTTGCTGGCAAGTCCTCCTTAAGAGGCTCTGTTTATGTTTGTTTACAATTGTGCCAAAGACCTCCAAGATGAGGCATGTGTTACTTGATAAGTCCTCCTAAGTGAAGAGGCAATTGACGGATAAAAGGGATTAGTAGCCAATCCCCCGTTATTCAGTGAGTCGTTCTTTATGCTCGCACTACGTGCTGATGCTTTTGAACATGAACCCAAGATCTTTGTCCAGAGTCTGTCAAGTGGAATAGGGTCCCTTTTTCTGGATCCCCACGCTTTCTTTGTTTTGAGCTCACCCTAGCCAGGGTTAAGAGCATGAGGTCTCATCCTCATTTACACTTTGATCAGCTTCACCCTAACTCTCAATGTTAGTGGTTAAGAGCTACAGATTACCCAGTACAGTTTGACTTGTTTGTCGAGGTTGATATGACCCCTCTTGACTAAAGCCTACCCATTGTTTGGGCCTCTTGTATGAATATAGTGTGTGATGTTTGTTCATTTGTGTTGGTGTTTATTTGCTGTTTGAGTTGAATCGCTTCCAGAGCGAGTTAAGTTCTTGTTAGAGACCTCAACCTAGGGACATTGTTTGCATGCCAACTATTAGGTTCGAGCTCTAGTCTCCCTATTAGTTTGTCGTTTCCCTGGTCTCTGGTTAGGAGAGTGTTGTACCCCTGTTAAGGGGAACTACGTCGCCCTGATTCTCATACCAGATGAGATACGTAGGCAGGAGGTTGTAAGCAATCTCTCCGGGAACCCTTTTCTTTTTTGAGTCTGTGTTGGTTCAACCTTTTCTTTTTTTTGTTGTTTTATGTGCGTGTACCCTTTGTTTGTCTTCTTTGGTGTGAGTACCCGTTTGTTCAGCGTGTGCATGTGTTGTATGTTCATTACCTTGAGGATTTCTTCTGTCATAACTTGGGGTTCAGCTTGGGGTTCACCTATATTGATTTGGGGTTCACATTTGGGGGTTTAACTGTATCACTTGTGATTCATTTATGACGATGGTCATTCATATTGGGGTTCATCTTTGGGGTTCATTTGTGGTGACTGGCTGGATAGTTAGTTACTTTGTTGGGGTTCATTCTGATAACCTTTTTCTTTGGTGTACGCTGATTAGCGTTTGTTATTGTTGGGAGTCAGATATAAGTCCATGTATTGGCATTCTGTTTCCTTTTGTTTGGTTGTTGTTTGGAGTTGGATGTAAGTCCATGTATTGGCATTCTGTTTCCTTTTGTTTGTTTGTTGTTTGGAGTTGGATGTAAGTCCATGTATTGGCATTCTGTTTCCTTTTGAGTGTTTCTTTCGACGTCTCAGCGTCTCTCTTTTGGTGTCTTGTTTCGGCGTGCGTTAGCCGAGCTACGAGTGCTCTGATTCTCCTCTGGATAGAGAAGATACATAGGCATAGGATGCGATATCCTAGCGAGCATGTCTCCCTTTCCCCGAACTACGTTGACTCTGGTGTTTGTTTCTGACAAACTACGTAGGCCCAGGATGCGACATCCTGCCGAGTCCACTTCCTCTGTTTTCTTTCTTTCACCTGTTTATTTTTCCAGTTTGTGCAATTTCTTTGAGCAGTTTTATTAGCAACCTTTTCCTATTCTTTGAGCTATCTTTTGAGCGTGGATCCCGTCGAGTACGGCGGACGTGAGGGGTGTTAATACCTTCCCCTTGCGTAACCGACTCTCGTGCCTTGTAATCTCTGGTCGTAAGACCGTTCCTTTCCCTTTCTTAGGTTAGTCCTGCGCTCCCTTTCCGTCATAGGATGAATAACGTCGATGGCGGCTCTGTATTTTTTCCGCCGGTTTTTTTTCGCGTTGCGACAAAGGTCAGAAGCAAAGTGATGCTTACCACTATACTACAATGACACCATGATCATGGAAAAAATTCTAAGCACAAATATTATGTCAAAAATTCTAAGACAACACATGCTCAATCATGAATCAGACCTAACACACATCTTTATCAATGAACAAAGAACAAAATTGAGGGACTTGACTCACACCCAACAGTCTTGCTGACATATTGATCAACTTATGCATTCATCCAAGAAAAGCACATTGAAAGCACAAAAGCACAAATCATAAAGGACTTTTAAGGGTTATAATAAGGCTTGGTTAATAAAGAAGTCATATCTAAAGGTCTTTGAAACAAAGTTGTTAAACTCTAGAAGAGCATTCACTTTTCAAATTCTTTACAATTCACAAATTCATTTACCACTTCTCTTTGTTTACATGATACACCCATGATCAAAATTGCTAGCACACTTTATTTGCCACTCTTACTTTCAAACTATTTCACTTCTTTTTCAATTCTTTTTCACATTTCTCTTTCTTTTTCAAATATTTTTTTCTTCAAATTTCTCTTTCTTTTTCAAATTATTTTCAAATTCTTAGCAACCCACCCTTTTTTTTCTTCTCCCCAACTTGAATACAACCAATATTGTAAGAATGCTCCTCAATTATCTAAGGCAAGGGACACAATTTCAACCACAATAGAAGGTTGATGGTTCAAGTGTTCCCAAAAAATATTATTCAAAATCCATACAAAAAATCAATGACGAACTAATATTTATGTACAATTTTCACAGTTCACACCGATATGGATCCTGAGATTAAGGCTCAAAGGGGTTAACGAATTCTCGCTCACTCATAAGGTAGGTTAATTTTGGTCAAGTGGTTATGCTCAAAAACAAAAATTGCCTTGATCATTTTCATGTTTTTATAATTTTAATATAAATGTACGATTAAACATAAATCAACCAAGTTAAAATAATAAATTATTGGTCTCCTGTGCATATGGTAAACAATGGAAGTTCCTCACTTTTAGGATTTGGTCTAAAGTGATTCAATCAAGAACATGTAGTGCAAAAGAATATATGACATGTTATTTGTACAAATTATAAGTTTCATATTCATGCTATGGTTTAGAAAGCAATAAACATATACCTTTCTTTTGTACCATTCTTTTCCGGATATTACCATTACCACTCATTTGCAAGTTGACATATTCAAACTTGGAATCATCTTTAGTTGCTTCTTCAAGTGAAACAAGACAATTCTTTGGAACAAACTCAAAAATATTTGCTAAAAATTAAAATAACTTGAATTTAAACTAAAAAACTTAATTAAATAAACCACATTCATTCAAAAAAATTTGGCGACATGAAGTGTCGCACCAAAATTCTAAAATTCCACATCTTATCAAAGGATGGACCAAGATAAATTAACAAAAAAATAAGTTAAAAAAAACATAAGTCTGAAACAAATCCAATGATAAAAGCTTGCAACATATAGTATTAGATCAAGTGAAGTTGATGAGATTATCAATAGATGGATTACAAAGTTTGTCGCATTTGTTGAAGGAATAACAAGAGAAGAATAGTCAATATTGTGTGCGGTCAAGGAATCAATAAGTTTTCGTATGAAGATTTAATGAGTATTGATTATCCAAATCAAGATAAGATGCCGTGGGTATGTTTTGTGTGACTCAGTACAAGAAGGGTAGTCGTGGTTTCCGGGAGGAAAGTGACCAAATGATTTAGAGCAGTACATCAGATGAATTAAGTGAGAGAAAATTTAAACGTTAATCCAATATTGGAATAAGAGTATGGTTAAGACCATAAAGTATTGAGAGTTCATACAAGAAAGAATTTTTCCAAGGAAAATAAGTTGGAAGAATGAATATGTCAGAGGTTTGAAATCGAAGAGAAGTCAAGTGTTGGTCTAAGACGTTGATGCAAGAATTATTTATTTGTTAAGCGGAGGAAATTCGGGGGAAAATTTCAATTTAAGGGGGGAGAATTTAATATCCCATATTCCCTTAAATGCTCAATTAGTTGTCAGTTGAGACCAATTGAGTTCTTATGTACTCTATCTTTTGTCAGTTGGAACAATTAGAGCTCCTATGTGCTCTAAATGTTGTCAGTTGGGACCAATAGAGTAACCAGTGAACTCGGAAGAGATTAATTATTAATAAAAGAGACAGACCAATATTAATAAGTACAAGAGAGGACATTTTAATAACATTAATGATTGATCAATTGGTACTAGAACACAAAATATCACCTGAGGATATTTTGTATCATTATATAATATTATATGTTATATGATATTATGTATATACAAATTTTGTGGTGGAAAGAATAGGAAGAAAATGGTGGATATGATTGAGAAAGAGAGATATCAGAAAGAAAAAGAAAAGGAAGATATAAGAACAAGAAAGAAGGAGAAGAAGAAAACGTGAAGGAAGAGGAGAGAAAAGAAGAGGAAGGAAGAAGAAAGAGGAAGAAGAGGGAAAAGAAGAGGAAGGAAGAAGAAACTCATCACACCATCATCATCTCATCTACATTATCATCATCATCACCAACTTCATCTCCATATCATCAATCTCATCATCATCTTCTTGAATCAAGTGAGTTCTAGTTAGTTTCCTCTTTAGAGTAATATTCTCATGACATAGAATACTAGGGTTTGGTGTTGTTGTCTTGAATCATGAAGAAAATGGATGGTATGGTAGGTATCCTTGTTGTTACATGTTGTTTGTGATCTTTCATGTTGCCTATATAAATTGATGCTATGTTGTATGGATTATGTTGTTGATTCATATGAGCTTATGTTGGTACATATCTTACTATGATTTAGAGTGATTAATAATGTTAAAGGATGAGTTTAGAAGAGGTATTTTTGGATTTTATGCAGGTGTTAATCAATTGGTTGTAGAAAAGTTGCAGAACCAATCGATTGGTTCACGATTCTGTGAAGACAAAACTGAATTTTCCTGATGTTAATCGATTGGCTACAGTGTCCAATCGATTGGTCCTGTAAAATTTGTGAAATATACTTTACAGAAACTTCATGCAATCGATTAGCTCTTAGCTCAATCAATTGGTTCAACCTTGTTTTGCCAAAAACCACTTATTTCATGTTTCTAAACCACTTTAGATGTATTATAACTTATACCATGATGTGTATGCATCAATTTAACATTAATCGGTCGATTTACATGAGATTGGATGGGTTTAACCTAGAATATTAGTTAGGTAAAAATATGTGGTTCTTGTTTCCATCATAACTCAAGAATCGTGAATCTGATTGATATGAGACTTGAAGCTTTGGAAAGCTAGTCTAATGAGATTTTGCATGGTGGTGAGAGACCATGAACTAACCAATAATTCTTGGTAGATGATAGTTATGATTGTATGCTTGATTATGTTTGACTTGTTTGTGTATAACGACTTGAATAACTTAAGATACTGATGAGTATGCCGTGAGTCGGATATGCCAAAGGTTTATTGTGAAATGTTATACCACTATGTGTGTTTCATGTATGATATTTTGTTATGCTAATGCGTATGCCATGTATTGGTTGGATGTTTGATTGTGAAATAACATGATTAAAAACCTTATAAAGACGAGTGAGGGAAACCTAGGAGAATAACTTGATTAATAACTTAGAAAGATAATCTAGATTATAGAAATGAGTATATGGTGATGCTTGGACGCAACGGTACTTAGGTGTGTATCGTGGACAAGTATTCATATGGTAAACGAATCAATATGCTTTGTATGGAACGTGTTCAATTTATGTAATGAGAATGGATCATGTTATGATGCCGTGAGAATTGATATGATATCATGAGAATTGTTTGATATTTGGTGAGAAACATTTGTTCCAAAAGTCTTATTTGTTATTGAGAATTGATCACATATTCGGAATTAGTTATGATTATGCACATACCACTTCAAGGGCTTAGGTAAAGCGGTAAGTGGGGATGTGGCACCAATGATTCGTACCTCAATTGGGTTTGAGCCCCAACCATGGATGACATGGGGGAAAGGTGGACACCTAAGTGGGTTAGAGGCCCATATGGTGAAAGATACCCTAAGTGGGTTAGAGGCCCATACGGGTGACGGTCACTTGAAATGAGGATTAAGCCTCATAGAGGACCCGATATCCACCGTGAAAGTCGAATCATACGAGCATGCATGAACCGGGCCTGGCTTAGACGTAAGTCTGTTCGGTGATTAATGTTTCATGAATCCAAATAGTGATTTGTTGAGTGGATGCACTCAAGTGACATATTTCCATACATTGTGATTATCCCTTAGTTACTCAAGTCCTAGTTACAAGGTACAAGTGATGCATAAGTAACAGAAGGTGAATACTTGAGTTAGAATCGAGTAGAAACCTTGTAGAGCCGAGTGGACCCATAGGATAGGAGAACTCACTGATATTATCATATCATACATTATTGTTGTTATTTTTCAGGTATTCCTTGAAGGTTGAATTCAAGAGAAGCTGTCTACTGATGTTTCAAGGAATACAGTCATTATGATCTTACGTTGTGGAGTTATGTATAATGAAGACATTGTACATAGTTCTTAGATTTTTATTTTTAAGCATTATTGTATAGCATCTCCCATTCATGTTTTAGTTTGGACATGTGTATATAATGGTGCCTTTAGGCTCTTATGTTGTACCAGTACCAAATAATAACACTTGTATGATATTATTCTAGATATATGTTATAGGGGTTGTTACATTGTGCATTGTTCCCTTTTTGTTGATAACCAATATTATTTTGATGCGGTGCTTGCCTCTGTTAATATTGATATTGATTTCCCGTATAATTCACCTCTTATGTGCCATAGGACAATAACCTGTGGGATGATCTTCATTGTAAAGTTCACGGTATGATACATGTTGATGTTTGTTCGAGATTTCATGCATCTCCTTGAGTTGTTGCGGAAGCTTTGGCGTTTTCTTTGTAAGGTCTTCCACTTGTTGAGATAACAATTTGTTTTGTTCCAAAATTGCTTCATTTGTTCTCAATTCCATGATTCCAGCTTTCTTTTGTAAAGGTCCTCTATTGTGTTGCACTTGGTGATCATTGAATGCCATTCAATCAAAAATAGCTACTGCATCTTCTGTAATATTAGACATTAAAGAACCTCATGCATTCTCATCCCAAAGAAGTTTTAGTTGCGGTTGAAGTCCATTACAAATGATATGAATTTGAGTAAGATCATCAAAATCATGGTTAAGACATCTTCTCAGCATTGACTTGTAATGCTCACATGCTTCACAAAGAGATTCACTTAAACCTTGAGAAAAGATAACAATGGTAGTTTTGGTCTCCATAAATTTGTTGTGTGGAAAGAACCTATCAAGAAATTTTTCCTCAAGTACTTTCCAATCTGTCATAGTCTGAGTTGGTTGATCAAGATACCACTCTTTTTCTTTCCCAATCAATGAATGAGGAAACAATCTCATGAACACTTGTTACTCTTCTGCTTCTGGAGCTCTAAGCATACCAGAAATCTCATAGAACTTTATAAGATGAGTATATGGATTTTCATGGACAAGCCCGGTAAAAGGATTTCCATACAAGATTTGTAACAATTCAGTCTTCATTTCTGAATTTCTCGCATTTTGTGTGGATCTGACAATATGAGCATTTCTTCTTGGGTTTTTGACACAAGACCTTCTTATGACTATTCGTTCACCCATAACTTCTTCAATAAGAGGAGTTATTGAGTAATTATAATTAGAAGTTCCTTCACGTTGGTTTCTTTGTTTAGCTAGTTGCTTTCTCTTTCTGGTTTTGCTATTGAGTTTCCGAGTTATTCTTTCAATCTCATGATAAAAAAGAAGTTGATCTTTTGATAACTTTTCTCGCATAAACATAGTTCTGAAATGCTAACCACAAAAATTAACAAATATGAGGGATAATAAATATGATAGTTTATATAGTACACCTTCACTTAAAACAAGATAAAATGTTGTTATGCTTGCAATATCTAAACACCAATCCCCGACAAGGACGCCATTATGTTGAAATAGGGTAAAGTATTTATGTATTGTCTCCACATGGATTAGTGCGATATCACTGTCATTCCACAGTTAATATTGTTGTAAGGATATGTTTAAAAGGTTTTTGATTGTGAAAAGAAACAATTGCTATAAATTGTAACAACGGTAAATGATTCAAAAATTAACAGATAAAGAAACATGTCAGGATTAGATTTCATTAACCTTTTTCATATGTTTTCAACCAATCTAGTATATGAACATCGTTATTACTCACTATAATCACGTATCACTCTTCAGTACCACTTACGTTTAACCGGTTTTATGAAATTTATCATATTGTTTAATCGATGATCTCTAAACCGATTATTCAATACAATAACATTAAGATTTGATACTCGTGAATATCAAATCCCAAGTTTATGTCTAGACTTTGGTCTTTGATAGATGATGATCTTAGGTCAAGGTTTGAAAGACATTTCTCAATAATAGTTCAAACCATAAAAGAAAACATGTAAACAAAGATACATCTATATTGATTCATAACTAGTTCATATAATAAGGATAAAAAGAAATACATACGAGTATGGTTAATTACATCTAATCCGGACACAAAGGACTTAGCTACACATCATCACGGTAGCTTGATTCACAAAAAACAAGATATAAATGAGCATCAACAATGATTTCCCGAGTATTGATGCGTATCCAATTCCGATTCTATGATTTCTGAGTTTCTCTGAGTTTTTGGTGTATTTGGTTCCTAAAGTTGGGGTCTCACCCTAAAAAGATGAAGTGAGGGACTTTTATACAAACACAATTTTGCAGACCACACTTAGTGTGGCTAGAAGATAAAAAGTATCAAACCATCTTAAGTGGCGCTTAACACCACTAGACCACACTTAGCGCGGTAGCTCCTCTCCATAAATATTTGGCTACACATGACCGCGCTTAGTCCCACCAGCAGGCATGCCTTTAATCTAAAATTGCATGTTGAAGTCATTCTTTGTCCTTGTAACTTTAAGAGCTCCACAATGTAACAAAACTACAAAATAAATTGCAAAAATTGATTAAACTTAATAAAATTTACATGATGAATTATATCGCGATATTTACACAAAAGTTGAAGGATGGACTTAAAAATCCAATGAATTATGCTAATAAGTGCCATTAATTTATACAAATAATCAACACAGTTTGACCTTTATCCAGATTCTATATTTTTATTAACCAGAGTGAGAGTGCATCCTAAACACTTATATAGGAGTTACAAATCAATTGGGATACAATTTGACCAAGTACAATAACAGAAAATAAAAAAATTCGGGCTTGTAAGCGGTTACACCAAAGTGGGTAACGAGTTACACCTGATACTAATTAATCTGGAAGTTAATTCAGCTTCAGTGATAACCAATTACACCAAATCCTATAACCGGTTACGCCTGCGAAAACTTAACTTTTCTACTACTGAAATGCATATCAGACCTTGCTGTAACCGGTTACCAAGCCGTGGTAACCGGTTACAACACTTGAGTTACTACACAAACTTCAACAACCCATACCCGTGCAAGTTATGGAAGGAACATCTATAATTCGTCTGATGCTTGATATGGAGACTTACATTCTCCTCAAAGTAGAGCTCTATACCATCCATCAAAGGCTTTCTATCGCAAAAGACACGGGCATCAATGAATCAATTTGTTACACATATTCTTCTCATTATATGACTCTTATTAAGCCTTTCACCTACAAGTACAACATGTATGACTTTTGATTCAAGATATTAAGGATATGCTTCAAGAGAATGACCAATTCATAAATATTGAGAAAATCGCAAGTCTCACATTAGTTAAATATATAATTTATAAAGACTTTATATAAAATGACACTCCTCATTTTATAAAATGATTTTATATGAATGAGTTAGATCAACCTTTAATTATATTGAAAAATGTCTCAGTGTAATTAATGTACAGATTTTGTGGTTGAGTTTGACCTCTCTTATTTTCAAGAACTTTATATTCATGTTTGTTTCTTCTTCCAAAAATATCCTAACTCCTAATTGTTGGTGTTCCATACATCTTTTTAAAAATTTAGTACTATATTTATATTTGGAAGATTTCAAATTTAGCACAATAAATCTTAATCTTTTAATTCTTTTGAAATAATTCATTTTTACAACAACTTTTTAAAATAATTCATATTTTATGTATATTTGCCTCTTAAAAAAAAACTAATTTGTACATATTTTTGAAGTAAACATATGTGGAGATAATTCCACCAGGAAAACCCAAAAAAATATAAAGACATGAATCTAGGACCGATGTGAGACGAATCAAACGTTAAAACTAGGCCACGTAGGTCTTCCTCTAACCACACCCAATCCTTCATAAATCCACATTCTCACTACTACTCTTCATTCATCACCTTCCTCTTCTCCAAGAGGTTCTGAACTTCCACACACTCTCTCTCTCGTTTCTCTTTCACATTTAAGGTTTGCGCTTCTTCATGCCTTTTCTCTTATGATTCTCTCCCTTACTTTTATTTTATCAATTCTTTCACTATTTTTCATTAATTTCCTTGTTTTGAACTGTTAATTAGGGACCCTTTAATCTAAAAATCTCTTCTTTGTAGATTATTTTACGTTATTCCCCAATTTTAATTGAATTCAAACTTCTTTCCCAAATTACAATAATTGCTTGCTTTCTTACAATAAAGAATGAATTTTCTGTGTAGGTTTATATGATAGGAAATTCATTTACAACCACAATTGTATTTGTTTTTCAATATTTTATTGAACTAGTTGTAGTTAATTAAGACTAAGACCTTATATTTTGGTTTTAGATGGCAGCATCATCAGCCTGTCTTGTTGGAAATGCTTTATCCACTCATAGTAATGGAGTGTCTCTAGGGAAGGACTTGAATGGAAGATACCTATTCTCATCTTGGAGGTTTTCGCCGATGAATAATAGGGCATCGAAAGCATTTTCTGTAAAGGCAACTTTAGATCAAAGTCAACAGGAAGGTAGAAGGGGGATGCTGAAATTGTTGCTTGGAAATGTTGGTGTTGGTTTACCTGCATTATTTGGAAATGGAAAAGCTTATGCTGCTGATGATCAAGGTGTTTCTTCGTCGAGAATGTCTTATTCAAGGTTTCTTGAGTATTTGGACAAGGATAGAGTTACCAAAGTGGATTTATATGAGAATGGAACCATAGCTATTGTTGAGGCTGTTTCTCCTGAGTTAGGAAACCGGTTGCAGCGTGTTAGGGTTCAACTTCCTGGACTTAGCCAAGAGCTTCTTCAGAAATTAAGGGAAAAGAACATTGATTTTGCAGCTCATAATAACCAAGAGGATTCGGGTTCTTTTTTATTTAACTTGATTGGGAATCTGGCTTTCCCTCTTGCTGTCATTGGTGTATTGTTCCTTCTCTCGAGGAGATCTGGTGGTATGGGAGGTCCCGGCGGACCTGGATTTCCTCTTCAATTCGGTCAATCTAAAGCCAAGTTTCAAATGGAACCGAACACTGGAGTGACGTTTGATGATGTTGCTGGGGTGGATGAAGCCAAGCAAGATTTTATGGAAGTGGTGGAGTTTCTCAAGAAGCCTGAGAGGTTTACTTCTGTTGGTGCTCGCATACCAAAAGGAGTTCTTCTTGTTGGTCCTCCAGGAACTGGAAAGACTTTGTTAGCCAAGGCTATTGCTGGTGAAGCCGGCGTTCCGTTTTTCTCTATATCAGGTTCTGAGTTTGTTGAGATGTTTGTTGGTATCGGTGCTTCTCGTGTCCGTGATTTGTTCAAGAAGGCTAAAGAGAATGCTCCTTGCATTGTCTTTGTTGATGAAATTGATGCTGTTGGCAGACAAAGAGGGACAGGAATTGGTGGAGGGAATGATGAAAGAGAACAGACCCTTAACCAGCTTTTGACAGAAATGGATGGATTTGAGGGTAATACCGGTGTCATTGTCGTTGCTGCAACTAACAGGGCCGACATTCTTGACTCTGCATTATTAAGACCTGGCCGATTCGATAGACAGGTATGATTGTATTACGGAACACCTTATCCGTTTATAAATGATTATATACTACTGAACATAATGTTTTTGCAGGTAGCGGTAGATGTTCCAGATATAAGGGGAAGGACTGAAATCCTAAAGGTTCATGCTAACAATAAAAAGTTTGAAAATGATGTTTCTCTTGAAGTGATTGCAATGAGAACACCTGGTTTCAGTGGAGCTGATCTTGCAAATCTCTTGAATGAAGCTGCTATATTAGCTGGTCGGCGAGGAAGGTCAGGGATTTCATCTAAAGAGATTGACGATTCTATCGATAGGATTGTGGCTGGAATGGAAGGAACATTAATGACAGATGGAAAGAGCAAAAGTTTAGTAGCATATCACGAAGTAGGACATGCCATTTGCGGGTAAGAATTTTATGTTAGGTAACATAAATAAGCTATTCCAGTATAAATTTCCTCATAAAGTTGTTTTGATAATTCTATTTGTACTTGGTTACAGAACTTTGACTCCTGGTCATGATGCTGTACAAAAGGTAACATTAATTCCTCGCGGTCAAGCTCGGGGTCTTACATGGTTCATTCCTTCCGATGATCCAACCCTGATCTCAAAACAGCAACTCTTTGCAAGAATTGTTGGAGGGTTAGGTGGTAGGGCTGCAGAAGAAGTTATTTTCGGTGAGCCCGAGGTTACAACTGGCGCAGGTGGTGATTTGCAGCAAATCACCGGTATAGCAAGACAGGTAATAATTGTTCATTAGAATTCTGCAATCCAATCTGATTTCAATTTTGTCAGCACAATCCGAGTTGTATTGTTATATACAACTGCAATTAATTGGATGAATGTTAATGATACTCTTGCAGATGGTAGTCACATTTGGAATGTCAGATATTGGTCCTTGGTCACTTATGGACTCATCAGCGCAAAGTGGCGATGTTATCATGAGAATGATGGCAAGGAACTCAATGTCAGAAAAGCTTGCAGAAGACATTGATACTGCTGTCAAGAGATTATCAGATGAAGCATATGAAATTGCCTTGGCACAGATAAGGAGCAACCGTGAGGCAATTGATAAGATTGTGGAAGTCCTTCTGGAAAAGGAGACATTGAGTGGAGATGAATTCCGCGCTCTACTATCGGAGTTTGTTGAAATTCCGGCTGAAAATCGGGTTACTCCTGCTACTCCATTGCCAGTCCCTGCTTGAATGGCGGCCTGTATGTAGTTTCTGTAATATTTATTATGTAATATCCCAGAATATGGAATTACCCTCTACAGCATGCTTCAGATTTGTGAATGACAAGCTTCTAGCTTACTTGTTAATTTTTAGTGTTGATAGTGACAACATACAATATATACAAATAGCAAATATTTGAGTGCAGGAACCATAGTTTGTTTCAATACATCTATTATACTGTATAATTTGTGTGAGTGACAAATAACTAGCTAAAGAAACAACCTTGAATGAACAGTGGAAAGAAACTAACTACATGAGAATTGTGTTCCAAGAATGCAAATCCAAATCTGTGCAAAAACTATTCTTTGTGAATAAAATAGCAAGATTTGAACATTATCACCTAATTTGGATTAACTTGTTGATTATGGAACTTCTCAAGAGGTTTTGGATTTAGGGGTAAAGAATCATGGTGGTAGAATGAAAGTATAATGAGTAAAGTTAGAGTAAAAAGGCTTAAGAACCTATGGATAAAGAATCATGATAGTGGAATGAAAGTATTCAAAGTAAAGTTAGAGTAAAAATGTTTTGGACTTAGGGGTAAAGAATCATGGTGGTGGAATGAAAGTGTCTTGAGTAAAATTAGAGTAAAAAGGTTTTGGACCTAGGGATAAAGTATCATGGTGGGAGCGATCTCGTCCGAGGAGATACTTAGCCCCTCAGAAGACACTTTATCAACTATGGGGATTTTATTTCCCTTAGAGGTTGTATCATGTAGCCCGGGTGGGGAGACGCCGAGTCCTTCTAGAAGGACGTTTTAACCATTTAGACAGGACTTGTATCGAGCCCTTTAGCAAGACTTGACACTAAGTCTCTGAGGCTTGACATAGGTTGCGTCCCTTAGGCGTGATTTTTTGGGAGCGATCTCGCCCGAGGATATACTGAGTCCCTCAGGCGAGAGTTTTATCAACTCTGGGGATTCTAAGTCCCTCAGAGGTTGTATCAGTTAGCCCGACTGGGAAGATTCTGAGTCCCTCAGGCAGAACGTTTTAACCTTTCAGGCGGGACTTCTATTGAGCCCTCTAGCAAGACTTGACACAAAGTCTCCATGGATTGACATAGGTCGCGCCCCTTAGGCGTGATATTTTGGGAGCGATCTCGCTTGAGGTGATAATGAGTCCCTCAGACGAGCTCAATCGGGTATAGCTTGGGAGTGCGACTGAAATCTCGCTGTTGAAGTTCAGTCGCGTGATTGCCTCGAGGGGAGAAAATGATCTTCACGTGGGAGTCCAACATATTCATATTGCCATGAGAGTTGGGAAGAATCTCCCATCGAATTCCAGCGTATAATTGCCTTGAGGGGCGTCGAGGATCCTTTCCTGAAGGTTCAACATATTTATGTTGCCATGAGAGGCGACAAGGATCTTCGCATGAAAGTTCATCATATTCATATTTCCATGAGAGGCGGCAAGGATCTTCCCATGAAAGTCCATCATATAATTGCCTCGAGGGGCGGAAAGGATACTTTTCTGAAGGTCCATCATATTTATGTTGCCATGAGACACGTCAAGGATCTTCGCGTGGAAGTCCAACATATTCATATTACCATGAGAGGCGGCAAATATCTTCCTGTGGAAGTCCATCATATAATTTCCTCGAGGGGAAACAAGGATCCTTACCTAAAGGTCCAACATATTTATGTTGACATGAGAGGTGACAAGGATCTTTGCATGGAAGCCCATCATATTCATATTGCCATGAGAGACGGAAATGATTTTCTCGTGAAAGTCCGACATATAACTTCCTCAAGGGGAGGCAAGGAACCTTTCCTGAAGGTCCTGCATATAACTTATTTTAAATAGGGGGTCCTTGGAGAAATAAAGCATTTGAATGCTTATTCAAAATTACACGGACATAACATTTACTATAAAGTTACAAATAATTTTAACTATAGTAATAGCAGAGGTGGAGTGCGTTCCAAGTCTGGGGTAGAAATGGTCCTTCAAGCTCCTGCAATTTGTACGCTTCGTGAGGTGGTTTTTTCTATATGCGATACGCTCCTTCCTAGTTAGGTTGTAGCTTCCCATGTTGTGCAGGTATGGCTACTTCCTTTAATACCAGGTCGCCATACTGTATCTCCCTCGATTTTACCTTGGAGTTGTATCTCTTGGCGACTCTATGTTTGGCAGCAAACTCTAGGACATGCGCGAATTCTCGTAGCTCGTTGATCAGACCCTCCACACACTTATATCCTATATCGTTTGTTTCCTTATCAAAATGGACTCGTCGCCATGATGACGTATCAATTTATATGAAAAACATTGCGTCTGTCATACTCCAAATTTACCCCACCTTTTATACAATTTTCATGGTCCTACTGCACATGCATGCAATCATCATTTCATCACCATATTTGCGTTAACATTCATATTACATGGACTCAAGCCATGGTGTTTACACCTGAGAAAAAATTGAGGTTTTTCGAATAAAGCTTCAAAGAAAAATGTGTAACAAAGTAAATTTTCATTTTTTTGTCAGGGTAACTGGTTACCATAATTTGGGTAACCGATTACACCCTCTTGTAAACATGCATCCATGGGTAATTTCAGTATGTGTAACTGGTTACCCAAATTATGGTAACCGATTACACATGTGTTACACAGGCTCCTTAGACTAATTTCAGTTTGTTTAACCAGTTACCCAGATTATGGTAACCGGTTACACCTGCGTTACAAAGGCTCCCAAGACCAGTTTCGGCCTGTGTAACCAGTTACCCGAATCCTGGTAACCGATTACACCTATGCAGACAACAATAATAACTTTATTTTTTACACAAAGTGAATCCTTTTTCACACACTTTAACTCATTTTCTTCCTCTATAAATAGATCACTATCCCCCCTTATTTTTTGAAGCTTACAGCCACTAAACCCGTGTCAAAATCACATTTAAGGCTCTCTCTCTCTTTAACCTAACCCAAACTCACACAACTTCCCCCTTTTTCAAACAACCACCCACCAATCTTTCTTCATTTCATTTTTTCCTCAAAATATTCCATTCTCTAACATACACAACTCAACCCCTTCATTAAGTTTCAACCATAACCACATCCAATCCAAACCTCTTTCTTTATATTCAAGCTCAATACCACAACAACTTAGTTTTTTCCCCCACATTTTTCGGTAACAATTGTAGCTCAAACTCTTTAGTATTTTGGTTCTGTTTTTATGTTGAAAATGATTTGGTTTTCTTGGCTTGTTTTTCGAGAGAGATTTGAATCAAGTTTGAGACAAATGGTTTAGTTTGGTTTACACAGTTTTTTTTTGAAATTTTTGCTCTTAGTACTTTTTATTCACAATTTTCAATCAAACTATGTTATTGTTATCATTTTCCATTTATTATTTATCCATTGTTATGTTTATATTGGTTGATGAAATCTATTAGATCATGACCATGGTTGTATAAGGTTGATAAAACCTTCAATGTTTCAAACCTATTAATGAATGATCAATGGATCATTCATGATACTTTGAGACATTTATAGGTTACCTATATTTCAACCAAACTTGAGTCACTTGATGCATAGATGAAGCCATGTTTATATACACTAACTTGCTAATCTATTTGCTTGTTTTTATTCTATTAATTACATACCTTCACATACGTGTGCTCTCATATTTAACTTGTATATAACTTAATCACTAACCAATCATTAACTTGTAAATATTGAGTGATACAATCTCCTATTTGTCAAATTATTGATAGATGGACTTGGGGTTGTATAACTTTATTTGTTTCAAATCTATTGATAGTTGATCATTGATCATCTTAAATACTTTGCATCAATGATAAGTTATCCCTTGATGTGCCATATTTTGAATTTTTTGACCTATGGATAGAAAGTCCTCAAATGTTTACCTTGTACATTTAACTAACCACTAACTACTTCACTAACTTTGTTTACTATTAACCTTTGTTATTGTGATTTTGTTACTATTGTTTTGTGGTTTATTTTACGTCATTCATACTCACTAACTTTTGTTATTTTGATATAATTATTATTATCTAGTGATTTACTTTTTTGTCATTATCTTGTAATTTATATTCAAGTACTCATTATCATCATCATCATTGTATATAGTCTCATGCATGCTTATTATTGTTATATACTTTATCGTCATCATACAATTAAAAATAACAAAAACATGATAAAATTATAAGACCAAAAAGATGCATCAGACTTGTAATCAACCATTTGACTTAGAGGATCTCATGTAGGACCTTTGCTTGGAGACCTTATCCTTAATCTTTTGACACTTTGCCTTAATGTTGGGTTTCATTCGTAACTTACATTCATGTTGTAAGAATGACATCATGGCACTACCTTAGGGATACATGTTTGTAAGACCAGTATCCTTTGTTAGCTTATGTCACTTTTGCACACACATGACTTTCTCTTGGGCTACCTTACAATGAGATCCTTTACTTTCTTGTTTGATTACTTTGTGTATATTTTACCCGTCACCAATTTTATAACCAAAGCAACAAACCCTTGATTCAATGTCAAATGGCATTTTCTTAATCAAATTCAAAACACATTAAAACCACGATTAGTATTGTGCGCCATGAGCCTTAAGTGGTGGAGAATGAGTAAGAATTGGGCTTTCCTACCCTTACTCTGATTATTTTGGACACAAGACGCTTGACTTGTTTGTCTAGAATACTCGCCTCTCCCATAGACTTTAGTTCAATCTAATCACAAACACTTTTCCATAAATCCTTATTCAAGGTAAAAACAACACAACCCATCAAACCCCATTTTTGTTCCTTAGGGCACCACCCCGGAAACCCTTTTCTTAAAGGTAAAATCAACCAACACATAAAAAATTTCTACTCTGAACTACGGAGCTCTGATTCTTCATCACCCGATGAATGATACGTAGGCACAAATGCCACAATCTTTGGCGAGCACAATAATAAAAAATTCAAAACCCAATTCTTTTACACCGTTTAGAAAATAAACGGAAATAAACAAGATAAATGCCCACATACGCAGATAACCCAAATGGATCCCATGGAGTACCATGGACGTGAGGGGTGCTAATAACTTTCCCTTGTGTAACCGGCTTCCGAACCCAAGTCTCGGTTTCGAGAATGATTCTTTATCCTTGCACTTCCTGTGTACACCCTTTCCTCTTCGAGGGTTTTATCGACTATTTTCACTCTCCTCTCCGATAGAGGAAATCAAATAAAATTTGGTGGCAACTCTTCTATTTTTCCTTCTCTCTTCTCTTCAATTGAGGAGACATCATTTAGTTCAGTCCCAGTTTCGTTATCGTGAAACCCCAGTAGCAACAACTAGCGACTCTGTTGGGGAATACGTTTCCCTAAGCAAGTCAAGCCTAGTTTAGGTTGTCTTTTTTGCGTGCATAGGGGTTTATCTCGTTTATTAATTCTTTTTGTGTATATATTTCTTTTTGTTACTAACCCATGTACATATTTCTTTGTTGGTCATAAACTTTGGCTCTATGATAAAGAAAAAGGTTACAATAATGATTGCAAATAAAACCTTGTGTGAAAGACTCCACCCGAGTCTGAGAGCTTACTTGAGATAGGAGAGGTTGAGTAGTATGGGTCCCTGGAAAGATTTCCTTGTGTAGGGTCGTACGAGAACCTCACTTAATGGTAGACTCTCTTAGAGGTATTGATGATCGTCGAGGTTTCGGCGTAAGCATCCTTATCTTCATTAGAGTCTGTGACCCTAAGACCCCTTTTTAGAACATTTAAGTTTGGCCGGCCTAGACCAATGGTCGTGTAGTATATGTCCCTGAGGAGCTTTCCTTGTGGGGGTCGATACGAAGATCTCACTTATAGTAGATTTCTTTGACAGAGTTGTCGCTTGACAAGTAAATTGACATAAGCAACGGACAATCAAGGGAGTCCATGACTCTAAGGATAGTGTCTTACACCCAATGTCTCAAAAGACCTAGATCTTGCACAGTGAGAACCTTAGTTTGAAAGAAGTCATTACTAAACCACATTCCTCATCACAGTGATCTCAGATTATGAACTTGTGCTTGAGTTCCGTTAAAACCATTAATCTTCTTGCACATTCATTCATAAATAAATATCGTATTCATGCATCATTTGCATCTCACAAACAAAACCCCATACCATCTTTTGTTTCTAACTCGCTAATTGATTTCCTTACATACGCTTAGAACTAGAAGCATGTTTCAAGACACCGTGGAGGAACTCCAACAAGGCCAAGCTGCGTTGAAGGAAGCGATCAGCCAACTGAAGACTCATATGAGCTTGGTTATGGGAATCTTGCAAACACTGTTGAAAAAGGAAGGCAATCTCACACCAACTGCCATGATGTAATTAGTATCTCCTATACATCTGTTCGGCTCCACCTCACATCATGAGTTGCCTCAAGGGTATCGTCCCTAACCCAAACTTCCAAGGCTTCCCAATAAACAGCCATTGTTCGTTCCTCGACTATCTCCGAGTAACCAAGCACGGAATTAAAATTGGTACTCAAATCAGAAGCAAAACTCTTATGCTCAACGAGGCCAGAAAAAGTCAAAGAGGCCAGAGAAACAGTTCGAACCAATTCCTATGTCATACAGTTGAATTCTCCCTCTTTTGCTCAACAACTCATTGGTGCAGTTAAGGGAACTAGGATCTCCTCCAACACCTCTTCCTTTAAACTACGACATGAATGCTAGGTGTGAGTTCCACTATGGAGCACCCAGACATATGATCGATAATTGTAAGAGTTTCAAATACAAAGTTCAGGAATTTATTGATTCAAAGACTATCATGTTCACACCAAACATCTTGAATATACTGAGCAACTTCATGCCGCCACATGAAGGCACTTCTGCAATGCCACAACCAGTGCCAATGGATAAAGAACAAGAAGTTGAGTAATGGCCTCTTTGGGGACTATCACACATCAGGTTCTGCAAGCATGATGATTGATCCACTATCGCACGCGGATCAAAACGAGTAGTTTTGTAAAAACGTAATACAGCGACAATTAAACTCGGATATCGTCTAAAAGATTCTTGTTTGTAATAATTAAACTTAGTCGAATGGGGGGTTGATTTGATGTTCAATTAAAAAAATGCAGAAAATAAGTGATTATGAAAAGTGATTATTTGAATAAGCTGAAATGAATCAACCCACTATATCATCTTCCGACTTATCATTGATCCCTATAAAATTCTAATTCCCTAAACGGGTCTGATCCTATTCGATTACAAAAGCTACTGACAAGCGCAATAACAATTATACGAAGTCTGTCCCTGAATTCCGAGTAAAGCAAACGGATTAAAACTATTGTGAATTAAGCAAACGCAATATGATCGAACGCGATAATGCAAAAGCTACACTAATCACGAAATTGATTCAAAAGCTACACTAATCACGAAATTGATTCAAAAGCAGACAACAATCAAATTAAAGAATTCTATCATGTAAAAACAATTAAATTAAGCAAGTAATTGTGATTATAGATATAATTCAAAGGAACAGATTAATGGAAAATTATAAAAGAACCTCAAAGTGGCATCCGATTACAGTGAATTCATTCTTGGGAAATTAGTTCTCTATAGTCATTCTTTACAAGCTCTCAAATTCATACCTGAATAGTAAAATGTAACCCTGTTTTTGGCTGTCTCACCTAGGTAAAAACACCCAAACCCGTTTCACAACTCAACCGGGTCAAATGTACGATCCAGGCCCAATACAACTAACCCAAACAAAATAAACAAATAATGCAGCAGCTTCAACGAAATTTCTGGCCCTGCTACATTCTGATTCAGCTCTCGACTTCTGAACAAAAGTTGTAGATCTTTTTCTTAGCTTTCCATCGACTGGTAGCACGTCTCAATCCGATACTCCTAACTCAAGATATGATTTTTCTTGCGAAAGCTGCTAATGCTGAAAATTAAATACGAAAATTAAATAAGTGCAAAAATAAAATAATTTATGAAAACAAATTAAAACATAAAAATAATCAAAGCAAATCGAAGAAATGCTTAAGTACAAACATGGAAGAACGTGCATCAAAATGCACTGATCAATGACATCGGTCTACGGTTGGAACAAGGCTAATCACGCCAACAATTATGTTGTCATTCATTTGTTTACATGTGTAACTTTCTTACTTGTTATTGTAAAATTCACTCTTAAAAACTTGTTTTTGCAACAATGAAATGAATATGCATGTTTTAAGTCAACCAAATCGTGTTCACTCTTATTTTACTTTTGTTAAAAAAATGAAATTTAGAAGGAGAATGATGAACATAAGGTACACTAGCTCACTGCATGTTTGCTTTCGAACAAAAAAACCTTGCTAATGATGTAAGGCATTGCTTCAAATCCCTAAACATTTGAGGTATAAGGATGATAACCCCTAGTCAACCCCTTTGAGCCTATAAGTATAATTTTTCTTCTATAAAAAAAAGCGCACATATTAAACCCGGGGTAGGGTAGTCTTTAGCTAATTTGACTATGCATTCAATTCTTAAAAGGAAAAGGTAGGGAGTGTCCCATTTGAGGATCAACCACATCCTAGGGAATGTCATGTCTAAAGGTCAACCACACCTTATCCCTCACGAGAGGTAAAAATTACAAACCCAATGGTTGTCCCTCACCAACAAAACAAGTGAAACAATCACAAATCCTTTCAAACCAAATGAAAAAAATTTCACACGGTTTGTTCCACCCAAAAAAAGAAGAAATCCCACTAAGTTGAAACCTGAAAACAAGTGGCTTAGGCAAAAATTAGGGTATCCTGATGGACTGTAAGCAAACAATTGGTCCAAGAAAAATTAGGGAAGTTAAAAAATAAAATAAAAAGCAAGAAAGGAATCGAAAGAAAAAGTCCTCAACAAGAACATAGTCGTGTAACTGCAAAAAAAAAACAAAAAGGCAAATGGATGTCACTCCCGAAACCTCATGGTTTCATTTACTGCCACTCTCATCGTTCTAAGAGGTGAGCGTTTGTGTCAAACTAGTTGAACATAAGACTGAAGGGTATCAAGGAGAATGGGCGGGCTAAATAAATTTTTGAGCTGTAAATACTTTGATTATCAAACCATAAACCAACCCATGTTACAACCCTTAAAAGACCTAATTGAAGCAAGGTCTATTTTGAAAGCATATTACATTAGAGCTTGTGTCGAAATAGACTCCTATTTATTTTTCTAAGTATCAGTATGACTTTTGTAACTAATGATCCATTCGTTATATGTCATCTTTTCAGTGGACAAACTTGGATTTCTTAAATTAACATAAACATAACATTAGCATAAATAGTTTTACTTGTGAATGAGCATTTACATCAAGAGCATTTTCACAATGAACATGACTTGAGGAGTTTTGGTCACCCGAAAGAGGAAAATTTCCTAAGGACTCCGATAAGCAAAGACCATTCTTTTAGATGGATCTCACCAAGGGGAAAAACATCTAAGAACTTTGTTGAGTGAACCACTTCAAGATCCAGCCAGTATGGGACAATCACGTCGAGATTAGGCAAATCTATCCAAAGGCAGTTGACCAGGGGCATTCCCTCAAAGATCAGTCAGTCATGGGAAAAATCCCTTCAAGGTTCGTGCTAAGGCCGAACACCTCAAAGGCACGAGAAAATTAAAGCGCTCTAAGATATGGATAAATAGGGGCAGGAAGACCCAAGTCGCTGGGGCATATCAGGTCAAGATCACTCCATCACAAGGCTTGCTTCATAGCTTGTAATTGGGGCAGTCCATTCAGATACCTAACAAACTGGGGAAAGAATGGGCATGGAGAGGAGGACTTTCTTTATATCTTCAATTTTCTGGGTCAAATCAAGTGTGAGGCATCAGAAGATCTAGACCAAGCTCACTACGTCAGCCAAGTTCAAAGTGAATGTCGGGAAGTCATGCTAAACATATCACCCCATAACTTTTCAACAATGAGCCTTGAAGCCAAGCAAAAATATTTTCTAGTTTCAACCATTCTTGGCCCACCTTAGGGACATTTGTTGAATATCCAAAACCATTACATCCGTCATTACGCACCAACCCTGTCGCTTCGCTCATACATATCATGCATCACACATAACATCAAGCCCTTACCCGACAAGAATAATTAAGCCAAACATCTTTTGATACCTTTTTAAATCCAAGCCTACTTGGCAAACCCCAAAATCCAATCACCATCAGATCCAACCTGATCCCATCCAAGCCAAATTCCAAAAACCCATTCTTTATTTACACCTCCCAAAACAAATCTCTATCATTAACCATAAAGCCCAACCATATTTGGCACAATCCATATATGACACTTCTTTCCACCAACCCTTTGATGATGATGTTCCAAACCCCTTTTCCATCAACCCTTCAATGTCGCCATCAACCCTTTGATGATGACACTTCTTTCCATCAACCCTTTGATGACGATGTTCCAAACCCTTTTCCATAAACCCTTTGATGATGATATTCACCAATAATCTCTCATTGGAAACAAAAATAAATCCCTACAAATATCCAAATGCCCAGTTGCACTCTCATATGTGTTGCCTGCATCACTTCATACATAATTTTCCCGCCAAAACGGGAAGTTCCACGAAGCCCAAACATACTTTGCAAAAACCATAAACCTTGTATTTGCATATTCCCCAGCAGCCCGAGCATACATTGACATTTTGCATACATAACATTGCATCATATCATACTCTTCAAAATGGAGCATGCATATTTAGAGCAAGCGGGATTCAAGCCTTTCTCGAAAGCGCAAGGATCCTTGTGAACAACCCCATCAGGATTCTCCAAAGCATCTCCTATTTATTTTCCTCTTGCAAATAATATTGGCCCTTTGTCAGTACCTTTCCTTTCGCAAGTCCCATTTGCTCTTTGCATGGGAAAACCTCATTTTGCCTTTTGCAAGTCTCCTCGCTTCCTTTTGCACGAGAGAGTTTACCTTTGTCAAAGCTTTGCGTGTTAAGCAAAAATGAGAGATTGGACAATTGACCTATTCTCTTATCATTTGTTTTGAAACATCTAACATAGGTTTGGCAAGTCCGCGTGGTAGCCATATTTCTGAAACTTCATCCCCGCCCTACACCTCCGTTTTTGCCTTGGTGTTGTTTCCTTTGGGCCTCAAGCCCATTCGTTTGCTATGCTTTCCGCACCCCCCCCCCCCCAGGACACGAATTTCCTGATTTTGGCTTGGGTTATGTTTTGGGCTTCTGATGTGAGGCCCATTCAAACCTTTTCTTTTGTTGCGATCTGGGTCTGTTTCTGGATTTGTGGCTTCCATTAACCATGATAATTAGGGTAGGGTTAGTAATGATTAACTAATTGATTAATTAGGTTTTAGAATTATATTTTAATTAGATTTAGGAACTAATTAGGTTAGACATCTTATTAGAATTTTAGAACATTTAAACATTTCCATTAGGATATTGAAATTCTTGAAATTGTAGAATTAATTAGATAAATTTAGGGTTAATTAGTCCTTAGATTGTTTAAGATTGATTATAATTTAATCTTAGTCCTAAGTAGAAACATTAGAATTTAATTAGGGTTTTTAGAAAGAGTTAGAATTAGGTTGATGTTTTTAGAAATATTAACTTTTAGGTTAATTAGGTTTAAAATTGGTTAGGATTAGTTAAGTCCTTTAAAATTAGATTTAATCAAGTTCTTTAGGATTTAAATTTAGACTTTAATTGATTCTTGCTTAGCTAGAAGTTTAATATCTACATTCGTGTAATTGACCATTTTACCCTTTAGGGGTGGTTTTGGAAGTTTTAGTCATATAATCACGTGCTCCTTTAGGAATAGAACCTAACATAGAATTTTAATCCAAAAGTGTGATTAACTATAACATGCTCCCTTAGGATTTTAACATCGAATTTTTAATCAATTTCCCTTAGGACCTCTAACTTAGAATTTTCAATCAACTTTAATCAATCAATGCATGATACCTTAGGATAGTTTCTAACAATTACTAACTCTGATTAGATCTAATCCTAGTTCCCTAAAAACAAAACAAAACCCATGATTAAATTGATCAAAAGCAATTTTGATTAATTAAATCCTTTGAACTTGTATAATCCCACAGTCTAAATTGAGTGACCAAAAGACCCTTGGTCACTTAATGAGACTTTTCTTCCAAGTTGTGGAGCTCAAGGCCTCAAGACAAGATCTTCAATCAAGGCATCCTCAGTCACACCAAGCAGCGGATTATACAAGACAAATCAAAGGTCAACACTTGGTAAATATAATTCAAATTGTACGAAACGAGCCTTAAGTAATAAGGAATGATGAGAGGGAGACTCTCCTACCCTTGTCTAGAGCGACTTTGCGTATGGAGCGTATGCCCCAAATACTCAAAGCGTTCGCCCTTATTCATAGACTTTAGTACAATACGAATCGATTAAACTACCAAGTCTTCTTCACACAAGTTCAACATCAACACAAGGATCAACAACAAAGGTTCTTCACCAACAACTTGTCAGTCAAGAGAATTATCATGCGTTTCAAGTCTTAAGTAATGAGGAATGATGAGAGGGAGTCTCTCCTACCCTTGTCTAGAGCGACTTTGCGTATGGGGCGCATGCCCTAAACATTCAAAGCGTTCGCCCTTATTCATAGACTTTAATGTGATTCCTATCAATCGACTGTCAAGTCTCTCATCACTTCATTCATCATTCCATTCTAAACAATTCAATCTCAATCATTCATTTCTTGTGCCTCCATCATCTTCTTTTCAACCCTAGTGGGCTGAACTACGAGAGCTCTGATTTCCTTATTGCACTATAAGGGTATGTAGGCAGGAGAACCCAATTTCTTCGCGAGCTACCTTATTTATTAACTTATCTTTTCTATCCAATCATTCTCCATTCTATCAATACCATCTTTTTTAGTTCAATCATACTTCTCCTTGGACTCCTTGTCCATCCTTTTAGGACGTTCTGACGACAGTCCATCTCTTCAATCGAGAGTTGTTTGGTGCTCATCCCAAACATGTAATTCATTCTTTTTCGGCTAACACGCCACTTTGCTCTTCGATTAAGAGTTTATCCTTCTCTTGGATCCAAGACACTATCCTGATTTGATCTCGAATTGTCGATTCCCCAGCAAGTGATACACTACTCCTTACATTCCAATACTACAATCCTTCCTTGACTTGGTGTTTGTCTTGTGAGTCCCTGTTGCTTAGACAAACATCCTTCTCCCTCTATTCTCGTAGTTCCGAACTACGATTGCTCTGACTTTCTCATTGCATAATGAGAATACGTAGGCACGAGGATGCGATTCCTTGGCGAGCATATTTCTAATTATTCCTCCTTCACCTTTGGGCATCACTCATATCTTTCATCCTCCATCATCTACCTTCGATCATAAATCGTTCACCCAGTGACATAGCTGTCTCTTTGACATCGAAATACACTTTCTTTGGAATTCCATACATACCCTTTTAGGACGCCTATCGAATAGTCCGCATTTCATGCCTAGAGTTGTTTGGCTCTCATCCCAAACATTTAACTCCTTCTTTTTTAGCCAAAACCTTACAGTGGTGGCCTGCTAGTCCACGTATCGGTTAACGTTGTTACCCTTTATGGTAGAAATCTCACTTCTCTTATGGATTCCAATACACTTTCACTTTTCGATTTCAAACAATACATATTCAGTCACTTGTTGCCAAGTTCTTCTATTCTGTGACTTCGGTCACTTCATTCCGTTCATCCCATGATACATTCGTATACTACCTTCTTTCACTCCATGTGATATACCAGTTATCTTTGAGCCAAATACACTATATCTTTGTGCTCCATCTTGTACCTCCTTGTGAACCAAGAGTTGTTTGGCCCTTACCCTAAACACCTAATTCCTCTCTTTTCTGGTTGTTCCAGTATAGTGATATAAGTGCTCTACGCCCTCACTTGTCGGTTCATACCTATTCACTCTTGGGTTCATGTCTTCACCCCTTTTTGGAGTTCAAACAACACAACCCTTCAGTTCAAATCATACCTTCTATCACACTTCTTTCCACCTCCTGCCTCTAGTTCCTTGAACTAAGAAGCTCTAAATTCCTCATTTCACTATGAGGATACGTAGGCATGAGGGTCCTAATCCTCACCGAGCACTCTATCTATTTCCATTCCTTTCCCCTTATTCTTTTGCGAGTAATCTTAGATATAACACATATTCGAGCGAGAACAATCAAAACGGTTCCCATGGAGTACCATGGATGTTTGGGGTGATAATACTTTCCCCTTGCATAACCAACTTCCTTACCCAATATATCTCTTTCCCCCGGGTTTTATCGATGTTTTCCCTTCCCTTTAGGGATAAATAAAGTTCGACGGCGACTTTGTTGTATGTTCGAGCGTGCGATACGTTCAAGTATATTTCCGCTAGCTTCAGATAGGACCAAGCGAACACATCTGAATACTCTCAAAGAAGATCAATCAGCCCCTTCTTAACATCTGGACACAGTCGAGACCCAATCTTGACTTCCTTCACATCATCTTCGGAATCCAAGTTGACTAACTCAATCTGCTCTTCAAATGGCTGAATGGCTTTTCCTTCATGCTCAAGAAGACGAGACAATTCATCACTCACTTCTTCATCACTTTCCTCCTCAGCCTCAGACACAGGGAATTCAAAATTTGGAGAGGGGGAAGGATCATTGTACTCAATGGGGTTGGAAACTAATTTGCATAATGATTTGATGTTTTGATTTTAGAGAAGTGATTTGTGACCAAATATTATGCAGATGGACAAGTTTATTTATCTATTTATATTTTTTGTGATTACCACTTTCAGAATAAAGTAAAAAAAAAACATAGATTTGGATGAATAGAATTAATTTTATTGATGATCAAATTTGAAAATGCCCAACAATGTTCACTTCTACCTTAGGCATAGGAGAAGGATTTTTAAAATAAATAAAAGCAATTACTTAGATCGATGCATAATAACAGGAATATCAACAACAGTCCAATTGTTGCAAGCTTTTCCATGCGTCACAAAATTGGTGCAGTTTTCCTCTTCGTCATCCTCTAGCACAACAACTAAGTGTTGTTCATTGCCATGAATGAACCCTCCGCTACGGAAGCTGAGTTGCATATCCTCTGATCTAACAACCGACGATCCTTGCTGAAAACCCAGACCGGCTATGTTCTTATTATCGGAGACCTCTACCATTCGCCCCCACTGATCAACAATTCCTTCTCCGACAATCTTCCTTGCATCTTTCAATGAGGACATAGGTGCCCCAACTCTCTTTTCAACAACAATAGACAAGGCTTGGAACGGAGTTCCAACCTCATCCTCAGCTTCAACATAAGAGAAAGATGATAGGTGGCTAACCAACAACGCCTTTTCCCCGCCAACAATGACTAGTCTCCCATTCCTGACAAATTTGAGTTTTTGATGCAACGTGGAGGTAACAGCTCCTGCCTTGTGGATCCATGGCCTTCCCAACAGACAACTGTAGGTCGGGTGGATATCCATTACTTGGAAAGTAATTTGGAAATCACTCGGACCTATCTTCACTAGAAGGTCCACTTCACCTATCACTGTTTTATGTGAACCATCAAAAGCTTTGACGATTACGCCACTATACGTCATAGGTGCTCCTTGATATGACAACTTTGATAATGTTGACTTCGGAAGCACATTCAATGAAGATCCAGTGTCAACAAGCATATTGGATAAGGCGTCATCTTTGCAATTCATCGAGATATGCAAAGCCAAGTTATAATTCCTACCCTCCTCCAAGAGTTCCTCATCACAGAAACTGAGATTGTTACAGGAAGTGATGTTAGCAACAATATGATCAAACTGATCCACCGTAACATCATGTTCCATAAACACTTGCTCTAGAACTCTTTGCAGTGCTTCTCTGTGCGCTTCTGAATTCATAAGCAGAGACAGTACTGAAATTTTTGAGGGGGTTTGGAGCAGCTGCTCCACCATATTAAACTCACTTTTCTTTATTAACCGAAGTACCTCATCATCATCATTAGTCTTCAAATTGATGGATTCACCAGACTGACACTTTGGAGCGCTAACCGGATCAACTGCGTGCACTTCAACTTTTTTGCTGGCAGTTACATCTTCTAAACTCTTTGGGGACATCGGCCCAAACAATCGAGCACTGCGGGTCACCTTGGCAACATCAGCAATGCTCACGACAAAATTGGTTATAGGTAATGGAACCTCTTGAACATCCTTTACCACAGTTGCATTATACTGATAAGGAACAACCTTATTGGATGCGTACGGGACTGGACCCGCCAACCGTATGACCAACGGAGATACGGATCTTTGGCTGATGATGTTGTTGTTGCTGCTATCATATTGAATTACCACCCTCTCGGGGTTCTTAAACACATGAACAATCACATTCACATCGTCATCTACGTGACGGGATTGTGCAATCTGGATCATACCCTCATCCATCAACCGCTGGATGTCTCTTTTCACAATCTCACAACCTCTTGAATTAACACTGTAGATAGCACAACCATCATGGTCATGCTCACAATCTCTCACCAAGCAAATGTCCTTATGCATAGTCACCAAGGACCTTTGAATGAAATGGACATCGAACACTTTGAACTCCCCAGGGCAGCCATCCACCATATTAATAGATGAATTTCCATGAGCGGGCAGTGGGTTAGCTTTCACGTTGGGTGCACGGTTCTCAAAGGATACCATTCCATTTTTCACTAGCTTCTGGACTTCATATTTGAGAGGGTAGCATTTCTCAATGTCATGTCCGGATGCTCCTTGATGAAAAACACATCGGAGGTCTGGTTTGTACCACCATGGAAGTGGTTCAGGTATTTGCGACGGATTTCTCGGTTGTAGTAGGTTCTTGAGAACCAATGATGGATAGAGTTCTGCATATGTCATAGGAATTGGATTGAAAGAGACCTTCTTCCTCTTGAAAGTCTGTTGTTGATGATTGTTGGTATTGTTGTTATTGTAGGTGTTTGTTCTTTGTTATGGTTGTTGTTGTTGTTGACGTTGTTGTTGAACTGGTACCAATTGACTAGCTGAAAAAACGGGAATTACTGAAGATACTTGATGATGATTTTGACGAGGTGGTTGACTTCTTCTGATCTGAGGCCTTCTCTGCCTCCCACTAGTTATTGTGTTGGCTTCATTGTCTTTTTTCTTACCGAAACTGCTGCCATATCTTTTGTTGGATGATACCTCCTCCTTTGACAACCGTCCTTCCCGGACACCTTCTTCTAGCCTAATCCCCATGTTTACCATTTCGATAAAGTCACTGGGGGCACTGGTGATCATCTTCTCATAGTAAAATGAGCTAAGGGTCTTTAGGAAAATCTTGGTCATCTTCTTTTCCTCTAAAGGAGGGTTGATTTGAGCAGCGAGTTCCCTCCACCTCTTAGCATACTCTTTGAACGTTTCCTTGTACTTCTGAGATGACAATCTCAATTGATCTCGGTTGAGAGCCATATTAATGTTGTACTTGTACTGCTTAACAAATGCTTCACCCAAATCGTTGAAAGTGCGGATGCTCGCACTATCCAACCCCATATACCATCTTAACGCAACGCCGGTCAGACTGTCTTGAAAGTAGTGGATTAACAGCTGATCGCTGTCTGTTTGGGTAGACATCTTGCGAGCATACATCACCAAATGACTGAGCGGACATGTGTTCCCTTTGTATTTTTCAAAGTCAAGCACTTTGAACTTCACCAGAATCTTCACATTCGGCACCATACATAATTCAGCAGCACTCTTCCCAAAAAGGTCCTTACCTCTCAACGTTTTCAACTCCTTGCGCAGCTCAAGAAATTGATCTTTCATTTCATACATTTTCTCATATACGTCCGGGCCCTCAGATGGCTCGGAATGACAAATGGTGTCTTCCACACGAGGCAAGGTATGCACTACAAGCGGTGGCACAGACATGACCGGGATAGATGTCGGCATAGAAGCAAATGTAGGTGCAAAACCTTCAGGCATGAAGTTTGGCGTCATTCCCCATGGGAATCTGGCAGGCATAGCAGGCGTGAAATGAGCGGCAGTTGCGGGAACGGTAGAGGTAGCCACCTCTGAAATGACAGTCCTCTGAGGAGGAGGAGTTGCAGGTGTTGGAGAAGACTGGCTCTGCGCGGCTAGAACTGACTCCATCATGGCAGTCAGGTGGGAGATCTCCTCTTTCAGGTCTCTATTTTCTTGCTCAAGATGTTCCATGATTCTGGAGTGATTGGCACGAGTATTGTACCGATGAGTAAGCTTGGCTGAAGCATAGAAGAAACACCGATGAGACATCTGGCGAAAGAGAAAACTGTTTATGCAAATGATGCATGAAATGCAATGCTTGCTTATTTTTATTTTCAAGGAACTTACTATATTATTTGCAAATATATATATACAACATTAATTGCAACAATTTGATATGACCAAAAAATCTCTTTTATTTATATAATTGGAAGGATTACACTGAGTACAATTTCAGAAACCAAATGGAAAATACAAGAGAAAAGGAGACTAGTTATCCTAAGGATCCCTAACAACAAAGTCAGAAGATCTGGCTGTAGGTGTGTACTTCCTTCGAATGCGTTGAATCTCGGTCTCAAAAGAAGCCTTCATCCGAGTCTTCTCGAGGACAAGCTGATCAACAATCTTCTTCCAAGCAACGGAAGGCTAAGGCATTCTAGAGGAAGATGAAACCTCCGACTCTCTCTGTCTCTTTGTCACTCGGTCTTCAAGTAGCTCAATAAGTGCATCTTTGTCTTTAGACTCAAGCTGCAACTCCTCATGCTTTTTGCTCAAAGCATGGAAACACTCTTCCCATATATCCTTCTCTCTATTCATCTTGGATAGTGCGTCTTCCAACTCCTCTACATCTTGGTTAGGGAGAGTTAATGGCTTAACCACAACCATAGACATAGGTCTTTCACAAGGATAAGGCATCTTCAACTCCAAAGCTCTCTTCTTCACCCAAGTAGTGTAAGCTTCCAAAGCTGCACAATTGCACGGACCAAGCTCGGGTCTTCCTTTCCTATGCACATTATGCCAAGCATGCACAATCTTCTACTTCAAATGTTGGGGATCTTTACCCTCTTAATAGAAAATACCTTCTAACAATATGTTATTAGGTTTGTCTCTCAAGGGGAACCCAAGTTGGCGACGAGCCAAAGCAGGGTTGTAGTTAATTCCTCCTTGTGTACCAATGATGGACATCTGAAATCGTACTTCTTAGCGTTCCTTCGTCCACAATCCATGGTCTGAAAATATTTGCAAATAACACCTTAGTTCCATGAAATTTTCGTGTGATGGATGTTATGATGAGCATGAATGCATGAATGCAACAATCACAAATAAGGGATCACACACAAGGAAAACAAGCAAAGGTCAAGGGATGAATCAAGTCATTGTCAAGATCAATCATCCATTTTGATGGATTATGGTTTTCACCTTATTAACATCCAAGTTCCATTGATATTGACAAGACTTGATTGGATCAACCAAAATCAAGGGTTTGATGTAAGTCACGAGCATGAAGTCTGGGTAAGAACCATCCCAAAGGAGTGAGCTAAGGATAAAACCTGTAGATCATGTTCTAAAAAAGTTCCTAGAGTCTTAATTTCATCTATCGGATATTACAGGTTAAGATGACTGACTCATCTACCCATAATATTCTCAAGAGAAACTCGTCTGAGTGTAGTATCGCATAACAACTGTTATCAAGTCTACACTTGAACAGTCTCCGCACTACGTCCTAAATAGGCCAAGAGGGGTTAAATGTTCTACGGTCCTCAGCTTCTCAGATCCCAAATTAGAGATAGTAATGCCTAACCATAAATACTTGTGTGACATTTCCAAATCCAGAAGGGTCTCCACTGAGCAGATGGAGCTAAAGCCAACTTGTTAAGGACTACTCAACATAAGTTGAACATGACTATATCATCCTCCTATCTTAATTGCACTCAAGTTCGGGTTGGAACTTATCTCACCACTCAGATATCACCAAGCACAACAAGCAGATTATATCACACAAACAAATATATATGCATCAAACATACAATTATATACACACAAAAAGTAGGCTAAACCCACTGGAGACTCCTCCCCAGCAGAGTCACCATTTAATTTATGTAGCGGTAAATTCATGATCATCAAGTTATGGATAAGAAAGACATCAAATAACAAAGTCGCCATCGCGCTTTTATTGTTTCCAAGGGAAAAGTACGAATAAAGCCCAAAAATAAGAAGTTTTCAAATCAAAATTAATAAAATGCCAGAGATTACAGATAAGGGGATTGGTTACATAGAGGGAAGGTGTTAGCACCCAAAGTGTCATAGGTACTCCTAGGGAACCCTTTTTTGTATGCATATGTATTTTGCACAAATGATGTTTGCAAGCAAACATAATGGGGGGATGAGAAAAGAATTCATTAATTATATTTTTGTGTTTGACAAGACCTTCGGACTTATGCCTACGTACCAACATAAAAATGAGGGATCAAAACCTCGTAGTTCGGGATACAAATTTCAAAGTGGGTGCTTTGCTTTTAACAAAAATTAGGTTTGAAAGGCACAAAGGCCTAAAAATGGTTTGAATGAGTTAGTTATTTTTGGCTTTTGAAGTCTTTAAGTCAAGTATAGTTAAGTTTATTTACATGTTTATTTAAGAAAAGAAGTTTAAAATGCAATGGCATAAGGCCAAAGTTTCTAGTTTGCAAAATGGTCTAAGTTTAGAAAAAACAAGTACAAACAAAGAAGTTTTTAAAAGGAGGGAGAGGTTTTGAAATTAAAGAAATGGGGAGGAGATGAAGAGACTAATCCTAAGCATAAATTTAAAAGTTAATATTTGAAAAGATCTGACCAATGGGCTGCAATCCCATAGACAAGAATGTCATATAGAAACCCAAATTCTCTTGGACATTAGAATCAAACAACAAACAATGCATACAATATTAACTTGAAGAGCAAGGCATCAAATAAAGATAGCCACATCCAAGCTTAGCAACTTCATGATCTTCTTCAAATTTGCCCATGCAGTAGATGAATTCCACAATGCCATAAGTCACAGGTTCAAAATAACAACTTCATAATGATCATATTGTAGATGAACTCAAATGGATTTGCAATGATGTATCAAATGAAGTTTCAAATTGCAATCACTTGGTTTCACAAAAGTTGGCATTGGCCAAGTCCTTTAGCATAGGGAGGTTGCCTAAATTCTAAGTCCAATTTGTCCAAGATCAAGTCAACAGTCCACACAAAAGTTTTTTAGGGTTTTTGTTCTTATTATGTATATTAATGGTCCAAGACCACACAAACAAACAAAATATACACAAGATATATCACAAAATATGGTCCAAATGTACAGAATGAAAAGGACATTAACATAAACAATTAAAATGGTATGAATAATGGCAAATGAATAAGGCTTAAAAATAAAGTGCATTAAAGTAAATGACTTGAAATTAAATGTTAGTTGTTAATGAGTTAGAAGTTAGTATTGCTTTTGCTTTTTATTTTAAGTCATTCTTTGGAGAATACTCAACCCAATTATCACAAGGATGGATCCTTGAACCAAGACATCTTCCAAAGGAAGGAAAAAAGGCCAAGTTTCCACATAATACCATGAAATAGGGGAGACTTACAATCTCACTAACTAGAATGTTATGCCTTTTGTGTCAAAACTTTAGCAGTGTGTTAAGCAATTGTAATTGGACTTATGTAGAAGTCACAACTATTTGAGGTCGGGCAATAGAATTTTGGTGTTAATGCATGTTAGAAACATAGTATAATGGACTATGCTCATGAAACATATCACACACAAAAAGAATATGCAAAAGTGGTGGCCTAATCTCATCCATACTTATGTTGATTTTACAATCAACTAGCCTGAGGATATGGAGATATCATAGGTCCATGATATGAATGCATAAAGAAGGGGAATGAGATGAAGAGAGAAGGGAAAGGGTCAAAACTCAAATTGGACAAAGGAGGACTTTTACCAAATTAAGATCATTCATTCATTTTGGGAGATGGAATGTACATTCCATCAATCCCCTAAATCCAATGATCTTAACTTAACAAAGTCAAATCAACCTTGACCAAGGCCCAACAACACAAGTCAAACTTATACAAACAATCAAAATGGCTCAACACAATTATTTGGCATTTATTCAATTTAAAAAATACTAAAAATAATGCATTAAATTAAATATGGTTTGTCAAATTCCTAAAACCTCATCAAAACACCAAAGAAATGACCATGAGATTTATCATAAGTCAAACAAGGTCAAAGGACCTTGGAGAAAAAAATTCAGAATTTTTAGAGACTTAAAAGTATTTTTAAACAATTAAAAATAATCACAAAATCAATTAAATCATGAAAAATATTAATAATGATCCAAAAAATAATTTTAATTCAAATTATGAAAGAGGAATTTATTTTTATTTTTTTGGTGAAACTCTCATATATTTTGGATCAATAATAAAATTAATATGAATTAATGAAAATCAAAGGAATAAAATGAAAATCAGAAAATACAAAAAAATATGGACCACTTGATCTCCCTCATTAATTGAGGTGGCAGATCAAGTGGTCCTCAGCGCGCTTTTGACCATAATCACTAGTCAACACGTAACACAAGTGGTATTTACAAGCAACGCACGAGATTAAAACATTTTGAATTGATCATGTGGCTCAGAACCTGTCCAACACATCATCGGCGCTAAACCTCCGGTCACCTTCTCAGGCGAACCTCGCCGGACTGGTTCAGTCATCACCATCACATAAATGAAAAAGGAGGACATGATCTGAAAGAAAAAATGGCATAGAGCACGAATCTGACCTCAATTTCAACTAACTCCAAATATATAGAAAGATATGAGGAGTTGAATTTTGAGGTGTGTCAACTGAGTTACTTCGATTTGACCTCAAAGCAACTCAATCTTCTTTCCTACATTGGTAGGACTTCATACAACCAAAGATCCAAGAGAATTGATGAGAATTGAGTGAGAAACGAAGAGAAGAAAATTTCTAGAAAATACCTTCAATGTTGTGCAGAACTTGTTCTTCCTTGCTTCAATTCTTGCTTGATCTTGCTCCAATGACTTGTATAAGTGGATTAGGAATGGAAAGAAGCTTTGGATCCTGGAATTTTTGAATCTCCAAATAGTAAGATTCAAACTCAATTTTCAAGTGAAAATTATCAGGTTTTCCTTTGAATTGTGAGGGTTTGAAGAGAGGGGGCAAAGCTGGCGCGCAAGGATCCTTTCAAATGAGCTTAGAGGGTCCATATTTATAGCAATTGGGAGTGTTATTTGCACACTTGAATTTTCTTCCAAATTTGGCAATGTCATGCACAAGATTACATAGGCGTGTACAGGCCCATGAAGCAATCCAATTAGGTTAAAATGCATCTGAAATGATGTTAGAATGAAGCTTGAATAGCAAGGCAATGTTATGTGATCATTTGAACTTTGATTTCCACCAATGATGCAGGCTTGTTAAAACCATGCGCAGCCCTAGAAAACTTGGTCCAAAATGAATGAATTAGGACTCTAAGAAAAGCTTAGATCAAGAGGAACAACTCTTATGTTGAACACTTTTCTATTTGTAACTTGGATCAAGGTGAATTTTGAGGTGGAAGTTTGGAAATTTCAACATGTTGAAATTTTTTCTAAGTGTCAAGCCATATACCTCAATGTTCCACCTTATTAAACTTTTTATGTGAGCTCCAATGAGAAAAGTGTCTTTATCAAAGTTGTAGCTCTTTCAAATACCTTCAAATAGGTCACCAATTTGACATCATTTGGATTTAGAATGAGAGAGTTGTGAATTTTTGAAGTTGAGGAAAAACACTTGTTCAATGGTATTGGTCCAAAATGACCTATAATGTTTCCTCATATCACATGCTCATAAAAGTTAATTTAGCTCTCACTCAAAACATAAAAGTTGAACTGGACATCTTGACTTTGATTATGCAACTTGGAAATATTTCATCTCATAAAAATTGAGCAAGTTATTGCCTTGGAAGTTGACTTTCAAATTAGGGTTTAGACAAAATGACCTATAATGTTTCAACATAGAAAATGAATTTTCAAGCAAAATTAGCTCTATACTTAAATATGAAAGTTATTTGGAATGTCATTTAGAGTAACTTTTCTTTTGGAATAATTTTCATATGGTGAAAATTGTAGGAGATAGGGTCTAAAGAGACCTAGTTTTGATCAGATGAATTTATCTGGCCAACCACCATCAACCAACTTGCTAACTTGAAATTCTCTTGACTTTTTAGGCTCATGGTAGATCATATATGCATAAAATTATGAATTTTGGAGTGTCCCTTGATAAATTTTATCAATTGGTAAGGAAGCTTGTTGAAGAAGTTACTCAGGATACCCAGACAAACTAGGGTTTCCAAGGCAAATCAACTCCAAACTCTTGAAGAAAACTTGATCAAAATAATATGTAGAGATCATGAGGACTCATATATTATGCTTAGAGACATTATGTATCAATCCTTGGTTGTGCTCTTAAACATGAGGGTCTTAAACCCTAGATATGAACTTGATAGACCAATGGGGACCATGCCCTACCTACAAAAGAGTTAGGCAAATACAAAGACATATTTTTGGTATTTTGGTTAGTCAAATCATAAATATACAAGTATGATACAATCACATGGTGCTTGGTGATCTCTCCCAAAACAAACCCAATGAAAGAGGGATAAGGAGGATGCCAAGGTATGATCCCAATGCTAATGCATATGATAAGATTGCATGATGGATCTTAGGGTTAAAATTGGGGTCTTACACTACCTAATATATATATATATATAATTGTGTGGTGTGGAAATGATAAGAAGAAGTAGGTAAGAGAGAAGGAGAGATATCAGAAAGGAAAAAGAAAAGGAATAGATAAGAACAAGAAAGAAAGAGAAGAAAGAAGAAGAGAGAAAGAGGAAAGAAGAGCTTGGAGGAAAAAGAAGAAAAATCATGGAGGATCACCATCTTCACCACCATCATCATGTTAAGAGATGATATTTTTGATAACATTAATAATTGGTCAATTAGTACTGGAAGATAAAATATCACTTGAGATATTTTATATTACTACCTAATATTAATATATATATGTGTGTGTGTGTGTGTGTGTGTGTGTGTGTGTGTGTGTGTGTGTGTCTATGTGTGTGTGTTATAATTATGTAGTGTGGAAAGGATAAGAAGAAGTAGGTAAGAGAGAAGGAGAGATATCGGAAAGGAAAAAGAAAAGGAAGAGATAAGAACAAGAAAGAAAGAGAAGAAAGAAGGAGAAAGAGGAAAGAAGAGCTTGGAGGAAAAAGAAGAAAAACCATGGAGGATCATCATCTTCACCACCATCATCATGTCATTTTCACTATCACCTTCACCAAACTTCATCATCATCTTCAAGGTGAGTTCTTAGCTAGTATGGCATTTTGGGGTTTGTTGTTGTTCTTGATCCCCATTGTCTTAGTGTATCATGGTGTTGATACCTTATGGTTGTGGTTGTTGCTATTGTGAGTACAAATTGTTATGGATGCATATTGGTTGTTGTTGTTATGATTTTGTGTCAATGATTTTGGATATATTAAGGAATGATTATATGATGAAAGATGAAACTATGATGAGTGATTTTCTGTTTTTGAAGAAGTTGGAAATTTTCACAGAAAAATCGATTGGGAATAAATCAATTGATTATCAATCGATTCATTTGATCAATCAATTGACATGAATTAATTCTTTGATAATAAAAAATTCGCCACCAATGGGGGTCAAACCTAGGACCTACTTGGTATAGAACAAGCCTTACCACTAGGCTAAGCTTTTATTATTGAATATTTGTGCAAGGAACAAATGGTAACCTATATTCTTGATTAAGTTAGATTGTTAAATTATTTGAGAATTGTAACTCCGTTTTGGACGCAGACAGTTGTGTTAGAAGGATAACGTAAATGACTATTATTATTCCATGTTATACTATATTATGTGATTTATAAATGCTATGAATTATATTATGACGAAAGTTAAATATTGTTGTTATGTTGAATGTGAAATAAAACAATTAAAAACCTTATAAAGATGAGTGAGGAAACCTAGGAGAATAACTTGATAAATAACTTAGAAAGATAATCTAGGTTATGGAAATGAGTACACAGTGATGCTTGGATGTAACGGTACCTAGGTGTGTGTCGTGGACAAGTATCCACTTGGTAACGAGTCAATATGCTTTGTATGGAACATGTGTGATATATGTATGAGAATGGATCATGTTATGATTCCATGAGAATTAATATGATATCATGAGCATTGTTTGATATTTGGTGAGGAAGTTTTATTCCAAAAGTACTATTTTGATGAGGAGCGTTGCTCCGAAAGTCCTATTGGTTATTGAGAATTAATCACGTATTAGGAATTATTTATGATTGTACACATACCACTTCAAAGGATTAGGTAAAGCAGTAAGTGAGGATGTGGCACCAGTCATTCGTGCCTCAATTGGATTTGAGCCCTAACCATGGTGGACATGGGGGAGAGGTGGACACCTAAGTGAGTTAGAGTCCCATACGGTGAAAGATACTCAGAGTGGGTTCGAGTCACATACGAGTGATAGTTCTTAAAAGTGGGTTCGAGTCCCATAGGGGAACCTGATATCCACCGTGAAATTCGAATCATACGGACATGCGTGAACCAAGCCTTGGCCTAGACGTAGGTCCGGTTGGGGATCGATGTTTCGTGAATCCGAATAGTGATCTGTTAAGTGGATGAACTCAAGTAACATGTTTCCATACAATGTGATTATCCTGTAATTACTCAAGTCCTAGTTACAAGGTGCGAGTGATGCACGAGTAAAGGCAGATGAATACTGGAGTTAGAATCGAGTAGGAACCTTGTAGAGCCGAGTGGACCCATAGGATAGGATAACTCACTAAGATTATTATTTCATCCCATTATTGTTGTTATTTTTCAGGTATTCCTTGCAGGTTGAATTCAGGAGAAGCTGTCTATGGATGTTTCAAGGGATGTTGTTTATCAAGATCTTCCGCTATGGAGTTTTGTGCAATGAAGATGTTGCACATAGTTCTTAGATTTTTATTTTTAGGCACCATTATATAACATGTCCCATTGATGTTTTCATATTTGGACATGTATTTATATTGATGCCATTAGGCACTTATGTTGGATCAGTACCAATTATTAACACTTGTATGATATTATTCTAAATATATATTATACGGTTGTTATAAGATTGGTTTTATTACACTTTTTTTATGGTTAATAGATTAGCGAGTTATTATCCCTCACCTTTAATAACTTCTATAAAGTTCTAAACCAATAAACCTCCCCTTTGTTGGATCATCATGAGGAGCATCCCCATATACATACGAAAAACATTATCTTCATATTACTATAAAAAAAAATCTTCATATTACTATCAATTTTTAAGACTATGACTAGAGCTTATTCATAAAAACGGTAGCCTATTCTTAACACAAACTAATAATGTAAAAACAAACAAAAAATAAAAATGGAGTGATTTTACATTTTTTTTTGTAAAATAATAAAAAATTTAGACTATAATTAGTAAACTTTTGACTAACAAAAAAAACAATGTTTTAATATATTATATTTTTGTATGAAAAAGATTTATCTTACATGGTATTGAATATTTTTTCCTTTACAACTTCGAACTATTATAGATAATGCATTATAAAAATGTACAAAGAATAAAGGCTTAAATGCACTTTTGTTCTCCCTTGTTTGAGTGTTTTAAACAATTGGTCCCCCTATTATAAAACCAGCGATTTTAGTCTCTTAATTTTGAAGGTCTTTGGATTTTTGTAGTCTCCCTCCAGTTTTGCATAGGTGACAATGATGATTAGAATAAAAAAAATATTTTTGCAAGATATACTTAACTCTCAAAGGCTCACTTCCATTCCAACCCACTTATGCAATACATAATATTTGATGAAGCTTTATAAACATTTCCATAATACAAAAAGAAAACGATGTGGGACTTGCAAAGCTTATTCATTATTCATGGCAGTCAACTAACCTATCATCTTCCTCCATTGGCAGCTTATTCATGGCAGTAGTGAGCGGATAACTAACGAGATGGGGAAGCTAATGAGATAGGGAGGCTCAAACAGAAACTTGTGACTCAACCCAAACTGAGCGCCATGCGACACTTAAAAGAGAAATAGATTCATTGTTCATCCGACCTAATGATACATTAAAAGAGAAATGGTCTTATATTGCAGAAGGTTTTAAGGCTCCCTTTTGGCTAGCAACAACTTGGAGTAAGAGAAATAGATTCATTGCTCATCCGACCTAGTGATACATTAAAAGTTCTTCCTGGTATAAAGATTCTTTCTGATGGAATTATTACCTGGGGCTCAAGTTATATGGATGGGAGTATGGTGACCGGTGAATCTCTACATCTTTTGAAGGAAATCAATGCATATGTTATTGGAGGTACAATAAATTTTCATGGTGTCCTTCACATTCATGCTACCAAAGTAGGATCTGATACAATTTTGAGTATGCAAGTGTTTAATAATAGTGTAAGCATTTTTATGTATTGCCTGCATCGCATTACATAGCCAATCCAATGCTTGGATTAAGAGGAGGGTTGTGATCAAGTATGTGTCTAATATTAAAATGTTGAACACTTATGATAGGGAATGGCAATGTAATTGTGTCCCCTGATTATTTCTCTGGTTATTGGGTTATATCATGTATGCCTTTTTACATGGGTTGGATTTCATTCTTTGTGGCAAAGAAAGTTTTAGCTCATGTTTTGAAACTAGGTGAAATGTGTTCTTAAGTGGTCTGGAAAATGACAACATACAATTTCATGTTTTAAATTATTGTAAAGTTCTTGTAACTAAAAGACACAGTGAGTAGCAAGTGTAACACCCTTCTAAAATACCCCAAAATATTTAATTAAAATAGCAATATATCAATCAGAGTAATCATGCAAGTAAGGGTGTCACACAATCATTTCACACCATTCACCATAATAACTGTCATGCTCTTTTATTAATTCAAAACATAAAGTATTTGCACAATACGCAGCGGATAGAAATCAAATCAATCATGCAAAACATGTAACACATTACATGTAAAATTATTCAACAAGGTAAAACATCCCGTCCCGATGTTACATCTATCAGAGCATGACCCACTAAGGAGACTACACTAGACTCCAAGCACTAGCTTCTACTCAATCACTGCTCGTTACCTGAAAAATAGTTGTAAGGGTGAGTTCCTCAATCGATATAATAAGCATTATAAAATATCATGTAATGCTAAGTAAATGAACACATCTCATCACCCTAATCATATCACACATCCAGTAACGGCAACATCAACTCATACTCATAATCATGCTCAACATACACATCAAAACACACGTATAATATTGGAACACATCCATTCATATTATACACAATACATACATTATGCAATGAGACTCCATGCATGCGGTACCGACTATTTGTGAACATATAGTTCACCTCACCGATCAAATCCAGATACGGCTACCAAGCCCACTAGTCCCACTCATTTGAGACCTAGTGACTCACTCACTAATTCCTCACCATGGGAATTAGCTACCACCCCAAGGGCTATGCTATGCACGCTAATCACCTAGCATGCAAACATCAACAACAATCTACAATGATTTACTCACTAATTCCTCACCATGGGAATTAGCTACCACCATAAAGGCCACAACATGCATGCTAATTCACCTAGCAAGGCAACATCATCAACAACAATCCACAATGGACATATGCTCACACTCTAAGCCATAAAACAGTCCATTCACCAACACATGCATAATATATACATTCACAACATTATGCATATTTTCACACATCATCAGCATATTTATCACATAATCATATCATGTCATGCCAATTAATCCAACACAGTATTAGCACACTCTACTAATACCTATCCTACTCAAAACAACGGGAAATGATCCCTACTATATCACATACCGATATAGGCCAACCATCAAATATGTACACAACATTTAAATACCAAATTTTCCAATTTCCAACAGTGTTAACCGGTTAACGCCCTGGGTTAACCGGTTAACGCAACACAGAACACGCTTTCTGGCAAAACTCAACAGTGTTAACCGGTTAACGCTCTGGGTTAACCGGTTAACGCAGACAGAACAACAATTTTCACAAATCACAACAGTGTTAACCGGTTAACGCCCTGGGTTAACCGGTTAACGCAAGCAAAACAGCAATACCTCACAATTCCTAACAGTGTTAACCGGTTAACACCCTGGGTTAACCGGTTAACGCAAGACAGAAAGCTGTCCCTGCGCTAACACGAAGCAGAATGCAGAATTCTCCGCATTTTCCGCCGTTGGAGGACTTCCGGACCTCCGATTCCAATTCCGTAAAAAGCTATACGTTCGGAAAATCACAACACACTCAAATACAGATTCAATCACAGCTTTATCACAACTTATCCAACACAATTTTTCAATATTCAACGTTCCAATTAGGGTCAATTCAACGGTTTATCACTACCCATTACATGTTAACCCATAATACCCATTAAACGACGATAAACCCCCCTTACCTGAGTTAATCCGGCGAATCTTTAATCTTCAAGCTCTTCTCTTCTCCAACCTTCTTCCTCTTGCTCTGCCTCTTTGCCCTTTTCCTCTTTTCAGCCGCTTCTCTGCTTTTTCACGTAAAAACCCTTTCTTTACCAAATGGAACTCTTTTTCTTATTTCCAACATATATATTTTCCAATAATTATTATTCCAATAATTATAATAATCCAATAATTCCAATTATTTAATTAAATTAATAAATATAATATTAACTTAAATTAAATAATTATCTTATTTTAATCGGGGTGTTACAACTCTCCCCCACTAAAAGAGTTTTCGTCCTCAAAAACATACCTCAAGCGAATAACTCTGGATAGGACTCCTTCATCTGACTCTCAAGTTCCCAAGTCACATTGCCACCTGCTGGTCCTCCCCAAGCTACCTTCACCAAGGCAATCTCTTTACCCCGCAACTGCTTCAACTCTCGATCCTCGATCCTCATAGGTGATGTCTCAACAGTCAGGTTATCTCTCACCTGTACATCATCTACTTGGACCACATGCGACGGATCAGGAATGTACCTCCTCAACTGAGACACATGAAAAACCTCATGCAAATTCGCAAGCGACGGCGGTAAAGCGATACGATAGGCTACCTCCCCTATCCTCTCCAAAATCTGATAAGGACCAATAAATCGAGGTGTCAACTTCTTCGACTTCAAAGCTCGACCAACCCCAGTTATCGGAGTGACACGAAGAAACACATGATCTCCCTCTTGAAACTCAAGTGACTTCCTCCTCTTGTCGTGATAACTCTTCTGACGACTCTGAGCAATTCTCATCTTCTCCTGAATCATCTTAATCTTTTCCGTAGTCTGTTGAACAATCTCCGGTCCAACCACAGCACTCTCACCGGACTCATACCAACATAAAGGTGTCCGACATCTCCTACCATACAAAGCTTCAAACGGTGCCATACCAATGCTCGAATGAAAACTATTGTTGTAGGTAAACTCAATCAAAGGTAAGTAACAATCCCAAGCACCTCCCTTTTCCAAAACACAAGCCCTCAAAAGATCCTCTAGTGACTGAATCGTCCTCTCAGTCTGACCATCAGTCTGCGGATGATATGCAGAACTCAATCTCAGCTTAGTTCCCAAAGCCCTCTGCAAACCTTCCCAGAACTTCGATGTAAATCTAGGATCTCTGTCCGAAACAATACTCGACGGAATACCATGCAAACTTACAATCTTCTCAATATACAACTCGGCTAATCTCTCTAACGGATAATCCATTCTGATCGGAATGAAATGAGCCGATTTCGTCAATCTGTCAACAATCACCCAAATAGCTTCAAAATTCTTAATTGTCCTCGGTAAACCAGAAACAAAATCCATACTGATACTATCCCACTTCCACTCTGGAATAGCCAACGGTTGCATTAGCCCAGACGGCTTCTGATGCTCAATCTTTGACTTCTGACAAGTCAAACAGGAATAAACAAAACTCGCAATTTCTCTTTTCATTCCCGGCCACCAAAATAACTTTTTCAAATCATGATACATCTTCGTAGCTCCAGGATGAATACTCAGGCCACTACGATGTCCTTCCTCAAGAATACTCTTCTTAAGTTCGGTAACATCCGGAATACACACCCGATTACCAAATTTCAAAACACCATTCTCATCAACTCTGAATTCACCACCTTGACCTTGATTCACTAGAGTCAACTTATCAATCAAAAGCACATCGGATTTCTGACTCTCTCTAATCTCATCCAGAATACCACTTGTTAACTTCAACATTCCCAATTTAACACTATTGTGAGTACTCTCACACACCAAACTCAAGTCTCTAAACTGCTCGATTAAATCCAATTCTTTAACCATTAACATAGACATATGCAATGATTTCCGACTCAATGCATCAGCCACTACGTTTGCTTTACCCGGATGGTAATTCAAACCAAAGTCATAATCCTTCAGAAACTCTAACCATCTCCTCTGTCTCATATTCAGCTCTTTCTGATCAAACAAATACTTTAAACTCTTATGATCACTGAAAACCTCAAATCTTGACCCATACAAGTAATGTCTCCATAACTTCAGAACAAATACCACAACTGCCAACTCTAAATCGTGTGTCGGATTGTTCCTCTCATGAACCCTCAGCTGTCTCGAAGCATAAGCTATAACCTGCTTATTCTGCATCAACACACCACCCAAACCCAACAATGAAGCATCACAGTAAACCTCAAATGATTCCGACGAACTCAGTAATATCATAATAGGAGCAGTAGTTAACCTTCTCTTTAACTCTTGGAAACCTTCTTCACATTTTGAGTCCCAAACAAACGCTTGCCCCTTTCTAGTCAACATCGTCAACGGTAACGCCAACTTAGAAAATCCCTCAATGAACTTCCTATAATAACCTGCCAGTCCAAGAAAACTCCTTATCTCAGAAACTGACTTCGGAGCTTCCCACTTAGATACCGCTTCTATCTTAGAAGGATCAACAACAACACCATCTCTTGAAATCACATGACCAAGGAAACTAACCTCTTCTAACCAAAATTCACACTTGGACAGTTTAGCAAATAACTTCTTTTCTCGTAGAACTCCTAAAACCACTCTCAAATGTTCAGCATGCTCTTCTTCAGATTTCGAATACACCAAAATATCATCAATAAACACCACAACAAACTGATCTAGGTACGGATGGAAAATCCTATTCATATACTCCATAAATACTCCAGGCGCATTAGTCACACCAAAAGGCATTACAGAATACTCATAATGTCCATACCTTGTCCTGAAGGCAGTCTTCTGAATATCCTCAGTTTTCACACGTATCTGATGATATCCCGACCTCAAATCTATTTTGCTGAACACACTCGCACCAACTAACTGATCCATCAAATCATCAATCCTCGGCAAAGGATACCGATTCTTGATTGTCACTTTATTCAGTTGCCTGTAGTCCACACACAACCTCATAGTACTTTCTTTCTTCTTAACCAATAACACTGGTGCACCCCACGGTGACACACTCGGACGAATAAATTTCTTATCCAACAGATCTTCCAGCTGACTCTTCAATTCAGCTAACTCAACAGCAGACATACGGTACGGAGCCATCGATATCGGCCTAGTACCAGGTACCAAATCAATCGAGAACTCAACTTCACGCTCTGGCGGTAATTCATTCACTTCTTCCGGAAACACATCAGGGAAATCACACACCACAGCTAGATCGCAAATCGCCAGTTTATCTTTAGCCTCCAAAGTCGCTGACAGCATAAACAACTCTGCCCCATCGGCTACTTCCTCATTCACCTGCCTCGCTGATAGAAACAAATCCTTTCCTTCCTCAATCTCAGGAAAGATCACAGTCTTATCAAAACAGTTGATATAAACTCGGTTACACACCAACCAGTTCATACCCAGAATAACATCAATCTGCACTAGTGGAAGACACACTAGGTCCATCCCAAAGTCTCTACCAAAAATACTCAAAGGACAATTTAAACAAACTGAAGTAGTAGTTACTGAACCCTTCGCAGGAGTATCAATCACCATACTTCCATGCATCTCAGATATCTCTAACTTAAGTTTCACAGCACAATCCAAAGATATAAAGGAATGAGTCGCACCGGTGTCAATAATAGCTACAAGAGGAAAGCCATTAATATAACACGTACCTCGGATCAAACGATCGTCTGCAGAAGTCTCAGAACCCAATAAAGCAAAGACCTTGCCTCCCGACTGGTTCTCTTTCTTCGGATTAGGACACTGTGGACTGATATGACCCACCTCTCCACAGTTGAAACAAGTCACAGTCTTCGACCGGCACTCTGCAGCCAAATGACCACCCTTTCCACACTTGAAACACTTCCTCTCAGCACTGGTACACTCATGGACACGATGTCCAGCCTGACCACATCTGAAACACTTAACAGGGGCACTGGAGTCTCCCCCACTAGGCCTCTTCATCCCACTCTGTCTCTGGAAACCTTTGCCAGCTGCATACGGTTTCCCACGATCATTCTGATTCTTGCCCTTCCTATCAACCCTCTGCTGATAGCTCTCCGCTCTGGCCTTGGTATCCTATTCAAAAATCCTGCAACAGTCAACCAAATCAGAAAACACTCTAATCCGTTGATACCCAATAGCCTGCTTAATCTCGGGACGTAACTCGTTCTCAAACTTCACACATTTCGAGAATTCCCCAGTAGCCTCATCATAGGGAGTGTAATACTTCGACAGCTCTGTGAACTTAGCAGCATACTCAGTAACAGACCGATTGCCCTGCTTCAATTCTAAGAACTCTATCTCTTTCTTTCCTCTGACATCCTCTGGAAATACTTCCTCAGGAATCTCTCTCTGAACACAGCCCAAGTGATCTCAGCATTCCCAGCAGATTCCAACTCAGTGCGGGTAGCAACCCACCAATCATCTGCTTCTTCTGACAGCATATGCGTACCGAACCTGACCTTCTGGTTATCGGCACACTCAGTCACTCGGAAGATCCTCTCGATCTCCTTCAACCACTTCTGAGCACCATCTGGATCGTATGCTCCCTTGAACATTGGAGGATTGTTCTTCTGGAACTCACTCAGTTGACGAGCAGCTCCCATTCCCACAACATTCGGATTCCCTCCAAGTACTCCAGCTAGCATACCCAGAGCCTCAGCAATCGCAGCATCGTCTCTACCTCTTCCAGCCATCTCTATTCTGAAAACCCAATCAAGCTAAAACAATAAGTACTGATAGGGTCACACAACACCTATCCCGTACAGGGAAACAGAATAATTACGACTCGACTCGACCGACTATGCTCTGATACCACTAATGTAACACCCTTCTAAAATACCCCAAAATATTTAATTAAAATAGCAATATATCAATCAGAGTAATCATGCAAGTAAGGGTGTCACACAACCATTTCACACCATTCACCATAATAACTGTCATGCTCTTTTATTAATTCAAAACATAAAGTATTTGCACAATACGCAGCGGATAGAAATCAAATCAATCATGCAAAACATGTAACACATTACATGTAAAATTATTCAACAAGGCAAAACATCCCGTCCCGATGTTACATCTATCAGAGCATGACCCACTAAGGAGACTACACTAGACTCCAAGCACTAGCTTCTACTCAATCACTGCTCGTTACCTGAAAAATAGTTGTAAGGGTGAGTTCCTCAATCGATATAATAAGCATTATAAAATATCATGTAATGCTAAGTAAATGAACACATCTCATCACCCTAATCATATCACACATCCAGTAACGGCAACATCAACTCATACTCATAATCATGCTCAACATACACATCAAAACACACGTATAATATTGGAACACATCCATTCATATTATACACAATACATACATTATGCAATGAGACTCCATGCATGCGGTACCGACTATTTGTGAACATATAGTTCACCTCACCGATCAAATCCAGATACGGCTACCAAGCCCACTAGTCCCACTCATTTGAGACCTAGTGACTCACTCACTAATTCCTCACCATGGGAATTAGCTACCACCCCAAGGGCTATGCTATGCACGCTAATCACCTAGCATGCAAACATCAACAACAATCTACAATGATTTACTCACTAATTCCTCACCATGGGAATTAGCTACCACCATAAAGGCCACAACATGCATGCTAATTCACCTAGCAAGGCAACATCATCAACAACAATCCACAATGGACATATGCTCATACTCTAAGCCATAAAACAGTCCATTCACCAACACATGCATAATATATACATTCACAACATTATGCATATTTTCACACATCATCAGCATATTTATCACATAATCATATCATGTCATGCCAATTAATCCAACACAGTATTAGCACACTCTACTAATACCTATCCTACTCAAAACAACGGGAAATGATCCCTACTATATCACATACCGATATAGGCCAACCATCAAATATGTACACAACATTTAAATACCAATTTTTCCAATTTCCAACAGTGTTAACCGGTTAACGCCCTGGGTTAACCGGTTAACGCAACACAGAACACGCTTTCTGGCAAAACTCAACAGTGTTAACCGGTTAACGCCCTGGGTTAACCGGTTAACGCAGACAGAACAGCAATTTTCACAAATCACAACAGTGTTAACCGGTTAACGCCCTGGGTTAACCGGTTAACGCAAGCAAAACAGCAATACCTCACAATTCCTAACAGTGTTAACCGGTTAACACCCTGGGTTAACCGGTTAACGCAAGACAGAAAGCTGACCCTGCGCTAACACGAAGCAGAATGCAGAATTCTCCGCATTTTCCGCCGTTGGAGGACTTCCGGACCTCCGATTCCAATTCCGTAAAAAGCTATACGTTCGGAAAATCACAACACACTCAAATACAGATTCAATCACAGCTTTATCACAACTTATCCAACACAATTTTTCAATATTCAACGTTCCAATTAGGGTCAATTCAACGGTTTATCACTACCCATTACATGTTAACCCATAATACCCATTAAACGACGATAAACCCCCCTTACCTGAGTTAATCCGGCGAATCTTTAATCTTCAAGCTCTTCTCTTCTCCAACCTTCTTCCTCTTGCTCTGCCTCTTTGCCCTTTTCCTCTTTTCAGCCGCTTCTCTGCTTTTTCACGTAAAAACCCTTTCTTTACCAAATGGAACTCTTTTTCTTATTTCCAACATATATATTTTCCAATAATTATTATTCCAATAATTATAATAATCCAATAATTCCAATTATTTAATTAAATTAATAAATATAATATTAACTTAAATTAAATAATTATCTTATTTTAATCGGGGTGTTACAACTCTCCCCCACTAAAAGAGTTTTCGTCCTCGAAAACATACCTCAAGCGAATAACTCTGGATAGGACTCCTTCATCTGACTCTCAAGTTCCCAAGTCACATTGCCACCTGCTGGTCCTCCCCAAGCTACCTTCACCAAGGCAATCTATTTACCCCGCAACTGCTTCAACTCTCGATCCTCGATCCTCATAGGTGATGTCTCAACAGTCAGGTTATCTCTCACCTGTACATCATCTACTTGGACCACATGCGACGGATCAGGAATGTACCTCCTCAACTGAGACACATGAAAAACCTCATGCAAATTCGCAAGCGACGGCGGTAAAGCGATACGATAGGCTACCTCCCCTATCCTCTCCAAAATCTGATAAGGACCAATAAATCGAGGTGTCAACTTCTTCGACTTCAAAGCTCGACCAACCCCAGTTATCGGAGTGACACGAAGAAACACATGATCTCCCTCTTGAAACTCAAGTGACTTCCTCCTCTTGTCGTGATAACTCTTCTGACGACTCTGAGCAATTCTCATCTTCTCCTGAATCATCTTAATCTTTTCCGTAGTCTGTTGAACAATCTCCGGTCCAACCACAGCACTCTCACCGGACTCATACCAACATAAAGGTGTCCGACATCTCCTACCATACAAAGCTTCAAACGGTGCCATACCAATGCTCGAATGAAAACTATTGTTGTAGGTAAACTCAATCAAAGGTAAGTAACAATCCCAAGCACCTCCCTTTTCCAAAACACAAGCCCTCAAAAGATCCTCTAGTGACTGAATCGTCCTCTCAGTCTGACCATCAGTCTGCGGATGATATGCAGAACTCAATCTCAGCTTAGTTCCCAAAGCCCTCTGCAAACCTTCCCAGAACTTCGATGTAAATCTAGGATCTCTGTCCGAAACAATACTCGACGGAATACCATGCAAACTTACAATCTTCTCAATATACAACTCGGCTAATCTCTCTAACGGATAATCCATTCTGATCGGAATGAAATGAGCCGATTTCGTCAATTGTCAACAATCACCCAAATAGCTTCAAAATTCTTAATTGTCCTCGGTAAACCAGAAACAAAATCCATACTGATACTATCCCACTTCCACTCTGGAATAGCCAACGGTTGCATTAGCCCAGACGGCTTCTGATGCTCAATCTTTGACTTCTGACAAGTCAAACAGGAATAAACAAAACTCGCAATTTCTCTTTTCATTCCCGGCCACCAAAATAACTTTTTCAAATCATGATACATCTTCGTAGCTCCAGGATGAATACTCAGGCCACTACGATGTCCTTCCTCAAGAATACTCTTCTTAAGTTCGGTAACATCCGGAATACACACCCGATTACCAAATTTCAAAACACCATTCTCATCAACTCTGAATTCACCACCTTGACCTTGATTCACTAGAGTCAACTTATCAACCAAAAGCACATCGGATTTCTGACTCTCTCTAATCTCATCCAGAATACCACTTGTTAACTTCAACATTCCCAATTTAACACTATTGTGAGTACTCTCACACACCAAACTCAAGTCTCTAAACTGCTCAATTAAATCCAATTCTTTAACCATTAACATAGACATATGCAATGATTTCCGACTCAATGCATCAGCCACTACGTTTGCTTTACCCGGATGGTAATTCAAACCAAAGTCATAATCCTTCATAAACTCTAACCATCTCCTCTGTCTCATATTCAGCTCTTTCTGATCAAACAAATACTTTAAACTCTTATGATCACTGAAAACCTCAAATCTTGACCCATACAAGTAATGTCTCCATAACTTCAGAACAAATACCACAGCTGCCAACTCTAAATCGTGTGTCGGATTGTTCCTCTCATGAACCCTCAGCTGTCTCGAAGCATAAGCTATAACCTGCTTATTCTGCATCAACACACCACCCAAACCCAACAATGAAGCATCACAGTAAACCTCAAATGATTCCGACGAACTCGGTAATATCAGAATAGGAGCAGTAGTTAACCTTCTCTTTAACTCTTGGAAACCTTCTTCACATTTTGAGTCCCAAACAAACGCTTGCCCCTTTCTAGTCAACATCGTCAACGGTAACGCCAACTTAGAAAATCCCTCAATGAACTTCCTATAATAACCTGCCAGTCCAAGAAAACTCCTTATCTCAGAAACTGACTTCGGAGCTTCCCACTTAGATACCGCTTCTATCTTAGAAGGATCAACAACAACACCATCTCTTGAAATCACATGACCAAGGAAACTAACCTCTTCTAACCAAAATTCACACTTGGACAGTTTAGCAAATAACTTCTTTTCTCGTAGAACTCCTAAAACCACTCTCAAATGTTCAGCATGCTCTTCTTCAGATTTCGAATACACCAAAATATCATCAATAAACACCACAACAAACTGATCTAGGCACGGATGGAAAATCCTATTCATATACTCCATAAATACTCCAGGCGCATTAGTCACACCAAAAGGCATTACAGAATACTCATAATGTCCATACCTTGTCCTGAAGGCAGTCTTCTGAATATCCTCAGTTTTCACACGTATCTGATGATATCCCGATCTCAAATCTATTTTGCTGAACACACTCGCACCAACTAACTGATCCATCAAATCATCAATCCTCGGCAAAGGATACCGATTCTTGATTGTCACTTTATTCAGTTGCCTGTAGTCCACACACAACCTCATAGTACCTTCTTTCTTCTTAACCAATAACACTGGTGCACCCCACGGTGACACACTCGGACGAATAAATTTCTTATCCAACAGATCTTCCAGCTGACTCTTCAATTCAGCTAACTCAACAGCAGACATACGGTACGGAGCCATCGATATCGGCCTAGTACCAGGTACCAAATCAATCGAGAACTCAACTTCACGCTCTGGCGGTAATTCATTCACTTCTTCCGGAAACACATCAGGGAAATCACACACCACAGCTAGATCGCAAATCGCCAGTTTATCTTTAGCCTCCAAAGTCGCTGACAGCATAAACAACTCTGCCCCATCGGCTACTTCCTCATTCACCTGCCTCGCTGATAGAAACAAATCCTTTCCTTCCTCAATCTCAGGAAAGATCACAGTCTTATCAAAACAGTTGATATAAACTCGGTTACACACCAACCAGTTCATACCCAGAATAACATCAATCTGCACTAGTGGAAGACACACTAGGTCCATCCCAAAGTCTCTACCAAAAATACTCAAAGGACAATTTAAACAAACTGAAGTAGTAGTTACTGAACCCTTCGCAGGAGTATCAATCACCATACTTCCATGCATCTCAGATATCTCTAACTTAAGTTTCACAGCACAATCCAAAGATATAAAGGAATGAGTCGCACCGGTGTCAATAATAGCTACAAGAGGAAAGCCATTAATATAACACGTACCTCGGATCAAACGATCGTCTGCAGAAGTCTCAGAACCCAATAAAGCAAAGACCTTGCCTCCCGACTGGTTCTCTTTCTTCGGATTAGGACACTGTGGACTGATATGACCCACCTCTCCACAGTTGAAACAAGTCACAGTCTTCGACCGGCACTCTGCAGCCAAATGACCACCCTTTCCACACTTGAAACACTTCCTCTCAGCACTGGTACACTCATGGACACGATGTCCAGCCTGACCACATCTGAAACACTTAGCAGGGGCACTGGAGTCTCCCCCACTAAGCCTCTTCATCCCACTCTGTCTCTGGAAACCTTTGCCAGCTGCATACGGTTTCCCACGATCATTCTGATTCTTGCCCTTCCTATCAACCCTCTGCTGATAGCTCTCCGCTCTGGCCTTGGTATCCTATTCAAAAATCCTGCAACAGTCAACCAAATCAGAAAACACTCTAATCCGTTGATACCCAATAGCCTGCTTAATCTCGGGACGTAACCCGTTCTCAAACTTCACACATTTCGAGAATTCCCCAGTAGCCTCATCATAGGGAGTGTAATACTTCGACAGCTCTGTGAACTTAGCAGCATACTCAGTAACAGACCGATTGCCCTGCTTCAATTCTAAGAACTCTATCTCTTTCTTTCCTCTGACATCCTCTGGAAAATACTTCCTCAGGAATCTCTCTCTGAACACAGCCCAAGTGATCTCAGCATTCCCAGCAGATTCCAACTCAGTGCGGGTAGCAACCCACCAATCATCTGCTTCTTCTGACAGCATATGCGTACCGAACCTAACCTTCTGGTTATCGGCACACTCAGTCACTCGGAAGATCCTCTCGATCTCCTTCAACCACTTCTGAGCACCATCTGGATCGTATGCTCCCTTGAACATTGGAGGATTGTTCTTCTGGAACTCACTCAGTTGACGAGCAACTCCCATTCCCACAACATTCGGATTCCCTCCAAGTACTCCAGCTAGCATACGCAGAGCCTCAGCAATCGCAGCATCGTCTCTACCTCTTCCAGCCATCTCTATTCTGAAAACCCAATCAAGCTAAAACAATAAGTACTGATAGGGTCACACAACACCTATCCCGTACAAGGAAACAGAATAATTACGACTCGACTCGACCGACTATGCTCTGATACCACTAATGTAACACCCTTCTAAAATACCCCAAAATATTTAATTAAAATAGCAATATATCAATCAGAGTAATCATGCAAGTAAGGGTGTCACACAATCATTTCACACCATTCACCATAATAACTGTCATGCTCTTTTATTAATTCAAAACATAAAGTATTTGCACAATACGCAGCGGATAGAAATCAAATCAATCATGCAAAACATGTAACACATTACATGTAAAATTATTCAACAAGGCAAAACATCCCGTCCCGATGTTACATCTATCAGAGCATGACCCACTAAGGAGACTACACTAGACTCCAAGCACTAGCTTCTACTCAATCACTGCTCGTTACCTGAAAAATAGTTGTAAGGGTGAGTTCCTCAATCGATATAATAAGCATTATAAAATATCATGTAATGCTAAGTAAATGAACACATCTCATCACCCTAATCATATCACACATCCAGTAACGGCAACATCAACTCATACTCATAATCATGCTCAACATACACATCAAAACACACGTATAATATTGGAACACATCCATTCATATTATACACAATACATACATTATGCAATGAGACTCCATGCATGCGGTACCGACTATTTGTGAACATATAGTTCACCTCACCGATCAAATCCAGATACGGCTACCAAGCCCACTAGTCCCACTCATTTGAGACCTAGTGACTCACTCACTAATTCCTCACCATGGGAATTAGCTACCACCCCAAGGGCTATGCTATGCACGTTAATCACCTAGCATGCAAACATCAACAACAATCTACAATGATTTACTCACTAATTCCTCACCATGGGAATTAGCTACCACCATAAAGGCCACAACATGCATGCTAATTCACCTAGCAAGGCAACATCATCAACAACAATCCACAATGGACATATGCTCACACTCTAAGCCATAAAACAGTCCATTCACCAACACATGCATAATATATACATTCACAACATTATGCATATTTTCACACATCATCAGCATATTTATCACATAATCATATCATGTCATGCCAATTAATCCAACACAGTATTAGCACACTCTACTAATACCTATCCTACTCAAAACAACGGGAAATGATCCCTACTATATCACATACCGATATAGGCCAACCATCAAATATGTACACAACATTTAAATACCAATTTTTCCAATTTCCAACAGTGTTAACCGGTTAACGCCCTGGGTTAACCGGTTAACGCAACACAGAACACGCTTTCTGGCAAAACTCAACAGTGTTAACCGGTTAACGCTCTGGGTTAACCGGTTAACGCAGACAGAACAACAATTTTCACAAATCACAACAGTGTTAACCGGTTAACGCCCTGGGTTAACCGGTTAACGCAAGCAAAACAGCAATACCTCACAATTCCTAACAGTGTTAACCGGTTAACACCCTGGGTTAACCGGTTAACGCAAGACAGAAAGCTGTCCCTGCGCTAACACGAAGCAGAATGCAGAATTCTCCGCATTTTCCGCCGTTGGAGGACTTCCGGACCTCCGATTCCAATTCCGTAAAAAGCTATACGTTCGGAAAATCACAACACACTCAAATACAGATTCAATCACAGCTTTATCACAACTTACCCAACACAATTTTTCAATATTCAACGTTCCAATTAGGGTCAATTCAACGGTTTATCACTACCCATTACATGTTAACCCATAATACCCATTAAACGACGATAAACCCCCCTTACCTGAGTTAATCCGGCGAATCTTTAATCTTCAAGCTCTTCTCTTCTCCAACCTTCTTCCTCTTGCTCTGCCTCTTTGCCCTTTTCCTCTTTTCAGCCGCTTCTCTGCTTTTTCACGTAAAAACCCTTTCTTTACCAAATGGAACTCTTTTTCTTATTTCCAACATATATATTTTCCAATAATTATTATTCCAATAATTATAATAATCCAATAATTCCAATTATTTAATTAAATTAATAAATATAATATTAACTTAAATTAAATAATTATCTTATTTTAATCGGGGTGTTACAGCAAGGAGTCAACATTTAGTTTTCTTAAGCTAGCCAAAAAAGAACCTTAAAATCTTATGCAACAAAAACTGTCATGAATAATGAATAAGCTTTGCAAGTCCCGCATCGTTTTCTTCTTGTATTATGTAAATGTTTATAAAGCTTCATCAAATATTGTGTATTGCATAAGTAGGTTGGAATGAAAGTGGGCATTTGAGAGTTAAGTATATCTTGCAATGAAATGAACTTTAGGTCCTAGATAATTTTCCAAAATCTTAACTAATTAAATATCAATTTAAATTATTAATTCTTTAAAACATTATTAAAAATATTAAATTAGTTAAAAATATTATTAAATATCAAAATATCCTAGTCATCAATGACAAATAATTAAAAATAATTTTTTTTATTCTAATAATCATTACCACCCTATGCAAAACTGGATGGAGACTACAAAAATCCGAAGACCTTCAAAACTAAGGGACTAAAATCGCTAGTTTTGTAACAGGGGGACCAAAAGTGCAACATATTCTTAACACAAACAAAAAATGTAAAAATAAACAAAAAAGAAAAATAGAGTGATTTTACATTGTTTTTTTTTTTGTAAAATAATAAAAAAATTCAGACTATAATTAGTAAACTTTTGACTAACAAAAAAAACAATGTTTTAATATATTACATTTTTTTATGAAAAAGTTTTATCTTACATAGTATTGAATAATTTCCCATGTACAACTTCGAACCAATATAGATAATGCATTATGAAAATTTACAATGAATAAAAGAATAAGATAACATGTTAAAAAGGGACAGAGAGATAGCAAGAGAGTGAGAGAAATTGGGTGACATATGAAAAGAGATGTTAAATATTCATTTGTGACATATGCTCAAAATTAATACTTTCTTTTTATCAAAACACTATCTTTTCTCATTATATTTTTTTAATTAATTTATATCTACAATCTATCTATAACTAAAATTAACTTAATTTTTTTTATATAATTAAGTTACAATGACTCAATTTCTCACACCATTTTACATTTCAACGCTTAGTTACTATGAAATATTTTTATTTATTTTTCCAACATGTTTCTTTTTATTGATTATCCATTTTTAATTTATTTTGCTTACCTTCTTCTTCGTATTTTTCATTTTTTAGTTTAGATTTATATTTTTAACATATGTTTTACAAATATCATTTTATGAGTAACTTTTTTTAAAAAGATATATTTATTTTAAAGAAAATCTATATTTATTACTATTTTTCAACATAATTAGTGAATTTATGTTGCTTATAAATTACATACGTATTTGGCAGTTATATTAACAAAATAGAAAATAATACCCGTCAAATATCAAGTCAACAACAAAGGTAAGAAGAGCCAAAAATGAAAGGAAGAGGAGATAAAATATGAGCAATGAGCAGAAAGAAAATCATTTGTCGAGACGACATGAAAATTATAGGCGGCGGAAAGAGCAAGCGAAACAAACTCAAACATCTCGCACTATAAATAGTCAGTCGAGAGTTCCATTTCAAAATTTTACAAATATGACTTTTCCAAGATCACAGTTTCAAGGAACTCATGACAGTGAAACCGAACCAAGTAGAATTATACATGTTAATAATGCTGCACTCGGTTGGTGATGATCAATATAGACATTATATATTACATTGTATAATTTTGTTCGCTTTCGTCATATCTCATTTTATGTATTTAAACCCGCATATCGTAATTGCGCATCATCTAATCAATGAAACAACATGAGTCAATTTGATATAGGTATAAGGGATATTGTTCTAAGTATGCGAGTAATAACGTTTACACACACACACACACACACACACACACACACACACACACACACACACACACACACACACACACACACACACACACACACACACATATATATATATATATATATATATATATATATATATATATATATATATATATATATATATATATATATATATATATATATATATATATATATTAATTATTATTTTTGTATCAAATGATATGGATTTTGATGAAGCTTTGGAGGATGCAGTAATATCATATGTTAACATGGATGCCAAAGAAAATTGTGCATCATCATGTTGTCCTCAAGTTATGTTCATAAACATTTTGTGTCAAATAAATGTATCTTTTATTCAAGTGACATAAAATTTAAAATCATGCAATATTAAAATATTCTAATTGAGGCATCTTGCGTATATTTTTTATTTGAATTTTAGATTTTAGATAATATTTAGCAATCAATATCAAAATCCTTCCTATAGAATCAGGACATGATTTTAGAGCAACGCACAATATTGCTCGAATTCAAAAATAACATGATGATGGCAAAATCTCGGTTGCCTCATCCAATTACATGTAGACACTACAATGCAAGATTGTTTCATCATGAATTACGTGGCACACACTGTACTGGTGGAAAGGTATCATTTTCACGAGTTAATGCTCCTATAGAACTGCAACAATTATTTTTGGATGGTTCAACTGAAGGAAAACATTTTAGGCAACATATTCGAAGTTATAACTATGTGCTCTCATTCACTTCAATTTGTGTTCATGTTGATAAGAATATTCTTGCATCTGGTCGTGGTATATACATATTTCATGCTCAAGGTGCTTTTTACCATAACATAGGAGGTTTCTATCCAAATGATGGTGTTAGGTCGTGTTTCTTGCAACTATACATCTACGACATCGATAATGAGCTACACAATAGAATGCAGGAAAATCCACAACTGCACCAAAATGTAGTTCACAAATTACAGAAAATGCTCCATCAGTTTAATCCTTTTGTAATTAGGTTCAAGCAACTGTCACTACTTCCAAATATCAATGAATATAGCCTCATACTTAAGGAGCGTCCAAGTAGTCACCACTAATACAATCTTCCAACTGTAGAACAAGTTACGACAATTATTGTTGGATGTGATGCATATTCTATGGAATATGGAAGGGATATTAATTTCATTCGTCATGATGGAAATCTCAAGAAAGTTCAAGAGACAAAAGGATATTATGATCCTTTGCAATACCATATATTGTTTCCATTTGGGACGCATGGTTGGGACGTCAACACAACAAATTGTAATGGACGAAGAGTGTCATGTCAAGCATATTACAATTACATGCTTCAGGTAAATTTAGATTAAGTTTAGTATATAGTATACTTAACTAAGCATTGTTTAAAAAACTTTACATTTAGCACCGATATTTTTTTCAATCAACTCTAGATTCGTCTAAATGATCAATCAATGTTGTTAAATGCGAGTCGACTATTGCAACAATATGTTGTAGACAATTATGTCAAAATTGAATCAGGGAAGTTAAGGTAGATTAAAGAGCATCAAAGTGATATACGTGCTGAATTGCACCAAGGTTTACAGGATGCTTTGCATGTTGGTGAAACTAATGCAGGTACAAATTCATATAGCATAAATACAAAATTTTAGATTAATAATTAGTTGTACTTATAATGTTAATCATTCATGTATTCTAATACTAATGCATTTCATGAATCATCGTAAAAAACATTGGAAAAAGAAAAATATTGCCATCATCATTTATTGGCGGTCGTCCAGACATGACACATCGTTATGAAGATGGCATGGCTATTGTTCTAAATAGTGATAAACCATATATTTTTCTTACAATGACATGCAATCCTTCTTGGAGTGAGATAACATCAGAATTTTTTCCTTTTCAAACACCACAAGATCGTCCAGATTTGGTAACAAGAATATTTCGTTCGAAATTCGAGCAATTGAAGGATGATGTTATTAATAAAGGAGTCTTGGGGAAAGTTAAAAGCTACATGTATGTCACTGAATTTCAAAAGTGAGGATTGCCGCATGTGCATATGTTGTTGGTCTTAGAAAGTAACGACAAGTTGCGTGACCCAAAAGAGTATGATAGTATGGTAAGAGCATAAATACCTAAATTAGAATGTGAACCACAGTTGCATGAAACTTTTGTAAAACATATGATTCACAAACCTTGTGCAATTATCAACCGAAAGTCTCCATGTATGAAAGACGAACATTATAAAAAAAGGTATCCCAAACAATTCTTGCATGAAACACGTCAAGGCATTGACTCATATCCCGAGTATATGAGAAGGTTTGATGAATCTATATTGTTAGGTAGAGATAAGTTTGTCGATAATAGAGGGATGGTTCCTTATAACCCTTGGTTATTGTTAAAGTATGACTGTCACATCAATGTAGAGATTTGCATTAGCATTTAAAATATCAAGTAACTATACAAATATGTGTACAAGGGCCCTGATCGTGTGGCTATGGAGGTTCATAAAGGATCATGCATGGATTAAGTTCAGCAATATGTTGGTGCAAGATGGATTTGTGATCTCGAGGCATTGTGGAAAATATTTTGATTCACTCTTTACTGATTATATCCTTCGGTTGAAAGATTTCAGATCCACTTGCCGAACCGCCATAAAGTACGCTTTTATGATCATCAACGAATTACAGATGTGTTAAATAATGAACGCAACTCCAAAACAATGCTCACACAATTTTTTTCATTGAACCTACGAGATCCACAAGCAAGAACTTATCTTTATAGAGAGATTGCAAAGCATTATTGTTGGAACAAGCGGGACATGTAATGGCGTCGTAGGCGGTCAACAAGAAAAGTTATCGGGAGATCTATACAGTATCACCTTCGAAGGGAGAGAAGTTTTACTTGCGACTGTTGTTATCTCATGTCACGGGTCCAACCAGTTGGGAATATCTTCTTACAAATAATGGCACGAGTTCCAATACATTCAAAAAATCAGTCGAGGATAGGGGATTTCTAGATACTGATCATAATATTCGTGATTGTTTGGTTGAGGCTACGAGTCTCCGAATGCCATATGCTTTATGGAGGTTATTTGTGACGATTATAATATTTTGTGAACCTACTGATGTTATAGGCCTTTGGAATGAGTTTTTTACACATATGGCAGAGAATTATCAAACAACTAACAATATTGTGGAATCAGACTTGACTAATATGTTGTTAAAGGACTTGAATGAACTCTTAAACCTGCACGGTAAAAATATTGAAGATTATGATCTACCATCTTTACCCCCTAATACAGTAGACGGAGATGCAATTCCGAGTCTCATACAAGAGGAGTTAGCGGTCGGTATCCCCAATGAAGATATTGAATATGTTGCTAAGTTAAATAATGATCAAATTATTGCATTGAAAACCATTATGAATGTAATTGTTCAAAAACACAGTGGGGTATTTTTTGTTGATGGTCCAGGAGGACCAGGTAAAACATTATTTTATCGAACATTAATGACAAGTTTAAGAAGTAGAGGAGAAGTTGTCTTAGCAACTGCATCATCTGGTATAGCTGCAACATTGTTACCCGGTGGTAGGACTGCATACTTTGGATTTAAGATACCTATTGATATACAACCGAGTTCCATTTGTGGTATTAAAAAGCAAAAAGATCTTGCAAATCTTATTAGAGTTGCTGCCACAATAATTTGGGATGAAGCACCAATGACGAACAAAAGTTGTTTGGAAGCCTTAGATCGATCATTACAAGACATTTGTAGCAACAGTGCTCCAGTTGGTGGAAAAGTTCTGATCATAGGGGGATATTTTCGTCAAGTTTTTCCTGTTGTAATAAAAGGTACTAAGGCACAAATGATTTCAGCGTGTATTGTTCAGACTCATTTATGGGATCATACCTAGATTTTGCGTCTGCGTCAAAATATGCGATCATTGCATGATCAAGAGTTTGTAAATCAGATGACATGGTGAGATTACCTTCATAGATTGGTGATGGTGTTGAACCTACCAAACCATATGACATGGTGAGGTTACCTTCATAGATTACAATCCCATGGAAAGGTGAACATTCCATACAAGTACTTATCCAACATATTTTTCTCTGATTTAGAATTGCATGGTTGGGATGCCCCGTATATGGTATAAAGAACTATTTTAACACCAATAAATGATGATGTCCAGAAATTGAATGATATGATTATCGACCAATTTCCAGGATAAGAACATAATTTGTTGTCGTTTGACGAGGTTTAAGGATATAATCATAATTTATACCAACAAGAATTCTTAAACTCAATTGCACAAGGTAGTTTGCCACCACATATTCTAAAGATAAAAAAGGGTGCACCATTGATGTTGTTACGAAATCTAGATCCTAGATATGGATTGTGTAATGGGATGTGGTTATTATGTCGTGGTTTATTTATGAATATGTTGGATGTGGAAATCTTGACAGAAAACAATGCATGAAAATGAGCTTTTTTGCCCAGAATTAAAATAAAAACATTTGCAAGTGATGGGCTTCCTTTTATCCTTAGTAGAAAATAGATTCCTGTGCGGCTAAGTTTTGCAATTACAATAAATAAATCACAAGGACAAACCATTCCAAATGTTGGAATATATCTTCCACAGTATGTTTTTAGTCATAGACAGTTATATGTAGTTTTATCTAGGGGTATTTCACAGACTACGACACGAGTTTTAACTAGGGAAGGAAAATTGAAAGGAGAAGATGGTGACTACACAAAAAATATAGTCTTCAAACAAATTCTTTTATCGCACCCACAAGTATTTATTAAGTACATTAAAAAGATTGCTCACACATTGATTTCCATTTTGGTTATACGACATACCAAGATTATATTGTATTCTTTATATCCTAACTAAATATAATTTTATTTTGCTTTAATATACAACCAAACTAGAACACAGTGAAATCTTCCAATTATGTAAGGAGTTTAGACGAAAGAATGTTGAAACTTGCTTCGGCATAAAAGTAAGTTATACTTGATAATTTATTTTATGCTTTTATGTTAGACAATTGGGTCATACTCATTCTCACTATTATGTAATATTTTAGATAGGAGGCTTTGAAGATAAATGGAACACATGGAAGTATGAACAAACAATTTCATCCATCAGAAAACTCGACAATAAGGTGTATTTACCTTTTCCACAATACGTATAAAACCAAATCTAGATAATAAGGCTTTGAATGCATTTGAATTTAACTTCTGTAAGTGGTTTATGTAAATAAAACCATATATATATTTACTAAGTCAATTGTTTTTTTACCAGAAATCCAGATAATTCGGAAACAAGTCATAGTTGTTGTTCTACCAAATCTAGACTAAAACAAAGTATCTCCATTCTCCAGGTATACATTTATTTGTGTCATAATAAACCATATTATATTCAAACGTGTCAAATGTTTTGAATGTATTTCTTTGATGATATGATATTTCATCATGTATTTGTAATTTTTTAAATCTCAAGAGCACATTGATAAAGGGATGTACGAAGAATTGATTCGAATCTTTATAAGGTAAAAAAAAACTATATTAAACTACTTACTATTAATTTTACTATCTTTTTCTCTAAAAAAATTCTAATTTAAGAGTCTTACATTTTTTCTTTACTACGGAAAAAAATTGCAGGGAAAAAGAAAATACTTCGAATAAAGATTTCATGTTCAACATTCCTCTTAAAGAACGTCATTGATTACACAATATTAATAGTACTTCGCATGCTTCAATATAATTTTTAATATCTTTGTTTACCATTTTCAAAGTATAATAATATTATTTTTAATGCGACGTACAATACAAACCTCATAAAAAGTAAAATATACATTTATTTTCTCTGTTGTGCACATTAAAAAAAGCGGGCAGACGGACACGAGAGTGCCCTCTGAACGATGGTCTTCTATAATGACGTAGATATGGTTTATATTCCTTGGAAAGAGAATTTTAGTTACAAAGTAGTGAAGGATCCTAACCTTTGGTTTCAAGTGTATGGATTTGAAAATGAATTTCTTTTTCTCCATAGGATTGATGACAAGAGTATTAAGGGTTGTGAAGTGTTTGAAGATTCTAAATACTAGGGGCCTATCAAGGATGTAGGACTTTTCTACAATAGGTATCTCAAAGATTATTCCAAAGATCTTTGTGAATGTCTATTTCTACTCCCCTTACAGTTCTTAGTGAGGTTACAACAATCCTTATGTTTAGGTAGAATTCTCTTACAAGATTTGGGAAGGACTATCTAATACTTGAGCGAACAAATCTTTTATAGAGGCTTGACATATTTGATGATATGGTTTGTGGAAATTTAAGAGGATTGACTCCATGTGCCAAGGATAAATTACCTTCCTCGCTACAATTATCATCTTCTCTTCTTGCTTTATATTTATCAGTCTAGTAACGAACACATTCCTTCTTGGTGTTTCTCTGGATTTTTGGCTTGAGAAGACTATGATGATTCTTACGGCAAAAGAACTCACACAAGAGAGAAACTAGAAGAGATGAATTTTAAGATGTGTATACCCCGAAATTCTTAAAGCCGATTTATAAGTCATGGGGGGCGAGAGGTGAAAGTCGGACGTAACGGGTACTTGAAAAAGATAATTATTACCGGGTTGCTACTTATGAGACAAATAGTAGCCCAAATCATAGAGTTCTCAGAGACACATTTCTGGATGGTGAGTACAATCAGTATAATGGTTGTAGGGTATGTACATCCCAAAATTTGATATGCCCGAGATGACTTACTTATGTAGAGTTTCTCTCTGCCCATAAACTGTGGAAAACTTCTTATTTCCTTTGCAACTGCAAAATACTGTGAATACAATGTTATGAATGCTATATTCACTTCATTACAAAAATAAGGGTTACTCCCTTTATTTATAGATTTAGGTTAACTTGGACCTCAAGCCAAAGTCCAAAACTATAAAAGCCGAAATTAGCTAACACTACTAAAATAGGCCTAAGTCGAAATTCTGTGTGAAGCAACATGCTTTGGCACTTCGACACACTAACACAACTTAACATACTAGGTGGTTCGACACTTCCTTACTCTGTCGAGCAACCTGTTTCGACACAAGGAATTACAATTCAACACACCACCTAATTCATTGTGTCTAAGCTATCTACATTCATCATAGCTCTTAGTCTTGTGAACACATCGACATGCACTCCCTTCGTCATGATGTCTGCAATCTGATTCTCAGTTCTGCAGTGTTCCACATTCATCTTCACATCTCCTACCTGCTCTCGAAGAATAATGGAACCTCATTTAGATGTGCTTGCTTTGACCATGTGATATCGGATTCTTTGCCAAATTGATAGCTGACATGCTGTCGATCTTCATGGTAATTGCTCCATGACTCTTCGTTGTTATCTCTTCGACCAGATTCACCATCCATGTTGCTTGACATGCACAAAGAGAAGTAGTTATGTATTCTGCTTCGCACGATGATAATGCCACTACTGGCTCTTTTCTCGAACTCCAAGCAACTGGTGCACCACATAGCATAAACACATAGCCCGCTGTGGATTTCCGATCCTCAGCATCACTACACCAACTTGAGTCGGTGTATCCCACTAATTTGCATTCTTTTCCTTCATCAGATGCAGGAAACAAAATGCCATAGTCGAGAGTTCCTTTCAGATACCTTGGTATCTTCTTCGCCGCTGTTAGATGTGATACCTTTGGCTTCTACATGAGCCTACTCACCATACCTACATTGTATGCTAAGTCAGGCCTTGTGTGATAAAGGTATCGAAGTGACACAATAAGTCTTCTATATTGGGTTGGATCGACATCATCTTCATCTAAATCTTTCGACAATTGTAATTTGGGCTCAGCTGGAGTCGAAGTTGGGTTGCAATCTTCAATCTCAAATCTCTTGAGAATTTCGCCTTCATACCTTCTTTGATGTATCATCAAACCTCTACCACTCTTGTAGAACTCGATGCCAAGGAAATATGAAATGTTACCCATATCTGACATTTCAAATTCCTTATTGAGATCACCTTTGAAGTTTTCGATCTCCTTCTTGCAACTACCTGTTATCAACAGGTCATCGACATAGAGGCATACTATAAGCAATTCATTATTGCTTCTTCTTACATATACTCCATGTTCAGATTTGTACTTCACAAATTCCTTCTCCCTTACAAAACCATATATCTTTTTGTTCCAAGCTCTTGGAGCTTGTTTAAGTCCGCTTAGGGCTTTATGCAGCCTGAACACCTTTCTTTCTTCGCCATGTTTCACAAACCCAGTTGGTTGTGCAACATAAACTTCTTCTTCTAAGAGGCCATTAAGGAACGCCCATTTCACAATCATCTGACACATCTTCCAGTTGTTCATGTTTGCTAGACTAATAACCAACCTGATTGTTTCGATCCTAGCAACATGTGCAAAAACTTCATCGAAATCGATTCCTTCTTTTTGAAGAAATCCTTTCGCCACAACTCTCGCCTTGTGTCGAGTCACTTATCCTCCGGGATTCAAATTCACCTTGTATACCCACTTCACATCGATTTCCTTCTTGTCTTAGGGCATTTCGACAAGTGACCAAGTGTTGTTGACTTCGATTGAATTTAGGTCTTCATCTATTGCTTTCATCCAATTCGAATCTTTCAATGCCTTAGTTGCATTGACAGGTTCGACATCTGCGTAGAAAGCATAATGTACCAGCTCACCTTCTTCAATGACCACATCATCTCATGTAATCACACATTCTTGCAACCTTGCAGGCACGTGGCTTGTTCTTTGAGGTCTGCTTGTGCTTGTTTCACCTCTGACTTCTTCTTGTCGAACTTCTCTTTCGACTTCACTAGTTGGTTCGTCACAAAAGATTCTCACTGAATCTTTCTTGACATTCTGAGTCCAATCCCATTCTCTAAGCTCATCCATGATCACGTCCTTGCTGATCACCACTTGCTTATTCACTGGGTCGAACAACTTGTATCCTCCAATCGAATGATATCCTATCAGGATCATCTGATTCGACTTGTCATCAAGTTTTCTTCTCAACTGATCTGTCACATGTCTATATGTTATAGATCCAAACACCCTGAGATGACTAAAGCTAGGCTTGACACCAGACCAACATTATGCTGGCGACTCCCTTTCAACATACTTCTAACCATATTCATAATGGTTATATTCTTCCTCTCTGCGACTCCATTCTGCTGTGGAGTGTAGGGTGGCACCACCTCATGCACAATCCCTTCTTTCATACATAATGCATCAAAGTCCTTTGACACATATTCTCCACCACCGTCAGTTCTCAAAATCTTGATCTTTTGACAGTTCTGTCTTTCGACCATAAATTTAAACTCGGCAAATACCTCGATCACTTCACTTTTTTTCTAGATCAGGTAAGACTGCAGTTTTTGACTGAAATCATCTATAAATGTAACAAAGTATTTGTCACCTCCAATCGAATCCACCTGGAGAGGACCACATACATCAGAGTATATGACTTCAAGAATTGCCTTCGACTTATTTCTTGCATCCTTACTGAAGTTGTTCTTATGCTGCTTCGCTTGCACGCATTCTTCACACACTTCGTTTGGAATGTCGATTTCTGGTAATCCTGAAACCATATTTCTTCTCTTCAAATATCTGATTTCTTTAAAATTGAGATGGCCAAGTCTATAATGCCATATCCATTCATCTTTGTTGGCTGCTGTTGCAAGGCACATATGCTCCATCATATTAAGCTCAATCTTGAAGGTTCTATTCTAATACATTGGAGCCTTCAAGATCAACCTTCCATTTGAGTCGAGAACTCTCATCAGCTTGTCTTCGATCAACGCCTTGTAGTTCTTTTCGACCAACTTCCCTATGTTGAGCAAATTACTCTTCATGCCTGGTATGTACAAAACATTTGAAATTATTGACCTCTTGCCATCTTTCCTTATAATCAGAACATCACCAACACCTTCAGCTGCTAGAGTGTTGTCATTTGCAAATTTCACCATGTTCTTCATTGAGGGCTTTATGTTGATAAACCAATCTTTTCTTCCAAACATATGTGATGAGCATCCTGAGTCCAAGTACCACTGGTCCTTGAATCTCTCTTCTTCTCTTGTTGTGACCATCAACAATGTCTCTTCTTCTTCATGTTTCGCCAGCTTTGCATAAGTTTCTTGATTCTTCTGCTTTTATGGACAATCACTAGAATAGTGACCATAGCTTTGACAATTGTAACACTGAATGTGACTCTTGTCTGGCTTTTGACAACCACCTCTTCCTCTACCTGCAACACCACCTCTTTGGTTGCCTTGGTTCCAGGGTTTTCTCTTATTCGACCAGTTTCCTTCTTGCTGATTTCGAGCAGCCAGATTGTTGTAACCTCTTATGCCTTTGTTGCCATTCCAGCTTCCTTTGTCTTTTCTTTCTTTTGTTGATTGAGCATGTAAAGCCATATCACTCTTCGACTTTCCTACAGCTCTTTCAACCATTCTTTGTTCATGAGATTCAAGCATCCCTTAAAGCTCTTCCTTTGTCAGGTTTGACAAATCTTTTGACTCTTATGTGGCTACTACCACGTGATCGAACTTTGGAGCCAACGACCTCAAGATCTTTCCAACAACAGATCTTGATGTCAACACTTCTCCACATACCTTGATTTGATTCACCAGTTTCGTAACCTTGGTGAAAAAATCAGTTATGCTTTCATTAACTTCCATCTGAAGCAATTCATACGTTCTTTTGTGAGTTTATAACCTCACCTCTTTCACCTTCTCTGCATCTCCAAACGATTTCTCCAGAATTTCCCATGCTTCTTTGGCTGACTCTACATCACTAACATTTTTAAAGTTATCAGCATCAACACATTGATGGATTATAAAGAGAGTTTTATAATCTTTCTTGTTCAATTCTTTATGTGCAGCCTTTTCTTGATTCGTCGCGGCTTCTGCAATCGTTGCTACTCCTTCCTTCATAAGATCCCAAAGATCTTAACAAAACACAACCTTTATCTGCTTGCACCAATTCTCATAATTGTTGTTCTTGAAAATCAGAAGATTTGCTGGAAAATGTCCGTTTGGATGATTTGTTACCATGGTGATTTTCTTCCCACGAATCGATTAAGCCGGAGCACTTGATACCAGATGTTGGAAATCCCCAAAAATCTATGGAGAATTTCAATCAATCTTAATGAACAAGATTGTTATTACCCACACAATAGCAATGAAAAGAAAAGAACTATGGAGAAAGAAAGAGTGTAAAGAACGATAAAGGAGAAAAAAAATTAAAATTCTGCAGAGTTTCTCTCTACCCACAAACTGTGGAAAACTTCTTATTCACTTTGCAACTGTAAAATACTATGAATACAATGTTATGAATACTCTATTCACTTCATTACAAAAATAAGGGTTACTCCCTCTATTTATAGATTTATGTTAACTTAGACCTCAAGGCAAAACCAAAAACTATAAAAGCCCAAAATAGTTAACACTACTAAAATAGGCCGAAGTCGAAATTTTGTGTGAAGCAACATGTTTCGACACTTCGACACACTAACAGAAATTAATAAATTAGGTGGTTTGACATTTCCTTACTCTATCGAGCAACCTGCTTCGATACAAGGAATTACAATTCAACGAATCCTAACATTGACTTCATGAGATGGCCACGTAATCAACCAAACAATCTCCTCTCCGAGGAGAGCAGGTTCTCTTTGTTTTAAGCTTGCAATAATTTTTTTTGTTTACCCTTTTTTTCTACCGTATTTATAAAGGGGAAGAAGACAAGTCACGAGCACCATGACAAGCACTTACGTATAAAGGTAAAACTATTATATTGTTTGCTTCATGTTGAAAGGTTGGTATAATCATCCGTTCTTTTAATTCTCTGCAAAGTGAATCTATAACATGCACGATAACTATAATACCCCTTTACTACCATTAGGCCATTCTTAGAGTTGGTTTTAAATTCTTAGACCCGCATAACCAGATTGGTATCTTCCTTGTTCAAAAGGAGAAAGACATCACTATGTGGTATTAGCTACACCTTGTTCAAAAGGAGAAAGACATCACTATGTGGTATTAGGTACACGTCTTGCGTATTTCTCTCCGAAGTCGTTTCTTACGTTTTAATAGATGATAAAAATATCATAATTTGGCATAGCCAATTACGTTAGTTCTCACAACACTCCATAAATGTTCTTAAGAATTCGGTAGTCCTTATTTATATAATGTCGGCAGAAAACGATTTTTTTAGCATGGTAACCATAGCCACGTTGATAATACTTTACGATGACTCCTACAAAAAAAGGGCTACGGACTTGCATTACGACTTTATCTATTGCCGCCTTGAAAGGACTTTTATTGATATTGTTTTTGGGATATCCAATATGGTGTGTATTACCAATGTCATGATCTAATCATGTACACTACTCAAGAGCTTATTTATTTAGTTATTTGAATTTTAGAGTATATACGTAATAGTCACAAACTTGTTCGACTCAAGGACTTCATTATATAATATATAGGCATGTTAGTTGTATCTTGTCGTCGTAACTGTGATATTCTACTAATAAATATGTTAAGTTGATCACTATACAGGGTTATAAATAACTGGATAGTAAAGATTTCATATTTCTGGCATCTATGTTTTAATGTTTTACATGCATATTATGTGTTATTATGACAATTTGAATGACTTAATTAATATATGGATGTATTTATTTTTGACTTGGTGAGCTAATTCATAAGTGGACTCGGCAAGTTAATCTAGAGGACGAGGTTGATTATGGTTTGGAGCTAAGAAAATAATCAAGTTTTCACACAAAAGATTAAAAGATAACAAGTCTTGCACAAAAAGGCGAAATGTGTCACGCCACACCGGGAGTGTCAAATATAAGTTAACAGAAATCATGAATTTATCAAGCAAAATCGTCGATAAAACTAAGAGGTTGGACAAATACAAAGTGTATGTTTTAAATTAATCATCTTTATTGTCAGATAAGGCAAACTAATTTCTCTGTCGTTTGTAACTAATGACCAATTTAGAACTTACTTTAGGAAATAGGTGTCGCTCCTTTCCCATGCGAGGGCGGGAGACACCTCATCTTTTCTAACTCTTCAAATTATGTAGGGTGGTTTTCGGAAGATACTATATCCTATCGAAAAACTCGAATTTTCAATAAAAGGACATCAGATACAATGATCAAAAGAAACCAAGATGTCACACGAATTAAACAAATTGGTCAAGTAAATAAGAACCTTTGACCGGGTTATGTTAATTGAAACCTCTGAATGAATCAAAAGTCCAAGTAAATAAGAACCTCCGGTAAATCGGTCAAGTAAATAAGAAATTTGATCGGGTTATGTTAATTGAAATCTCTGACCGAATCAAAAGTCTAAGTAAATAAGAACCTCTGGCAAATTGGTCAAGTTAACACACCTCTGACCTTAAACGAAAGACCAAGTTAATATACCTCTGACATCTCAACTAAGTTAACATGCCTTTGGTCTGGTCAAGTTAGCATACCTTTGACCTTAAACAAAAGCTCAAGTAAATATACATATGGCATCCCGTTTAAATTTAACATACCTCTGACCTTAAGCGGTTTGGTTAACTTATCCTCGACCAACACCGAGATCCGATATGATCCAACCGGGGTTGGTCGGTATGTGTTTAAATGACGAGCGCCATTAGTCAGTAAGACCTGGCTCACTAGGGATTTAAATCTATACGGTACAAACCTCAGCTAAGGATAAGCTAAAGATCTGCTAGGAGCCGGCCATTCTATTTGATTTCTAGTCGAACAAATCAATTATTATCAAAGAAATAAAACGCATTAGGGCTACATAAAAATTCTAAAAGGACTAACATGGTCACAAATAAAATAATCTCATAAGGGCTCGAATATTATTGTTTAAGGATTATGAAAACGTCCAAAACATTAAAAAATGCATCTGTAAAGGATAACCAATGACAAAACAATTATGAACCAATGCTCAAATGAGAATGATCTCTAATTTTAATCGCACCAAAGATTCTCGGGAATTGGACCACAACTCACCTGAGTCATGTAAATAATGAAGCAAGACATACTCAGAATTTGACAACCTATGAACGTCTGAATCTTTTAGGATTTGGTTAATGCTAATATTCGAAAGCCCACATGAGTTATCACGATTCTAATAACAAGGCCAAACATTGGCATAGTTAAAATGGGACGTCAAATGGTCGAGATCCCGTTAGGGATTTCTGATTTCTTTTTGTCTAAAACCTATCAGGTTCTACGACGACAACGAGTAGAGATCCCATTAGGGCTCTCCAGTTTCTCTATGTCTAGAACCTACCGGGTTCTACGAGATAACAAGTCGAGATCCCAGGGGTTGTCCGACTTCTCTATTCAAGAACCTATCGTGTTCTACAATGATAAAGATTCGAAATCCCACTAGGGCTCTCTGAATTCTCTATATCTAGAACCTACTGGATTCTACGACGACAATGAGTTGAGATCCCACTAGGGCTCTCCGATTTCTCTATGTCTAGAATCTACCGGGGTCTACAACGACAACGATTCGAGATCCCACTAGGGCTCTCTAACTTCTTTATGTCTAGAACCTATTGGATTCTACGATGACAACGAGTTAAGATCCCACTAGGCTCTTCAACTTCTCCATGCTTAGAACCTACCAGGTTCTACAATGACAACGAGTCAAGTCCCATTGGGGCTCTCCGACTTCTCTTTGTCTAGAACCTATCGGGTTCTACAACGACAATTAGTCGGGATCCCACTAGGGTTCTCTGACTTCTCAATGGCTAGAGCCTACCGGATTCTACAAAAAAATTGATTGAGATTCCACTGGGTCTCTCTGATTTCTCTATGTCTAAAACCTACCGAGTTCTACGATGACAGCTGGTCGAGGTCCTACTGAGGCTCTCCGACTTCTCTATAACTTAAAACATTTTAGAAACCTTGTCGAACAGAGTCATGATGACGATTGACTTCTCCATAAAACCAAATCGGGTGGAAGTATAACCCATTCAAGAAGAAAGAATTCTGGTATTCTCTATCTGAACACTTCATTTTGTTGGGCCTCGTGATCGGGGGGCTTATGTACACCCCAAAATTCTCAAAGCCGATTTATTAGTCATTAGGGCCGAAAGGTGAAAGTCAGGCATGTCATATACTTGAAAAAGATAACGATTATCGAGTTGCTACTTATGAGATAAATAGGAGTCAGGGTCATAGAGTTCTTAGAGACACATTTCCGGACGGTGAGGACAAATCGATGTAACAACTATAGGGTATGTACATCCTAGATTATGATATGCTAGGGATGGATTTCTTATTCGGATAGACTCATATCGGATTCTAGAAGGGATAGCCAAAGGTCATTCAATGGTTATGAAATTATGATTTGTCCATTCCAGCATTCTTCCATAAATCATGGAATGTTATGACCTTCATCAATAACGGACGACTGTAACTGTTATTCTACTAATGACCATCAAACTGTTAATTATGCCCATTAAATGTGATAGTGTGAGTCTCTTGGAATTCGACAGAGGGGGAATAACATTATAAATATGGGCCACACACCAATGGAAAAGGGGGAGACATAAATACAGAAGAAAAACCAGGAAAGACAACAAAAATGGTGATCATCCCTCTCTTCAAAACAAACCTCTCAAACACCCAACTCCTATTGCATTTATGGTCTCACCTGACTCGCTTTAGGGAGATTAGCCAAAAAAATATATCATGAACAAGATGCAAGAAATAGTGAGAGAGCATACTTATTTATAGTGTGTATTCTGACGTTTTACTTGTGTATTTCTGGAAAGCAATCAGTGGAGATTATGGTGATTTAAAATCAAGGTGAAATCATTACAAATTTGGAGTGACAATGGATTGGCTAATGGCCTCAAATGATTAGTTAATCAAATCTTCTAAGATTTTGATTAATCATCACTAATTCTGAGATTTTATTGACTTTAAGTACACGTGTGGCTTGATTTGATCTGAAAATATGTGCGTAAAGCTTCTCCAATCGCTTTCTATAAGGAGAAAATCAATTGGGCTTTCGTTGTTCAGGCTCTTTGGTGTATTTTAGGCCTTGTTCTGGATTTTATTGCTTTTCTGCACCCTTATTGAGCCTTAGTGCACCTCATATATATAAACCACTTAGAAACTCATCTTTTTAAGTTATTGAAAATATTTTATTAAGATGAGCAAAATTAAATCCATCATTTTAAAGGACTAAATGGAGTTTCCCGATCATTTAAATTTTAAAATAGTGTACTACCTTTCATATCAAAAGGCTTTAATAAAAAAATTCCCTGAAGGGGAACACCAAGCATAGTATGGTGTTTCTTTCTCTACATATTATTGGATGCGAAAGTTGGTATAAACAACAGGATGAATAAGTCTATTACAAAAATATCCACTCAATTGATCACTGAGGATCATAAACATGGAAATATTCTCAAGACACTTGCTTTGATCATTGTGATTGATATTCACCATCATTGTACATTATTGGATCAGAGACTTCATACATACTCTATACTTAGAAGTATATTTTTTGCTTTGTACAAATCCAATAATAAACATTAAAGCTTCGAGCTGCAAAGTATACCTGCAAAACGCTAAAGTTTCACCTTTTTTACCTAAATATTTTTGGGTCTGGGTGCATTAGTTCCAAAAGATCTAATGTTGTAACCTTTAGATCTTTTCAATTTTATTAAACAAAAAGGCTTTAAATGGCCAACTCTTTTATAGTGTGTCTATTTATAAACTGGATAATTCTTTTTCTTGTGATATGCACATTTACTAGGTTTTCTTTCATTTGTGAATCCTAGTCCATTTCTATTTAAGGAGGATATTTGACTTGATAGGGCCAAGTCAAGATTTTCTTTTCCTTAGGTATACTTACCCAGGGTTTCAATCAAATCAACTACTTCCTTTTTTAGGGAGACACAAGTCTCACAAGTTTTTTTTTTGAGTTTCCAATTTTAGTTATTTCTATCTTTAACGATTTATTGATTTCTTCAAGAGATTTAACTGCTCCTTAAGAACTAAGTTGCATTATCTAAGTTTATCATTTTCACTAACCAACTCAGCACTCATTATAAAAAATTGTTTGTAAGATGGTTTAGTTTACTCAACAGTATCTTCCTCGTAGGACGCCTTTAAGCAAACTTCATCTTCTTCGTTAGAAGAAAGTTATTTTATGTTTATCCTTGATGTTGATGTCTTTCCTTTGTTTCTTCTTTTGAAGATTCCATTTGAAGATGCGTTTTCTTGACCATTTCTTAAACACGAGGTTCCTTCATTCGATGTTGAATTTTCTGAAGATCGTTCAACTTCTGAGTATGTTCTTTCGAAGAATTACACCGGAGTCGTTTGATAGGACTATGATGAAGTTGATGATTCTTCATTTTTTGTTTATTCATCTTTGAGTAATTAAACTGGTTCGTTCAATTTTTCTGTAATTTCCTTCTTTCTTGATTTTTCCAGAAATTCATGAAAGCTCTCATCTTTTGATTTAAGGATTTGATTAAAATTCTAACTCTTAACTCTTAGACATTGGTTAGAAAATGTTCTAATATAATTTTTAATATTTCTAAACTTTGAAAAACAATTAAAGATGGTATCTTCAAATTATTTGCCTTGTGTGTTCATTTCCTCTTGCTCGATACTCGGAGAAACTCTATATACCATTTCAAGAGTATAACACATTTCCTTGGCGGTTTTGCAATGATGAACATAGGAAAATTTACTATCATCTAGAGGCATTAATATAATACTCTTGGTTTTTAAATTTATTTCAAACTTTCTCTTTTCCTTTTTGGTCCAAAGGGAATCAGGTTTATCTACTACTTTTCCATTTACTTGGTAAGTATGGATAAACAGAACATTGATTATAGTTTCCCATGATTCATGATTTATACTTTAAATAAAAATTATAAACCTATATTTTCATGTATCAAATCTACTATTATTAAAAGGTTGAGGTGTGTATAGAAAGAACTTTTGTTAGAAGTCACCTTCCTCCTGAGACGACTAGTCCTTAAATAGGAGTCAGACTCGTATGCCACTTGTTGGACAAGTTACTTCACACATAAGAGGGGGTGACTGTGTGTTTTAGAAAAAAAATTAGGATTAAAATTATAACTTGAAAACATTTTGGATATGTTTTAGAGTTATGCAACGGAAAAATAAAATTCAGGAAGTAGAATGCAGAAAATAAAAGTTGAGGGAAGAGAGAAGACACCAGGAGTTATACAGGTTCAGACAAAAATGACTTAGTCCTGTCTCTAAGATTTGAAAGTATCCAATAAACTTAAGGGTTTTTAGTAGTTTGAACTCTTGAACCCTCTTATATAAGAAAAATGAAGTTTTTGCTAACTTTCAACCAAACAACAAATCATGAGAGAAGCGATGAGTCTTCCTTCCAAACGATGGATCAAAGTGGTTAGTCTCCTTTCCACAAGAAAATTTTATCACAGGATGATCTCAGACCTTGAGATCTTTTAACAATGGGCTGAGCTCGCAACCAAAACTGGGTTTTGTACTGAGCTAACTAAGAACCTGTGAGATTTTTTCACCGGGTTGATCTCGAACCAAAATAATATTTTTACATAGGGATGAGTTTTAACTGAAATTTTGTTTTATACCGAGATAATGAAAAAACTATGAGATTTTACCACCGGGATGATCTCGAACCATGAAAGCTTTTGAATGGGCTAAACTTTCTAACTAAAACAGTTTGATCACACAACCCCCAAACCAAATAATTTTGTGGGTTTTGATTTGAACCCAAACAAACAATCCCTAAATGGATAAAATTTTCAACCAAGGTAAAAACAAAACTTCCTTGGTGAACTTATAAATTTATCATTCAAGAATTACAACTTCATCACTTGCAAGTGACTTTCTCAAAAGCCTTACGGCTAAACTTTTAGTGAGAGAAAGTAAACAAAATATTTTTTTAGAGAGACAGTTAGAAGTAAGAAATGAAAATATGTTTCTGCATGTGAAAATATGTGGGAATGGACCTCCATTTATAGGCCAGAGGTTGTCACAAAAAAGGAAAATATTTTACGGTCAATAATGATGAGCCAATCAATTGGCATCATGCTCCAGTCGATTGGTAGGCATAAGTTAATCAACTAGTGAGTTCAAAAAGGAAAGAAATGATATTTAGTCATTACCATTCATTAATGCATTATCCTAATCGATTATGGCATATTTTTGAATTTCTCCAATCGATTTCCATAAGGTGACTATCGATTGGCACGAGCAAAAACCCGTCTATATCTTTTCTGACAGTTCCTAACTTGTCTGGAATGACTTCAAGGCATTTTTATAAATGATTTCTTGAGAAAAATAAGTTTGAAAATTTGTTTTGTGTGTGTGTGTGTGTGTGTTTAGCCATATTACTTTACGAGAATGACATTATACTTTTACAATATACTCACTCAGATATATCGTGGCAAACTTTCATATACTACAAGACTTATCAGATGCTTTATCCTTGTAGACACTTGCTTGAGATTTATATAAGGCTTGAGTTATATTCCATTTGGTTTGCATCATCAGAGAGTCAAGTCCATCAAACCCTATTGATCTGGTTTCATCTTTGATTTCTTTTTGGTTATTATTAAATTCTTATTGTAATTATCAAATGTTTTCATCATCAAAAGCATGTTCCATAACCTGTAAAACAAGGTTTCATAATATCCATAAGGCCCGTGATCCAATGACAAGACAAAACCCTAAAAGCAAGAGAGTATAAAAGGAACTCTTAGACTAAATAGGGAGAGGTTCAAAAGTTGGAAACTAGATAAATTAATCTGAAAAACCATCTTAATTAAGAAGAAGAAGAAGAAGAAGAAGAAGAAGAAGAAGAAGAAGAAGAAGAAGAAGAAGAAGAAGAAGAAGAAGAAGAAGAAGAAGACTAAATCAATAGTGAAGAGTTCCTTCCTCTATCCCTTAATTGAAGAAGTGTTGAGTATCCTAGTGTGATAGAACTCACCTCCTGCTGATTGAAAGATTTCATGGAGCATGTGTCATAATTAGGTTTACAATTTCTTTTCGTTTTTATTTAAAAATGTTAAATGTAAGAACTCACGTGGTTGTATTTCTTCTGCTCATCATGAGCTAAAACTCTTTATGTTGAGAAATGTGAAGTTTAATAGAAATTAGTATTTTTTTTTGTTGACATGGTGTGGTTTGAAGTTATGCATTTTACTATGTGAAATAATGTTATACATTTGTTTCTTTGATTGATCACCTCAGAAATAGGTAAAAGTTGGTTAAGGCTTGAGAGATTCATTAACTAACGAATTTCATAAGTAAATATGGTTGTAAATAGTAGGATAGACATATTCACTAGATTAATCACTTTAGAGATAAAGTACTACAACCATAGGGGAAATCAGAAGATGCCAAAAGATGTGCTTTAATGATATTGTGAGACCTTAATAGTTGTTCCCCTGACTTATTACATATGCCTTGATGTTGTAGACATACACCACTAGATCACCTTCTTCCTCATCTATCATGCCAGATCTCATTAACACACCATAAAATATGAACTTCATTAGATGGAACACTGCCCAACATGTCTCTTTCTATTAATTTAACTTATTTATCATCACTTATATTTTATTGTATTCAAACCTGAATCTATGAAAACTCAATATTATTGTTACCATTTTTCTCAATACTATTCACAAGATAGAATAAAATAATCAATTTAAGTTATCCCCATCTTTGTGGGATCGATACTCTTACTTTTACATCACTTTCTATAATTTGACAATGTATACTTGCACAAACCAATAGCTCATACATCAATCGCCTAGTAGGGTGATAAGGATTCCTTCATGAGAATCAAACATATAATCGCCTCGAGGGGTGACAAGGATTCCTTCATGAGGATCCATCATGTATTCGCCTCAAAGGTGATTTTGATAACATCCTAGCGTATCATGATAACCTGCATGTGCATCAACAATAATCCAAAAAGTTAGGGTCTCATTAAAAACTGTGTGCCACTTTAATGACACGGGAAAAGAGTACCTTCACAAGAAAAGTTAGGGTCTCATTATCCATACAACACAGTTGAGAATATAACTCGCTTAAAACACATATCAAACGATTTAAACTAAATTATGCTCATCTCCTTGGTAATCGTTTCTTGACTAAAGATCTTCTTCTCCAGCCTTCACATTGCCTCTTCTCTAATGGTTAAGCATTCTTCTGCGGAAGCTTCTCATGGAGGCTTTGTAATCGTGTCCATGATGTTCATGCATATTTCTCTCACTTTCTTTAGCTTGAAGCTCTCTACATAGCATTTTTTGGAGATCTCTTGGTCCCTCTCGATAGTATCTACTTTCCCGTCTGGGAACAAGTACTTCATACATAGATACAAAGTAGATAGGTGGCCCCTAGTTGGTTAAAGGCAAGTTTCCCTATGATCATTTATATGATGAGGTTAAAACATCGACTAAATATCTTACCTTGACCTGTTTATTATTTTCTTCTCCTGATGATAGTCTTCAGTGTTATGTAACTCTTAACCTGCATTTACTTGCCTGGTAACCATACCAACAATCCCTTTAACTAGCAAGAAGCTTACTAGTAACCATTGTTTAAGTTTGGTGGAGAATATTGGAGTTAGAATTTGGTATTGGAGTGCTCATCTTTTAAGCTACTTATGGAGAATTCAACTCATCAAAAGTGTGATCTTTGGTACAACAAATTATTCGTTGCAGTGTATTCATTTTCCTAAAGGGGTTACTCGTAGGTTGGAAGCCATGTGTAGGTCATTTTTATGGATAGAGAAAAGGTGACATAGCAAAGAAGGCACCTGTAGCCTGGAGTAAAGTATGTGCCCCAAAAAAGCAGGGAGATCTGCATGTGATAACTTTGGATGCGTGGAATAGAGCACATATGATCAGGCTACTATGGAATTTGTGTAAGAAGAAAGATAGCATATGGATTAAGTGGGTCCATACTTACTATGTGAAAAAGGATGATATCATGATTGTGCCCATCAAATCAACTTGATCTTGGATCCTTAAAAACATACTAAAGCAAAGACAGGTGGTGCAGGGGGCTTCAAGAGTGGCAGGACGTGGTGCACACTAAGAGGTTTAAAATGAGAAACTTCTACAATGTACTGTTAGATCAACACCAACAAGTTCACTAGCAGAAGGTTTTTTATGACAATGTCACGTGCCCAAGGGCATTGTTCTTGTTGTGGCTTGCTTGCCAAAATAGGCTTGCAACTAAGGAAAGATTACACCAGTTTGGTATGGTGGGAGTCAATACCTGTAGTTTTTATGACAAAGTTGAAACTCTTCAGCACCTAATGTTTGATTTTTGGGAGATGGCAAACGAATGGAAAAATGTGTTGTACTAGATGCAGATTGTGTATAGTCCGAAGGATCGGACTCAGGAGCTGAGGTGGGTGACTCAAGCTAGTAAGAGTAAGAATTGGAAAGCAAAAATTCTTAAAGTTGTGTTTGCGGAGACGATATACGAATGTTAGAAGTATAGAAATTATAAGATTTTTAGTAATATTGTAAATAATTAGTATAGGCAAAAGAGTTATAAATAATTTAGTTCAAAGGTTGTGGACAAAACCCAAACTTAGGGAGCATGTTGCTCAATTGATTATATAGTGGGTTTTTTTTTCTTTTTCTTGTTTATATAGGTTGTCTTTGTTGGTTTATAGTTGGACCCTTGGGCCGCTTTCTACATATCAATTTTAGATTAATAAATCATTATTTCCAAAAAAAAAAGGAGCAAATAATAAAAATAATGTGAATTTGTTTTTCATTGAACATTTTACATGTAATTAAATAAAATGATTATGGTAACGTTTAGATTGTAAATTTGAAGTTGATTTGATATAAATATTTAACATGTAATTTTTTTATATATTAGTGAAAATTATTTGAACAGTATTTTCTTACAAAAAATATTGATTAAAAAATATTGTCTTTTATTTTTTTTATGAATCAATGACAATTATTTTTCTCATTTTTTAAAATAAGTTTTTGTCTAATGTTTTTTATATTAATCAATGACAAACATTTAACTTGTATTGTTTCCGCATCACATGGATTTGATTATGTGTAAATCCCTAATTTTGATCATAAGATCCTTCATGCTATCTTATCATTTGCATTGGCCTTGGGATCACACATTGGTATCCTCCCCACTCCTCATTCATTGAGTTTGTGTACATCAATGATAAATATGTGTTGTGTGTTTTTCTTATAATTTTCAACGAAATATATTTGTCACATGTTAATTTATTTTTCGATCATAAATATTTATCTTATATGTTTTTATATATATCAAGGAAAAATATTTCTTATGTGTTTTATTTTATATATAAGTGATGAATATATATTTTATATTTTGTTTATTATCAGTGACAAATATTTAGTTTCTATTTTATTTTGATTAACAAAAATATAATTAAGTGAATGAAACTTTCTTTTGTGAAGAGAGATTATCATTTTTAAATATTTATTAATGAAAAACATTTATCGCTTTTTTTTTATTGATAGATGATAAACAATTGTTTTGTATTTTTTTATAATTATTCTCATTTTATGTCGACGATAATAATAAAATATTAACTTATTTAATTCTTTGGTGGTCAATATTTGTTATTTGTTTCATTTACTTAAACTAATATATCATAATTACTCTAAAATTTATTTAGAATATTTTTAAAAAAATACTAAATTTAATTGATTAATTAATGATAAACTTTTGTTTTGCTTGCAAATTGTACACTTTAACGGGTTTTTTACAGATGTATTTCTAAAATACAGCGTGAGAAAATTGAAATGTGATATTTATTTAGTAATTTTAACTACGATTTAAGTTCTCATATTTTCATTTGCTTATGAAATTATTATCCATTTTTAAATCATTTAATTTTGATCTTCTCACATATTCTTTAACTAAAACATGTGATGTGACAAATATAAAATAATATGACATGTAATATAATATAAAATAATATAATGATATATAGAGTTTGTTTGTTTTTATTTTAAAAATATAGATTTTTTCTTTGTATTTTTAAAAATGAATTTGATATAAAAATATTTTTCAAAATTTTACAAATTTTCTTAAATTCGTTTTTCTATAAATTGAAAGACTAATTTCGACATCCTATAACACAAATAAATATTATTGAAAATCAAATAATAGTTAAAATCACAATTTTTTCAAAAAGATGTATCTCAAAAATATTTTTTACAAAAATTTATTTGAAATAATTTCAAATTTAAGTGATTTTTAAAATTTTGATATCCAAAAAAAATTATAGCAAAATGATGAAATACCTAAAATAATATTTTAAGAATAACTATTTAAATTATTTTTTATTTTTTTATAAAAAAAAATTCAACAAAAATATATTATATTATAAAAATTATTTTAAAAAAACTGAAACAAACGACCTCATAATCATTCAGATGGATTAATAATTTACATACCATTACTTAAATTGCAAAAGCAATCATTTATAAAATTTAAAAATAAAGTTTTTGAATATTCTTTTTAACTTTTTGTGGTATTGATCTTTCCGCATCATATCATTTAAAATATGTTATATTTATTATTTTATCGTAAGAATTCCAAAGATGAATCAAACTTACATGATTTTTAAATTAAAAACCAATTTCATTAGCAGATAAAAATAAAGAACTAAAATTGTAATTAAAATAATGATGTTATATAATTGTTCTCATTTTAATGTTTGAATATTTTGGTACACTGAATTTTTATTTCTTTTATGGTAATTGTATGCTGAAGTTTGGTTGGAACTATTCAATGCTATGCTATTTTTTATATTACTTTACTAATAAATCAAACAAATTTAAATTTAAAACCAACTCTGTATTCGTATAATCAAATTCAAATTTATCAAATAATTTCATTTTTAAAAAATATATTATTTTAAAGAATTTTATAAAAATAAATGCATGTGTAGTTTCTGATTTTAAGGATGAACTTAAATTAATATATTATAATTATTTTAATTTTATTATATAATTATTAATTTTAACTAATTTATTAGTGAAAAATATTTTTCGAATTTTAATAAATTTTATAGTGATAAATATTTATCTTGTATATGATTTTTATAATAAACTCAAAGTAGTGTACTATTGATATTCAATTATTAAAAAAATATATCTTTTTTTACTAATTTTTATTGACACATTTGTTTTGGCATGACTTTAAAAGAGATGAAAAAATTAAAAATAATATGTTAAAGAAAAAAGTTGTGACACAAATAGTTTATATATTATTTACAGTTTTTCTTAATTAAAATAGTTTATACATAATATTATTCAACAGTTATATTAAAAGTAACTTTGATGTAAGAAAACATTATATTATCTTATTATTAAATTAATTTAATGTTAAAAAATTAATTGTATTATCACAAAAGTCCTAAAATGCTTTAACGAGGCAAAATCAAATGATATTAATGTACATTTGGTAGGAATTAGTTTTCTCAAGTCTATATTTGATGGTTTGTTAGATTCAAATTTGATACAATAAATTAAATTTATTACAAATTCAATAAAAAATTAACATGACAACTCTCTTGGAGTGGAACCAAGCAACCATAGGTAAACTTCTATGGAATCTCCTAGTAATAAGTGCAGCTTCTGTCAAGAGGAGGAAAATATAGATAATTTGTTTTTTTGATTGCAGGTACACAAATATGATATGGACAAAGATCTTAATTTGGATAGGCATAGAAGTCCCACAAGTTGGAGACAAGAAGAAAGAAAAGGCAAAGGGTGGAGAAAACAAATTCTAAAAAGTGACTAAGGTTGAAACTATTCACAGCATTTGGCAGGCTAGAAATAATATGATTTTCTCTCAAACATGTATGGCTCCTAAGGTTGATGTAGCTATTAGATGCATTTTACATTGGACACTAACTAGTCATAAGTCATATAGATAATGATACTTTATTTATTGATTAAGTAGAAGTTTTTAATTTGTGCTGATTGCACTAACACCTTATCTGGATCCAATGGGTTCAATAAAAAGTTGACATAAAAATTATTTAAACACAAAGACTTCGATATTTCAGCCAATTTTTTTTAAAGACAACAAATTGTGCCTGTTATTTCTTTTTAGATGGCAAAATCAATTCTCTTAAAAATTATGTTAATAAATTTAAAAAATACAATATTGTTATTCATAAGTCTTTGGACTCTATGTAAAAGATCATTTGCTTCTGATGCTAGAAATCAAAAGTCTCAAAGACAAATGATATGAAAATATATTGATCGTAGGAACACGCTTTCTCATGTTTGATCACTTTACTTGAAGCATCTTTGAGAGTTGTCTGTCCCATAATAAAACCAACAATCCTCGGTCCTACCAATGGATAAACTCCGATTAAATTCACACAAGTATGTTTTCCTCATACTCACTCATACACCTGAATATTTGTTTGTCTAAGTGTCGATCTCCTCTCATAAGGGTCAGTCAAGAAATTCACAGACGCCTATTTCTTCATCGAAATACATCAAACAAGACATCTCTAACAAGGTCATGTTAATATTTGAAGCCTAAAAGCTCTATATTATGAATCATATGTTCCCTAAATGTATCTAAACACGCCTTACGACAAACAAGACAAACCTCATCAATAGAAAATAAAGGAATCATAAGGCGATATCATAGGATAATACGGTACTCCACCGGTGACATATGTTTCTCTAACCCATCAATAGAAATAGCAATGAGAAAGTCATGAGCATGCGTGACTTGCAAATAACCAAAAATTGATTTCTGTCTTATGGTCATGTCAAACTTTACTTTCATGTCCTTAGCAATTTCGCCAAAACATGTGCTTTAGGAGGACGATGTTCTTGCTAGTAAAACTACTAAGGTTAAAATCTAGAATCGCAACATTAAGACCATCCAAAGCCATGTCGAAATCTGAATTCATACCATATATTCCATTGTCTCTCAAAATATTATCGTATAACATCCAAGATTGGGTCCTATAAACTATAATCTAAAACGCTATTTAAAATAACGTTCGAAAAATAAGTTGTAAGATAGTAAAATAAATTATAAACTCTTGATGAAAAGACTTTTATCAAATAGATATTTTATTATCATATGAATTTATAAATTATAAACTATAAATTATAAACTTATAATATTTCATGTCAAATAAATCTTATTTTGTGATATGAATAATATATAATGTAGAGTCGATATTATTGTCACATTGGTTTTTGATAGGAGGGTAATCATTTGAGGCTTGGATTTAGTAAGTTATTTAATTTGTGCTTATAAAAAAAGTTATTTAATTTGTCTCTTGATAAGCATATTTAATTTCATTGGTAAATCAAATTCAATGATCATATTAAAAATATTATTCATTTTAAATGTGAGAATTCTCTGACTCTTTTTAAAAACAAAAGTCTTCATTAAATTAAAATATATAGGTGTTATATATATAAACTATTATCTATTATAATATATTAAATCAGAATCATGCGATATGATATTCACACTTAAATATAATTTGTGTCACATCATTATTATTTATATGTGCAAAAAATATATTAACTTAACAATTATTTATTAACTTCAATATATATTGTTTTAATAAAATTTGTACAATATCATATTTAAATTTTCTTGTAATTATTCTTTAATTATAAAAATTAAAGAAAATAAATTTTTGATACATATGTTCAATTTTATTTTCTATTCTATATTCTTCAAATCATGTTGGATACATAAATTAGAGATAAATAACAATATTCTTGATTTCTCATATATAAAGATATAGAATTTGTCAAAATTGATTTATAGTTTGCATAATTTTTTCTTACATCGATCATAGGGAGTATATTAAAAAAACTTAAGTAGTAATGTCTAAAATAAGAACTCTAATATTTCAACTAATATCAACAATCAAATCACATAAATTTTTTATGATATCATTATTAAGAAACTAAGATAATTCTTTTTAGCAAAATACCATAAAGAAAATATTAACCTAACAAATACTTTTGATATCTATTATTTTTATAAAATTTATAAAATAATGTTTATATTTTCTTGTATTTATTTTTAAATTATAAAAATGAGATAAATAAATTTTGATGTTTCATTTAAATAAAATATCTCTAAAATAATTTTAAAAAACTTAGGTAGTCATGTCTAAAATAAGAACTCTAATTATTTTATTTTCTATTATATATTCTTCATATCATGATGGACAAATAAATTAAAGACAAATAACAATATTCTTGATTTTTCACTTATAAAAATATAAAATTTATCAAATTTATTCATAGTTTGCACAATTCTTTTTCTTACATTGAACATAGGGAGTGTAATAAAAAACTTAGGTAGTAATTTCTAAAATAAGAAATCTAATATTTCAACTATTATCAACAATAAAATCACATAAAAAATTTACGATAAAATTATTAAGAAATTAAGATAATTCTTTTTAGAAAAATAACAAAAAAATATTAACCTAATAAATACTTACTTTGATATATATTATTTTCATAAAACTTATAAAATAATGTTTATATTTTCTCGCACATATTTTTAAATGATAAAAATGAAAGAAAATAAATTTTAATGTATCATTTAAATAAAATGTCTCTAAAATAATTTTAATGTTGAACTTCTCTTTCGACTTCACTTGCTGGTTCTTCACATAAGATTCTAACTGAATCCTTCTTTGCATTTTCAGTCAAATCCCATTCCTTAAGCTCATCTATATGATCTCGTCTCTGTTGATCATTACTTGCTTGTTCATTGGATTGAACAATTTGTAACCTCCAGTAGACTGATATCCTATTATGATCATCTGACTCGATTTATCATCAAGTTTTCTTCTCAAATGATCTGGCACATGTCTATGTGCTATAGATCCAAATACCTTCAGATAACTCAAGCTAGGCTTGACACCAAACCAAAATTCTTCTGCCGTAATTCCATATAGCTTTTTCGTTGGACATCTATTCAAAATATATGTTGTTGTCGACACAACTTCTCCCCATAATTATTTGGGTAGATGCTTGCCTTTCAACATACTTCTCACCATATTCATGATGGTTTTGTTCTTTCTTTTTGCAGTTCCATTCAGCTATGGAGTGTAGGGTGACACCACCTCATGCATAATGCCTTCTTTATCACATAACATGTCGAAGTCTTTCGCCACATATTCTTTACCACCATCAGTCCTCAGAATCTTCAGCTTTCGACCACTTTGTCTTTCGACCATATATTTAAACTTGACAAATACCTCAATCACTTCACTTTTCTTCTTGATTAGGTAAGTCCACAGTTTTTGACTGAAATCATCTATGAATGTGACAAAGTATTTGTTACCTCCAATTGGATCCACCTGATATGACCACACACATCATAGTATATGCCTTCAAGAATTACCTTCGACTTGCTTCCTACATCCTTGTTGAAGTTGTTCTTGTGTTGCTTCTCCTGCACACATTCCTCACACACTTCATTTGGAATATCGATTTCTGGTAACCCTGAAACCATATTTCTTCTTTTCAGGTCTCTGATGTCTTTGAAATTAAGATGACCAAATCTATAGTGTCATATTCATTCATCCCTACCACCTGCAGTTGCAAGGCACTTGTGCTTTATCACATTAAGTTCAATCTTGAAGATTCTATTCTAAGACTTTGGAGCCTTCAAGATTAACCTTCCACCTGAGTCGAGAACTCTCATCATCTTGTTTTTGATAGACACTTTATAGTTCTTTTTGACCGCTGTCCTATGTTGAGCAAATTTTGTTTTCATCTCTGGTATGTACAATACATTGGAAATTGTTGATCTCTTGTCATTTTTCCTCATAATCATAACATCACTAATATCTTCAGCTGCTAGAGTATTGTCATTTATAAATTTTACCATATTCTTCATTGAGGGTTTCATGTTGACAAACCAATATTTCCTACCAGTCATGTGTGATGAGCATCCTGAGTCCAAGTATCATTCGTCCTGAAATCTTTCTACATCTATTATTGTGATTATCAACAACATCTCTTCTTCTTTATACTTTGCAAACTTTACATGATTATCTTGATTCTTTTGTTTTTTGGGACAATCACTAGAGTAGTCACCATACTTCTGACAGTTTAAACACTAAATGTGACTTTTTTTCAAGTTTTCGACCACCACCTCTTCCTTTATCTGCAACACCACCTCTTTGGTTGCTTTGGCATGAGAGATTTCTCTGATTCGACCATCCTCTTTCTTATTGATTTCGACTAGCCGAATTGTTGTAGCCTCCTCTACCTTTGTTGTCGAGCCACTTCCCTTTACCTTTCTTTTCTCTTTCTAATTGCGTCTGCAAAGCCACATCACTTTTTGACTTACCTGTAGTTGTTTTAGCCATTCTTTGTTAATAAGATTCAAGCATCCTTTGAAGTTCTTCCGTTGTCAATGTTGTCAAATCTTTCGACTCTTTTATGGCTACTACCACGTGGTCGAACTTTGGAGCTAATGACCTCAATATCGTTGCAACAACTGATCTTGATGTCAACACTTTTCCACATACCTTAATTTGATTCACCAATTTTATAACTCTCGTGAAAAAATCAGTTACGCTTTCATTGTCTTCCATCTGAAGCAATTCATACATTCTTTTGTGAGTTTATAACCTCACTTTTTTCACCTTTTATGTGCCTCCAAACGATATTTCCAGAATTTCCCATGCTTCTTTTGTCGATTCAACATCACTAACCTTTTTGAAATTGTCTACATCAATGCATTAATGGATCATAAAGAGAGCTTTATAATATTTCTTCTTCAATTCTTTATGTGTATCCTTTTCTTCATACGTCACGTTTACTACAAGCGACATCACTCCCTCACTTACAAGATCCCAAAGATCTTGATAGAAAAAGAAAGCCATTATTTGTTTGTATTAATTCTCGTAATTCTGATTCTTCAGAATTGGGAGACTCGCTGAGAAATGCTCGTTCAGATGATCCATCATGTTAAGCTTCCAAGAATCACTCAACCAATGCTTTAGATACCAAGTGTTGGAAATTTATCAATTTCTCCTCAAGAATTTCATCAACACTTGATGATTTCCGAACCAAATCTTGATGAACAAGAATCAATCTTTTTGATTGAATACTCCTTTTGTTCTTCACTCTTCACTCGAGTGAATCAACCAACATTGCTTGTAAGATTTCACTGCACAATTGATAATGAAAAGAAATGAAATTGAATTGGGGAAGAAAAGAAAATTAGGGTTTTCGAGTAAAGGAAGAAGAAGAAGAAATTTATGCAGAGTTTCTCTTTACTCTCAAATTGAGATTTTATTCTTTGCAATTATAAGTTCTTCAATTGTATTACCATCAATAATAGCGGTTACTCCCTATTTATAGATTTAGGTTTGCTTGCTCCTTAAACAAAGTCCAAAATACCTAATTCTACTAACACTACAAAATTATACCTAAATCGAAATTCTGATCGAGGTACACTACTTCGACGTTTCGACATTTACATTGTCCGACACTCCCTTACTTCTGTCAAGCAATTTGATTCAACACAAGAAATTACAAATCAACAATACTAACTTAAAATTAAATATCTTTAAAAAAAAATAAGTAAAAAAAACACATAAGAATCAATTTTTTTAAAAAAATATATAAACCACAAGTGATATTTTATTAAATTATTTAATTTTTTAAAATTAGTTAATTCAATAAGTCTCAATTATAATTCATAATAAATTATTATTGATTAAATTTTATCAATCATATTTATTAAAAAAATTATTAACATAATTACCATTTAATAAAAAAATTAAAATAAATTTACAACCGTGTATCACGCGCGTCTTAATCTAATTCTCTTAAATTTATAAACAATATAGAATTATTTTGACTCATACAAAACACCTTATAAGATTTTAGCATTCTAATTTGATTATATCTTTACGATAAGATATCATTTTTAGTCCCTTAACTTTATCTCGGGATCCATTTTGATCCCTTAATTTTAAAAAGTGTCAATGTAGTCCCTTTCCGTCCAATTTTCACAAACTTCAATTTTTTCAGACGTGACATCTGACGTGGCAACTGTTCATACATGTGACATCTATTCATCGTCAAGGTCATCAAAATTTCAAGAAAATTTCCAAAAATTTGCATTGAGTTAAGATTCAAACCAAGGTCACCTTGGTTAAGGTACAAGATAGTTTACCACTAGGACACTTCACTCTTGATGATTTAATTTACAAATGAGATATATATTTACATTTATGTTTTTCTTAAACATAATCTTCTTCTTCCCATTCTCAAACACTAAATTCATTATTCAAATTTCTTTTACTTTTTTACAAAAAAAAATTGGAATTAAAAACCACTAGAACTCTACTTTGAAACATAAATGTTCTTCTATTATGATCGATGAATCTCCACCGTTGAAAAGATCTGTAAGTGTTGGTGCTGCTATACCTGTTTTGACTAGGATCGATTCTTCTTCTGAAGATTCAGATTGTGTAACTGAGTTTGTTACCACTGCATCTCCACCGCCTTCTCCTCCACCGTCATGTGTGATTCCTTTGGTTCCAATAATGAATGCGTCGATTCTGGTGGTGGTTTCGATGCAGGCACAAAGATGATTGATTGTTTCATTTAATTTTAGCGCATAGTTATTGACTATGATGCAGGAGATGATAATTACGGAGGTGAGAAGCTACATGGTAGGATTGGAGTAGCAAAATGGGATGTGTATTATTGATGATGGATTCAGGAATGCTTCTGTGAAGAGTATGGGAATTAGCAGGATCAATTCGTAAATATTTTCAGAGGATGAAATGCAAATGTACTGAAGATGGATTATAGATTACTTACAAATGTACTTTAAAGTTTCATAAACTACTTGCAAATGTACTTTCAAATTATTATACTTATAAGATTATGTATGTTTTGTAAGATGAAATCGTTTATGGAACTTTATGATGCAACAAGTAGTTTGTGATGAGGATTGAATAAAAAGGATTCAATTTTCTGTAAAAAAGAAAGAAAATTGGAATAATGAATTTAGTGCTTGAGAATAGGAAGAAGAAGAGTGTGTTTAAGAAAAACATAAATGTAAATATATCTCTCATTTGTAAATTAAATGAGTGAAGTGGTCTAGTGGTAAACCATCTTATACCTCAACTAAGGTGACATTGGTTTGAATCCTAGCTTAAAGCAAAATTTTGAAAATTTTCTTGAAATTTGATGACCTTGATGATGAATAGGTGCCACGTGTATGAACACTTGTCGCGTCAGATGCCACGCTTGCAAAACTTGACGCGTTTGAAGACATAAGAAACTACATTGACACTTTTTAAAATTAAAGAACTAAAACAAACTCCGAGATAAAATTAAGAAACTAAAAATGATATTAAAAATGATATTTTGCACTCTATATTTAAACTAGTTTCAAGTTTGACTCAAGTCATTTAATTTTTTTTTATAATTGAATATATTTTTTAATATTCTTTTTTGTCTTTTTATTTAATAAAAGAACTCACAACAATAAAAACAAAATTCAAATAATATCATCTCTGGCCCCACTTCCACACCCGTCACTTTTCCTCTCTTTAACAAATCTCTCCCTCTCTCTATCTCTCCCCCTCTCTCTCTAGATTCTAGCTTTCTCTTTCTCTGTCTCGCATTTGTCTGCTAGCTTCAATGAGCCACAAGACTCTGCTCTAAAATCGAGCAAAACGACACACTCTGCCTCTGCAACAATCTTGCATGTATTCTCTTCAATCTCCATTTCAAATTTCATTTCAATTTTCAGAAGATTGGTTATTGTTTCCGATTCTCCTCAAAAAGGAAGAGAAAAAAAACGATTCTTTTGCAGAATCCATTTTTGAATTCTCAGGAGATTCTACCTCATCAGGTAAGCCTTGCTTCAGAATCAGATAACACTTCAAAAAAGTTTACTTTTTTTTTTAAATCCACATTCTTAGGTTTCAAATTTGAGTTTTTTAATAGGTGTTTAGAAATTCAATCTATTCTTCAATCTTAATCTACGTTTTGATATGTTAATCTATTTAACTTCGTCAAAAGTTGAACTTTTTTTATTCCAACTGTACTGATTTTTTTTCCCATTAGTTTAAGGGTGGACTAATATAAAGTAATTATATTTTAATCGAAAAAGTGTTTGTTCTATTTGTTTTCACTTTCCATAGATGTCATGGACCACTCAATTTTACGTTCATTCCAGATTTTTTTTGGATCCAGGGTTGGATTATGCATTTAATATACTAGTGGTTTTGAATTTAATGCCTTATTATGGTTTTTTTGGTCAAAATTTCATGTGTATTTTTCTGAATTTTTTTTTGTTAGCTAGTGTAGAATTGAGGAAGAGGGATACAAGATTGTAAAGGTGAAGTAAGGTGAAAATGGGTACAAGAGTAGAGTCAGATGAAGATGGGGATAACAAAGGTAGTATGTGGGAGTTGGATCAGAAGCTTGACCAACCTATGGATGAAGAGGCAGGAAGACTTAGAAATATGTACAAAGAAAAGGTATGATGCAGTGTTATTGCCTCTCAATTTAACACTCCCTTTCTCTTTCTTCATATTGCTTTGGTATATTCAAATGTCATTTACTATACCCAAAGCATTTGAATGGGATGATTTGGGTCATTTCCGGTTTAAGCAGAGGTTATAGGTTCAAATTCGGTTCTACAAATGCATCAACGTCAAAACTCTTGTGGGAGAGCTTTGCAGTCCATTACAGTCCTACCCGACTCGAGAAATTAGTCTTTGCAGTTGCGCGCATAGAATTCCTGATATACACAAAAATGCGCCATTTACTATTTATTCAAAACAGTGGCAGCATTTAAGATACATAACTTGAAAATGGTGTACCGATATACAGTGACCATGTTATTTTCATTGCCAGCCTAGTCTCCATACCGCCACCCCCTCTACCATTCCATTTCCACCCTCTTTCTCTAAACCCACGACACTCACATTTAAAAGGGTGGTTGGCATTAAGTTAGGAGTCTAAACTTATGATTATTCATTCTTATTTTTAATTTTGACATTTAATACATGTTTTAGTTGCTAACGGTGAAAAGGATTTTATTTTAACACAAGTCGAGTGTAAAATGAGTGTTTTCCTTAGAACAAAAAACCGCCCTCTACTCTCAAATGCATTATGGAGCTTGGAAATAAAATAGTACCTCTAGTCTCATTTCAAATACAGATGATTAGAGCAATTTGAGCACAAATTTGAATGTTTGTTTGATTAAGAAGTCAAGAATTTTCTGTGTTTTTCATATGCACTTGTAAGCTAATAAGTAAGCTGCCGCGTTTTTAATTGTTCAGAAATTTTCTGCACTGTTGATTTTGCGGCTTGCATATCAGAGTCTTGGTGTGGTTTATGGAGATTTGGGCACTTCACCCTTGTATGTTTTCTACAATACATTTCCTAAAGGTGTGAAAGATGAAGATGAAGTACTTGGAGCTCTTTCATTGATTATCTACTCTCTTACATTGGTGCCTCTCCTCAAATATGTTTTTGTTGTGTTAAGAGCAAATGACAACGGACAAGGTATCGGTTGTTTTGTAAAATTTTGGTGCTTGAGATATATGAAATTGTACAATGGAAATACTTAGTAGTGTATTGCAACTTTACAAAATGATAACCCACTCCTTTTTTTCCATTTGTAATGATATTTTCTCTCAATAAAATTCGTATAGCGTACATTCAGCGTACATTCAGCGTAGTTAATATTTATAGCTTTTATGGTAAGGTTTGAAAGATACAAATTTAAAATGGGACTTGTATCGTAAATTCAAAGTAGCCAATAGCGTTCTATAGCGGCACATTCAGTGTAGTTAATATTTATAGCTTATATGGTAAAGTTTCAAAGATACAAATTTAAAATGGGACATGTATCTTAAATTCAAAGTAGCCATAGCGTTCTATAGCGACGTTGCAGAAAGGAATAGCCGCTACCCATTATTGGAATTCTGTAACAGAATGATTTGCTGTATTGTCTATCGTGTCTGCTTTAGCAGCCGGAGTTGCAGCTGGTATATGCTTCACCAAAGTTGCGGTTGTAGGGATATTTTGTGCATTCCTTGTTCTTATAAAGGGACATAAACAATGAACTTTAATGTTTAGTTTCATTAAGCCTTTAGAGGCTTAAGCTTTTTTTTTTTTGCTTTTTGTATATATAAATGGTGTTACGAAGTAGTGCATAGCTTTGTATAGAATGGGTGATGCATGATTTTAAATCGACTAGTTTCACTGATATCAACTATTGAGATTCCATAACTGTAAATAAAATATACTAGCTTCACATATAGATCATTAGAGAGGTATGTTAGTTTCAGACTTCTGAGCTGCAACAAATTTTTACAAAACTAACATTTGTAGAGCAGGTGGAACATTTGCGCTTTATTCCTTGCTTTGCCGACATGCAAAGATAAATACCATTCCCAATCAGCATCGCACTGATGAAGAACTAACAACATATAGTCGTTCTACCTTCCATGAAAGGTCATTTGCTGCAAAAACTAAAAGATGGTTGGAGGAACGTGAATCATGGAAGAGCGCCATTCTTATTCTTGTCCTTGCTGGCACCTGCATGGTTATTGGAGACGGGATTCTTACCCCGGCTATATCAGGTAAGCATCCCTTCTCTCGAGCTAATCAGTTTTCTTTTTCTGCTTTTCTCGAGTAACAATCTTAATGCGTCTGTCTATTTCAAGAGGCTCACAACAATATCTTTCATTGTAGTTTTATCAGCCGTTGGTGGCATCAAGGTAAATCAGCCCAACATGAATAGCAGTATGTTCCTACTACTTCTGTAGCAAAACATTTTGTTTTCTTTTTTTCTACCATTATGCATGGAAGAACTTATCATTTTTAACGAATTTAGGTTTAGCACTCTTGAAAAGCTTCTTTTTTGTTTGGATACAGGTGTAGTAGTTCTCGTTGCTGTTGTAATATTAGTTGGGTTTTTCAGTTTGCAACATTATGGAACAGACAGAGTTAGTTGGCTCTTTGCTCCAATTGTTCTCCTTTGGTTTCTCCTAATAGGAGGTATCGGTATATTTAATATCTGGAAGCATGGAAGCAGAGTTCTAAAAGCTTTTTCTCCTGTGTATATATATCACTATTTCAAAAGAGGTGGAAAAAAAGGATGGACTTCCCTTGGTGGTATCATGCTCAGTATAACAGGTAAATTTACATTTTTGTTGCTTTCGATTTCTTTCCTTCATGTATACTAGTGTTGGGTATGACTCGCATTTTATCAGGGACGGAGGCTCTTTTCGCTGACCTAGCTCATTTTCCAGTCTCGGCTGTACAACTTGCATTTACTCTAGTTGTGTTTCCTTGCCTTCTTTTAGCCTACTCTGGACAAGCTGCATACCTTATGAATAACATGACTCATTCACAAGACTCCTTTTATCGTTCTATTCCAGGTCAGTTGAACTTTTACTCTATTGAAATCTTAATTTATGGTATATCGATATAACTTAAAAATATTGTGGTAGTCAGTAAGTACTTCGACGCATTCAGGATAGAAAACTTGTTGCAAGTATTGTCTATTTCTTTGTTAGAATGACACGTTTTTGTTTCTTAATGTCTGTTAGATGTTATTCATTATCTTTAGTTTTGCAGAAAGTATATACTGGCCGGTATTTGTTGTTGCAACAGCTGCAGCTATTGTTGCGAGCCAGGCGACAATAACTGCAACTTTTTCGATTGTTAAGCAAGCCCTTGCTCATGGTTGTTTCCCTAGAGTTAAAGTTGTATATACATCAAAAAAATTTGCTGGTCAGATATATATTCCAGATATCAATTGGATCCTTATGATTCTTTGTATTGCCGTCACGGCCGGTTTCGAAAATCAAAACCAGATTGGAAATGCTTACGGTAAGTTTTTCCTGTGTCCAGTGTTCCAATGAAAATGTGAATTTACAATTAAACATTCCGATGATGTGAATTTACAATTGTCATAACAGGTACTGCAGTTGTGATTGTCATGCTCGTTACGACGTTCCTTATGATTTTAATCATGATATTAGTGTGGCGCTGCCACTGGATTCTTGTACTCGCCTTCACTTGCTTATCGTTGATTGTGGAATTCTCATACTTCTTCTCTGTAATCTTCAAAGTTGATCAAGGTGGATGGGTTCCACTTGTAATCGCCGGAGCATTTCTTGTTATAATGTATGTCTGGCACTATGGTACACTGAAACGCTACGAGTTTGAAATGCATAGTAAGGTCTCAATGGCATGGATTCTCGGACTCGGCCCAAGTTTAGGACTCGTTCGTGTACCCGGAATCGGACTAGTCTACACAGAACTCGCAAGTGGAGTACCACCGATCTTTTCTCATTTCATCACCAACCTACCAGCCATCCATTCCGTTGTTGTTTTCGTATGCGTCAAATACCTTCCCGTCTACACCGTCCCCGAAGAAGAGAGATTCCTTGTCAAAAGAATCGGACCAAAGAATTACCACATCTTCCGATGTGTTGCACGGTATGGCTATAAAGACCTGCACAAGAAAGACGACGAGTTTGAGAAAAAACTCTTCGATAACCTCTCAACGTTTGTTAAGCTTGAATCCATGATGGAAGGTTGTTCAGATTCAGACGAATACAGTTTATACGGACAAGAAACAGAGTTGTTGCCCAGAGCCGGCCTGTTGAATAACAACGGGAGCACGTTTTCTTCGAATGTGGAGTTCACAATCAACTCAATTGATTCAATAGTACAAGTTAGATCACCGCCGCCACATGTGAGTAATAATACTGTTAGGTCCTCCGGTCAAGTGAGCAGCCAAACCGAGATCGACGAAGTCGAATTTTTGAATAACTGCAGGGATGCAGGAGTGGTTCACATATTGGGAAACACAGTTGTAATAGCAAGAAGAGATTCAAATTTCTTCAAGAAATTAGCTGTTGATTATATTTATGCATTTCTTAGGAAGATTTGCAGGGAAAATAGTGTGATCTTCAATGTTCCTCATGAGAGTCTCTTAAATGTTGGTCAGATTTTCTCTGTATAGTAGCCTCACAAATCATTTTAGGATTGCCATCTTATGCAGAGAGTTGAGGTAAGTTTGGCATATGAACAACACCTTGTTTGTGGTAATTATTTGTTCAAAATTGGAAGTAAATATCAGAGTTATTTTCAACAAAAGATAATTGCGGTTCTTAATACATTGTTTGTGCTTTTTGAGACTCTTTATTTAGAATTGTTTATAATCAGGTTACTACTACTTACTAGTACATAGTTTGGGGTTTATTTACTTTCCCTACTTGTGATGCCTTGTGTAGATTTAGTGACGTGCGTTCCAAGTCATAAATTGGGCAAGGATAACAAACTCTAAACTTTTTAGAGTATCTTTACTTTTTAGTAGAATTTGCAAACGTTTTCCAAGCATAATAGCACGTGGGATGAGGCTAGTGGAAACGGACAAGTTGATTAAAAATCCAAGACTAATTATTATTGTTTGTTGTAGTATCATAAGTGGAGGGAGTTGATTCATGTGATGGGATCATGGAGTGTTTTCTTTCTTGGTTTGAACCATTGGTTGTTGAAAGGAACTATTCAGCATCAAAAGGATTGTGGGTCACAAATAAGATGAAACTAGCCCACTCAGTGTGTCTCTAGATGAGGAAGTGTTAGTTATAGGATGGAACTAAAAACGGAACATACTCATTGCATGGGTGTGTCCCACACTTCTAAAAACAAAAACAAAAAAAACTTTTATGGGTGTTTGAAGATGCATCTTCAGACGAATCTTATATCACATAAGTCCTCGTAATTTCAGTCAACATTCAATTTTTGTCAAAATCTATTATGGAGATGCATCTCCGTATATTTTGTGATGTATCTCTGTAACACCCCTTGCACTCATTTATGGTATTTTTATTCATTGAGTTGGTTTATTTAACGACTTAATGACGATTTCAGTGATGTATATCTGAAAATATCAAGCGAAAAAATGGAATAAAACACCATCTTGCATGTTCTTCTTCACCGTGATCAAACTCAATTTCACTCACACAACCCTTAAAAAATTCTTCCGTTCTCAATTAACTTTTTGACACCAAAACATCCTTTATTCACAGTTAGTTGGCAATATCTTAAATGAGATTGAATTTTATTTTTCATGAAGCCAAATGATCAGATAAATAGGTTTAGATAACTCCAAGTGTGCTTAGGAAGATGTACAGTCTCCCACGTACTTGTGTAATTGCAAAGAAAATGAAGGTCAACACATCGATATATATGTATGAGATTTACACTCACTCGAAAAGACTCAAGTTTGATGATGATGTGATGAAAGATGATAAATAAAAAAATATCTATCATGACCGAGTAGGAAGTGATCTAAGAGAGATTCACGAAAGCTGATGACAACATGAAATTGCACATCAAAGAGCAGTCGAGGAAGATTGTCTATCGAAAAACCACAAATTTGAAACCATCCTCTGAACCGGTTAAAATGAAGGGTGCCCCTAAAAACGTCAAACAAATTGAGAGTGATAATTCTATTAGACAATCTCCTTCTTATTTTGAACGTGTTGACTTACATTTTTTGAACTCTCTAACTCCTACATCTAAAAAATTATTTTCAAGGATGCCCATATTAGCAAATCATCTCCCCACCACTATTACAAAAAATTAGCCACATTGAATAAATGTCGCTTTTATAAATATATTGAGCAGGTTGTAGATATTAAAGGTGACGACAACTGTGATTTTCGAGCTGTTTCGAGTTCGCTCGATAAAGGAGAGGAGGACCACCAATTTGTCCATCATCAGCTTATATAAGAGTTGACGATGCACGGGGAATCATATTGTTATGCTGAAATTTTTAGTTGGAGAAAAGTCAACAAAGAATGTTACATTGAGGAAATATTAAGTCTTAGTATTTATTGACAAACTTCGACATAAACAAACACGTCGACTGAAGCATTTCGACTAAGCGTGATGAACATAGTTTGAAAGAATCTTAAGAACATAACTAACTGATCTTTCGACACCATGTCGAAGTCGAAGTGTTCGACAGATGTCATGAACTTAGGATATTTTGAAATTTAAATACTTGAAAGAAGTTGTCTCAACACTAGATTTTTCACAAACTTGAAAGAACTTAAGACGTCATGAACTTAGGTAGTTATATGCTTGGAGCGGTTACGAACGTGAGGATAATGGTTTTCAGCAGTTTGCATGTTCTGACAATGTGAAGGTGCTTTAAAAGACCGGAGCACATGTTCTTGATACGTGTCCACTTTCTAGGGACAAACTGCCAGAGACGGTTGTCTTTAGATTAGCATAAAAAGCATACCCATTTATTGTAATCGATGTCGTAAAATTCATATATTTCTTTATAGATCTGGAGTACCTGAGCCAAAGAGCGAAACAATTTGTGAGGAACATATACGAATCCATGTCCATTTCTTTTATTATTTTCATGTTTCCTTAATTGGAACATTTTGCTTTAATTGCCATTTACTGCGTTTTATGTTTAATGTCATTTATTGCATTTTTCATTTATTATCTTGATCCAAGCTTTTTCACTATTAAAGTTTGTGTCTATTGTGTCTTCGTACAAACATTAACATTTAATTCTCAAACACTTCTCCTTGATTGCTTCCGAGATTTTTCGAGTTAATCTCATAAGTGAACTAAACTCGTGATTGTTTTCTAAAAACGTCTGCGAACAAATTGGCACACCGGCGGGACATTTTGTGCAAAAATTTTACTTGTACAAGAAAGTGTTACATTAATTTGTTATTTTTGTTTTTACATGAAAATATTTTCAATGTCTGGATTTTTATGCATCTGAGAAGTGGTAGGACATTTGATGAAATGGTTCCTCCAAAAAATACTTCCCGTCCCAAACATGATGCTCCAAACACAGAACCATTGATCACATCGACGATTGGTACTGTAAGGACATCAAACCATGTCAGAGTAACAAGTCAAATCCTGAGCCCAGTAGCGACTTCAACCTCATTACCAAGAGCGGTAGTCTCGTTACCACCAGTAGCGAACATTCCAACTACCCCTAGGGTTACTTTGGGTTTTATAGGGGATCCTACGTCCCCTTATGTCCCAAGTTTTACGCTACCTCTAGGTACTAGAGATTACCCATATGGAATGCCAACTGCCATGATGACAGGTTTGCAAAGCCACACTTAAATGTTTGTAGATAATGCTGCGACGATAGCATCATCCTTGACCGAATGACATAACCACAATGAGAGATTGTATATGTTCCTCCAGGTATGTCAATCTTAACTACAAACTCTCTTGTATCCATGAGGAAACAAATGGATGAAAGTAACCACGAAATGGTTAACAAGCTTACACAACAAATATATGTTGTGCTCCAACCTTTAATTAAAAACACAACCTAGACTTACCAGCAGTTGGCCCATAAGATGGGTATAATTTCTTACTTTTTTGGTGCGCCTCAAGCGCCAGTTATACCATTGCCTAATAATCAGGTGCCTGTCAAACACCCTCCACCAAGGGTATTCGAAGGTAACCAAGGCCAAAATGACCAAGAGGTAGTTATGGTGCAAAAAATCCATGATGCCGACCAAGTCCTTAGCAATGTCCAACAAAACAACTTTGAGGGGAAACAATATAACTAATGTGGTTGAAAAGATTTTGGCCCAAAATGACCTTAACGTTGGCCTTCATAGGCCTAATTACGTATCCCCACTATCAGAATATGTGCGGCAGACTGAACTGCCCAGGGGTTAGAAGGTCCCCAAATTCCCTAAATTTACTGGTGACACTAATTAGTCCACAGTCAAACATGTTGCTAGATATCAGATTGAGGCTGGTGATATAGCTAACAACGGAAAATATGAAAGTGAAGTATTTCCAAAATTCCTTTATGTGGTTTACCACATTGCCTCCACATTCCATATTTAATTGGAACCAACTTGAAAGGGCATTCCATGAGCATTTTTATATGGGCCAATCTAAGATTAACATCAAGGAATTAGCCAGTGTGAGGCGAAAGGTGGCTAAAACAATAGACGACTACCTCAACAGGTTTAGGATAATGAAATCAAGGTGCTTCACTCAAGTGTATGAGCATGAGTTAGTCGAACTGGTTGCAGGGGATCATGATTATTCCATTAGGAAGAAACTAGACATCCAATACTTGAGAGACATTACCCAACTAGCAGACAAGGTTTGACAAGTCAAACGTCTGAAGGCTGAAAAAGCCAAATTGATTAAATATCATAAAAAAGAGAAAGTAGCCTACGTCAAAGTAGACAAAATAGAAAAGATGTCTGGCATGGATTATGAGTATGTCGAAGAAAGTGAGATTAATGTGACAAAGTTAAAGTCAAGTTCTCATTATGTATGTAAAATGCTTAAATCTTCGAATGAGAAAAATCCTGTCGAGCCCAAAAACGAGAAATTTGTCACGAAAACATGCATGTTTGATGTAACTAAGTGTGATGAAATATTTGATCTTTTAGTCTCTGATGGCTAAATCATAATCCCAAAAGGGCGTAAGACACCACCATTAGAGCAAAGAAAGATTTTTTTTTTGCATATTTCATAATTTCCCGTGTTCTTTTCAGGGACCTAGTGAAAAATGCCTTGAAATACAGGAGGCTGAAATTTGCAGACAAGCAAAAGCCTCGAGTCAAGGAAGAGGCTGATCCCAAAGTTGAAGAGGTTCTCCTTGTCGAGCATGTAGATGTGATGGTGGTTGATATCACTGATGACATTGACACGAAGGAGGTCGAAGCCAGTTATAAGGATCATATGAAGGTGATTTTTCCTAAAGACGAGGAATAACTTATTGGTTTTATGAACATGTGTAAGCTGAAAGACTATGAGGTCATGCTTTGTCCATGTTACAGTGCCGTCTTTGATAATGAGGCTGCAAAGGAGTTGGAAAAGATCAACCCTTATCAATCAGGAAGAAGTGGTCGACAAGACAAACATAAAGAGTTTTTCTTCAAAAAGAGGGGAGTGCCTAAAAAACCCATAAAAGAAGGACATATGTGTTGGTGTAAGCCCTAGAGGCCAATACTTTTGGTACTTGTATCAAATTATTTATTAATAATAAAAGGCTTTTTCTTTATTATGTTTGTTTAATAAAGTCCCTAGAATAGCTAGTCCGTTTAATGTATCAAGTATGACTTAATCATGAGATCACATTAAACATAAGGACACTATTCTTAAAGTATCCGTAGTCAAGCTTTATTGTGAAGTGGGATAACATTAAAGCATGAAGACTATTATGTTTATAGACTGATGATCACATCTCATGGATCATGGATAAAGAGTTATCAAGTCTTAAACATAGGTATGAATATTAAGAGTAATATTTATACTGGATTGACCCGCTATGAGAATACTATATAGAATGTTATGCAAAGTGTCATAAGTTATTCTCATGGTGATAATGGTGTATACCACCCTTCGACCTGAAACCACTATGGACCCTAGATGTAGAGTCGAGTGCCTTATTGCTGATCAAACGTTGTCCGTAATTGGATGACCATAAAGACAGTTGATGGGTACTCCATGAAGCATGCTAAGGGACATGAGTGACCTAGATGGAATTTGCCCATCCTGCGTAATAGGATAAATGTCTATGGGCCCAATATTGAACTGGACAAGGATGACACGGTCTATGCCTTGTGTTCAATATAGACATAAGGGCAAAAGGGTAATTATACACATAATTATTATCACAGAAGGATTTGTCAGATCACATGACATTTTCGTGTCTTGGGTAGCAGTGATGTGTTGCTAGATACCGCTCACTGTTTATTATGTTAAATACGTGATTTAATATAATTGCCAATGCCGCGAAAACCTATAGGGTCACACACAAAGGACGGATTGATGAGAGATAAAGTAATTAAGGAATACTGTAATGTACGGTGCCCTTAAGTGAATTATAGAACATCATAAGGTACAGTGTACTTAAGTAGAATACGAAATGTGGTAAGGTACCACGCGCTTAAGTGATTTTGGCATATTATAAGATATGGGCCATATACACTTGACTGGGCTTTTTAGCTTGCAGCCCACACAAGTAGTTCTATAAATATAACCCTTGTGTAGAAGCATTGTCACACTTGCAATTTCGTTTCTCTCTCTTTCTCACTCAAAGCCTTCATTCGTAGCAGCTAGCACTGAGATTGAAGGAATCCGTTCGTGTGGACTGAGTAGAAGCGTTGTCATCGTTCAACGTTCGTGATCGCCACAAGAGGTAACGATTCTATCACTGATCATGCCCATTCGTAAGGATCATTAAAGGAGAAATTTTAAATTCCGCTGCGTTTTGGATCGCCATTCTCCTTCAATATGTACCATTTCCAATGTTCTCCTAGGAAGTGGATTGGACCTGTAGGGAGATCAACTATTGACAAAGACAAGTGAAAGTTAATAGAAGTTGGTGCGGTATCTTCGTACCATGACAACTCCCAAACATCCAAGAAGTACTCTTATATTTCCAAGAACTACATGGGAAAAAATCTCATGACTAGAATACCGTGGAAAAGGCATCATCGACATAAGAAAGCTGCCTTCGAAGCATGGAATGCGAGTAAAAGTAGCAATATCCAAGCTACATATGAAGGCCAAGTGATAAGAAATCCTATCAAAAAAGATTGTTCCCCCCATTGCCACTTGTGGCAAAAAATGAAGAACTAAAGGTCACAATAGGTAAAGATGAGGAAATGGAAAGCAATGATTTCGACTCAGGGTCGGAGCTTAAGTTAGATATAATATGCAACATGATATATGTTTTGCCGTTAGAGTATGATACAATTACTGAAGTAACTGAAGAGGAGTGTGGATTGGCTGAAGAAATGTTAACTCAGAAACCTTTATGTTATTATGTTATGAATGATGGCTTTGTCAATGAAGACTTTGCTAATACTCATTTGGGTAATATTAGAAGCCTTCCTCGAGTGACAAACTTACTTACTGAAACATGTATTTAGAATTGGTATCTTATTAACAAACTTTTTCCAGCTCACATTTCAAATAAAATTCGAGCAATTCACCCTCCTTCTGCAGCTGTTACCTTTTTCGATTGCTGTAAATGGAATGACTCTAAAATTAGGAACTTCTCGATCTCTAGCATGTATGGTCTTCTAAATCATAGTCCGAAAGATGTCACAAATCCTATATTGAGTTCACCTTGGAAGCTTCAAGTTCCTGAGCGGACTCAATTTTTTATCTGGAAAATATGTCACAAAGGTATCATTACTAACTCTTACCTTAATCATCTACATTTGCATAGTGATTTTTGTGACTTGTGTGGTATGGCTCCGGAAAGTATTCTTCATGCTCTGCGTGATTGTAGCTATCCTAAGAGATTTTGGTCTTAACTTGTTAATCATCGTCACCAATATCCTTTCTTCTCTTGTTCCTTAATGGATTGGATTAATTCCAGCATTTCTCCCCCCTCTCATTCCAACAATGTTGACTGGGCTGAATTGTGGGCTCTTGGTTGCCATCAGCTATGGATTTGGAGAAACAAGCAGAATCATGACCCTTTTTTCATCATGCCTCATAACCTTAGCCTTGAGGTTCAGCAGTCTGTTCTCCTATACCGGGAAAGTAAGCATTTGTTTCTTAAAGTTCATCCTATAGCTAGAAATCCCATCTTAGTGCATTGGAGGCCCCTTCCTATAGGCTGGGTGCGTTTAAATTCATATGGGGATGTTAAGATTGAAAATGGTGCTTCTTGTGGGGGCCTCTATCGTGACAATCTTGGTGTTTGGCTTTATCGGTTTCACAGTTTTATTGGTGACTGTAGTAGTTTTGCTGCTGAATTACGGGGAGTGTTTTTGGGCTTGGAGTTAGCTTAGAAGCATGCTTTCAAGAAAATCATTGTCCATGTTTATAACAAGTAAGTGGTGGATGCTCTTCAAGGGTCTTCTTGGATGCTCAAGCAAGGATCAATTTTGATTAGGCATATCTTCCTTCTTCTTTCTCATTTTGAAGAAGTTCAATTTCATCACATTTTTAGAGAGGCTAACCAATGTGCGGACTATCTTGCGAAGCTGAGTCTTCCAATTCTTTTGAAGTATCCTGATTTGATGTGTACCCTCTTATTTTGAGGCGTTTGTTTAGGATGAATTGGCCTGAATTGTCTTTGAGGCTTATCGCGTAATTTATTTTTGAGCCTTATGTAGACTAATCCTACGAAACAATAAAGAGTCCTAAACCAATTAAGAGTCTAAAGATATTAAGTTAAATAATTAAATTGAATTGATTTTCCTTTAAAAAAACTATGAAATAGATATCTGCACACATATATTAAATAAAGACAATAATTTATGGTGGCGTATCATTGGTTTAAATATAAAACAATTCTTTGTCATAAATGCTTAGTAAACCTTTTTAAAATTTAAATGGATCAAATTTGTGTATAATTACATACTCAATACAAATATGTTATAAATAAAAGAAATATATTGTTGTTAAGAAATCTGTTAAAATAAAATGGTAAAAGTTCCAATACTTTTTTATAAATGGGAAAAAATATATTATTAATATAAATATTTTTATAAACGAAAAAAATTATATTATTAATATAAATAATTTTATAAACGAAAAATATTTCTATAAATAAAAAATTTATTGTTATATAAATATTTTTATAAACAATAAAAGAATCTATTATCTGAAAAAAATATTATTGATACTATTGATAAATAAAAAAATATCAACGATTAATACAAATAATTTTATAAATAAAAAAATGTTATTGATAGGAATTTATTATTAATTTAAATATATTTATAAACAATATTAGAACAAAAATAATAATCTACTTCGAATTTGAGTCTAAGGGGTTTTAGAAGGTTCCACCAATTAAAAAAAATCAGAGAAAAATTCCCAAAAAATAACAAAACTACTTGTGCAACAACTTACAGTGACATGATTCCAAACTAAGAATTCCACTCATTTTTCCAAACTTGGATTGAAGTAATTGAACGACGTAAACATCATCGTAAACTAAAGTTTAAATTTGTGACCTAAATACTAAAACAAAACCAAAACTAAATATTTATGGCCAGGTTTAGATTACCTCGTACCAGCTTCTATTGTGTAACTGCGCCCGCCATTTTTGAAAACCCAGTTTCTTCCTTCTCCTCGATTTCCTTCGATACCCATTTGCAAAATGACAACTTTTCTGATACCAAACAACAATTTGTCAAACTATGTTCCAAAGGGCGCATAAAAGAAGCCTTCGAGAGCTTTGTGTATGAGTTATGGTCAGAGCCTCGTTTGTTCTCTACTCTCATTCAATCATGCATTTCCACAAACTCGGTATTTTTAGGAAAACAGCTTCATTCTTTGATATTCACCTCTGGGTGTTCCTCAGACAAGTTCATTAACAATCACGTTCTTAACCTTTACTCAAAATTTGGGGAACTTCATGCTGCTGTTAAACTGTTTGATAGAATGCCGAGGAGGAATATTATGTCGTGTAACATCATGATCAAGGCTTATCTTGAGACGGGCGACCATGAGAATGCTCATAAGCTGTTTGATGAAATGCCTGAGAGAAATGTTGCCACGTGGAATGCAATGGTCACTGGGTTGATCAAGTTTGGAGCGAATGAAGAGTCTTTGTTGTTGTTTTCGAGGATGAATGTTTTGGGTTTTGTGCCTGATGAGTATTCGTTTGGTAGCGTGCTTAGGGGATGTGCGCATTTGAGAGCCTTGGTTGGTGGGCAGCAGGTGCATGCTTATGTTATGAAATGTGGGTTTGAGTTTAATTCGGTTGTTGGATGCTCTTTGGCTCATATGTATATGAAAGCTGGAAGCTTGCATGATGGGGAGAGAATTATCAAATGGATGCCAGATTGTAATTTGGTTGCTTGGAATACACTTATGGCTGGAAAAGCTCAAAATAGGTACTTTGAGGGAGTTCTGGATCATTACCTTATGATGAAAATGGCAGGATTTAGACCAGATAAGATTAGTTTTGTGAGTGTGATCAGTTCATGTTCGGAGTTAGCCACCCTTTGTCAAGGGAGGCAGATTCATGCTGAAGTAATCAAAGCTGGAGCTAGCTCTGTAGTTTCTGTAATTAGTTCATTGGTTAGTATGTACTCTAAATGTGGAAGTTTGCAAGATTCCATCAAAGCTTTTTCTGAATGCGAAGAGCGAGATGTTGTATTATGGAGCTCAATGATTGCTGCTTATGGGTTTCATGGTCAAGGGGAAAGAGCCATCAAGCTATTCAATGATATGGAGCGGGAGAATTTGGCCGGAAATGAAGTTACGTTCTTGAGTTTGCTATATGCTTGTAGTCATTGTGGACTGAAGGATAAAGGACTTGGGTTCTTTGACATGATGGTAGAGAAGTATGGACTCAAGGCTAGACTAGAACACTATACTTGTGTGGTTGATCTACTAGGCAGGTCTGGTTGTTTAGGCGAGGCAGAGACTATGATACGATCCATGCCTGTAATAGCAGATGCAATTATATGGAAGACATTATTATCTGCATGTAAAATCCACAAGAATGAAGAAATGGCAAGAAGGGCTGCTGAAGAAGTTCTTAGGATTGATCCTCAAGACTCAGCTTCATATGTTCTGCTTGCTGGTATTCATGCTTCAGCCAAGAGGTGGCAGAATGTTTCTGAGGTGAGGAGAGCCATGAAAGACAAGATGGTGAAGAAAGAGCCAGGCATAAGTTGGGTGGAAGTGAAGAATCAGGTTCACCAGTTCCGTATGGGTGATGAAAGCCACCCAATGTCTATGGAGATTAATCAGTATCTTGAAGAATTAACTTCAGAAATGAAGATGCGGGGCTATGTGCCTGATATTAGCTCTGTCTTACATGACATGGACAATGAGGAAAAAGAATACAACTTGACACACCACAGCGAGAAAATAGCTATTGCTTTTGCTTTATTGAGCACCCCAAAGGGAGAGCCAATTCGAGTGATGAAAAACTTGCGGGTTTGCGGTGACTGTCATGTTGCCATCAAGTACATATCAGAGATTAAAAACTCAGAAATTATTGTTCGAGATTCTAGCAGGTTTCACCATTTCAAAAATGGGGTATGTTCTTGTGGAGATTATTGGTAATTATTTGTTCCTTAATTTCCATTATGGAACATGTTCACGATCTTGCAGCGTTTGCAAGTAAGAGATACTATGACCCTTTTACAGTAGCAGTTTAGGCTTTCAAATTAAAACTTGCTTCTCATTAGTTGTTCTTGCCATAATTTGGAAGGACTCAATCCAGCACAAATTTAGAATGAGTACTCATTAATTGGTGCTCTGTCTAATACCTTTGATGGGCCCAAGACAGCTTGATTGTGTTCACGAGCAAGGTAGTGGTAGGGTACCTGCAATGACTTCAACGATCAAGTCACTTATTGATATCCCCACTCTGTGTTCTCATATAATGGGTGAGTGAGAGGTTACTAGATAACTGCATAGGAAACATGTTAGTGGTGAGTGGTTTTGTGCCCCATATTTAGGTAGTAATTGAGAAGGGGGTATGACCACCCAAAAATGTACAAGATGTGGACTCCACTAGTTCATGACAGAACATTACGATATACGATCAATCTACATTCCATGAAAAGATCATTTGTTGCGAAAATTAAAAATTGATGAAAGAACATGAATTATAGAAAAGTGACATTCTTATTCTTGTCCTTGTTGGCATCTGCATGCTGATTAGAGATGGAATTTTACCCCAGCTATATCAGGTATGCCTTCTCTCCGAGGCTAACTTATTTTTCCCATTTTAAAATTTGTATGAATGTCAATTTGCTAGCTGTTCACCAAAGTAAGTTTATCTATCAAAGTATATGCTTCTGAATACTATTTTACTAGCACATTTGTGTAGATTTACCGAACTGTGAAAGCAAATGGCAAAACCATTTACGGGATGAGTAAACGAGCAAAATGTTGTGGATATAATATAACTGGTTGGAAGGAAAAGGATTTAAAATGACATCATATATCACTTATACTAAAATGCTCAGCAAAAATATGCATTTAAAATTGAAGCTTAAGAGGGAGCAATTGGCAAGAAATTGATCTCGGTATCCAACTTAAAACACTAGTCTTCCTTCTTACTTGGGTGGTTTGGACAAGCTGCATACCATGAGTAAGTCATGTCATTCAATAGATGCTTTTTATTGTTCTGTTCTAGGTTAATAATATTTTTACTCTATATTGAAATACTTATTTCTGATATACTTGTGAAATTTGAAAATATTCTGGTAATCAACAGTATATGGCCACATTCAGAATAGAAAACTTTGACGGTTGCTTCTCTCTTTTTCCCAACCTCAGTCAAAACTTTTCCCGTATCTTTTTTCCTTCCAAGATCAGCTTACATTTTGTTATCGCATGCATCTGATTAAAAGGCCACCATAGCTTGTTCCTGATGCAAATATACGTCCAGTCTATTTGAATAATTTTCTTTGGACTTGTTTTTCTTTCTGCTTAATTTTATGTCACATTTTTAGAATGATGCAAAATTTGTTTCTTAACGTCTGTTTGATGTGATTATCTTTAGTTTTGCAGATAGAATATACTAGCCAGTATTTCTTGTTGCAACAACGGCAGCCATCATTGTGAGTCTGGCGACTAACTGCAACTTTTTCGATTATTAAGCAAGCCCTTGTTCATGGATGCGTCGCGGGAGTTAATGTTGTATATATATCCAAGAAATTCCTTGGCCAGATATATATTCCAGATATCGTTTGGGTTTGGGTCCTTATTATTCTTTGCATTGCTGTTGCTTCTGGGTTTGAAAATCAAAATCCAATTCAAAAAGCTTATGGTAATTTCTTCCCTTGTTGAATGTTCTGATTAATATTATCCAGGTATAAACCATACCCATGATGTATATTTTCAATTTGAGGGTAGATAATAAGAAATATATGTGGCCCAAAATGATCTTAATGCCAGATTATAGTGTAACCTACATCAACATTCTTTTGCATTTTTGCCATAATAAATAAAAGATTAACACACTAGCATTGTGATGACACTATGTTATATTAGTGTTTTAAAGTAGTTTTTATAGTCTTTTAGCTATATTTTTTATTAACATTGCATGTTTTTGAGTAAATTATAGTAGGAGTCAAGACAATTGTGTAAAGTCTTGTTGCACTTCGAATCACTCTAACTAGACAGCTCTCTGTGTGTACATGGTGGATGTTACTTTGGAGAGAGACAAAGCAAGAAAGGCACACAAAAGAACGAGGAAGGAAGAAACAATGTAAAAATCACCCCGATCAGATGGGACTGTGGCGCAATGCATGCCAAAGCCAAACGGGAAATAATTATGTGATAATCGCGGTGCGATGGGTTGAGATCATGGCACGATTCAGCATCCAATCACGTGATGCCAAGTGGATTAAATGACAAATCGCAGTGTAATGGTTTTGGATCATGGCATGATTCATGCGTGCTGAAACCTACAATATACAAGGAAAACTTGGAAAATTTGCAAGAGTTCAAATTTTTTACAGAAAGATTACGACTCCAAGCATAACTAGAAGCCATTTGGTGTAGCGTAAGCATAACTAGTAGATATTTTATTGTGATTGTCAACATGCCGGTGTACCAACACTATGTTAGTGTTTATAAATCTTAAAAAGAGTTATCTTAATCTCTTAAGAGGAGTTCACTCACATTGCAAGCTGGAATCATCTAATCTCTAGCTTAGAGATTTGCTTTCTGGACCACAATTACTACTATTCTTATAATTTGTATATATACTTGTATTTTAATTTGTTATGAAATGCTCTTCATTTTAAAGTTGTCAATTGTAGTAGTGCCACATTCTCTGATGTGGTAACATGTCCAAGTTTCTATTGCAACATTGTTCTCTAGGTGTGTGTCTATTCTTCATACCTAGAGATTTGATTTCTATCCAACTCTTTTGTCCTTTATGAAATTCTAACTTCACAAGTTGAGGTGTAGGGAAGCACATAGCTACAAACATGTTGAAATACTTTGTTGAGGTTAACCATGTAGCCAATTAAAAAAAAAAGGGAAAACATCAGCATAGTTGCATCATAGCTAACTCCCTAAATTTCCACTATTTTACAAAGCCATAAAAGAGCCCCACACGTTGATTTAGAAATGTATTAAATTTAATGATTGAATATATCAAAGTTTAGATTGATGAATGGTGTTTATAATGTGGTTTTAGTTGGTTTTAAGAATAAACATTCAATCCTAAATTTTTTATATAAAGAAAGTTGCAATAGTAAAATAAAGCACAAACGGGTTACTTGAATTCATCTAGTGAATGATACATATGAATGCAAGAAAAGAAAGATTCTTGCTAATTACTAGTTACTACTGAGAGTTTCCTTCCCTGTAGCTACTTGGAGAGTAGTTGGATTTGCAACAAATCTTGAAGAAAAAGCACAAAACTTATAATAGTAATCTTCATCCAATAAGCTCCCACAATCACTTGTGTCAAAATTCAAAGAATAGCTCAATGGATCATAGCAACATTGAAACGAACCTTGTCTGATTCGGCTACGTGATCTCTTCAAGAGAAGTTTTCTCATCAGTTTTGTCATTGAACAACAACATGATGATGATGATGATCTTGTAGTGGCCACAACGGCAGGTTCATCTTTCATCTTCATGGTGGAACTGTTGTTTTCAAAACTCACATGCGACATTTTTTTTATGAGTGTAAGTAAGTAGTTATCTTCAATCAATGTGTGGGGCTTAATTGGTATTTATATAGAAATATGAGGAATAATAGTAAATATTAAGAGAGATATAATGCAAATCTGTTGATAGATCTCAACTTAAAAAAAAAGTAATAAAGATAATAACTAATATGAGAAATATTACTATATAAGTTGGGTTGTTGACTGAAATTTACATGAGGCACGTGAGCACTATAATTAGCATAGATTTAAATATGTATAGATGAAATCTCGAGTCATATTTGATTTTGTTATTATCAAAATGGTAAAATTTGATCTTATAAAATATATTAATGATGGCCTCAACCAAACCAAGTGAGGCAGAACTCAGAGCATATGGTACGTCATGTCCTGTTTATGTTCTGCTATTTTATTCTCCCTTTCTTGGTTCATTTTTTCTAGCTTATCTCAAAAGAGATTTTATCCTTTTAGGAAAATGAGAATATATATATATATATATATATATATATATATATATATATATATATATATATATATATATATATATATATATATATATATATATATATATAAAGTCAGATCAAATGATACAAAGATGTCAAATTTAGTAACAAAACACCTCTGATAACTTTTCACCCTAGTCCGTATAACAAAATCCACGGTTGAATTGAAAACTATTTGTTGAAAATCCACCACAACCTATGGAGAATTTCAATTAATCCTGATGAACATGATTGTTATCACCCACACAATGACAATAATAGAAAAGAACAATGGAGAAAGAAAGAAAGTAAAAAACGACGAAGGAGAAGAAGAATTAAAATTCTGCAGAGTTTCTCTCTGGCCATTGTGAAAAACTTCTTATTCACTTTGCAACTGCAAAATATTGTGAATACAATGTTATGAATGCCTATTCACTTCATTATGAGAATATGGTTACTCTCTCTATTTACAGATTTAGATTAACTTGGACCCAAAGCCAAAACCCAAAACTATAAAAGCCCAAAATAGCTAACACTACTAAAGTAGGCCTAAGTCGAAATCCTGTGTGAGCAACATGCTTCGACACTTCGACACACTAACACAACTCAACATACTAGGTGGTTCGACACTTCCTTGCTTATGTCGAGCAAACTACTTTGACACAAGGAATTACAATTCAATACACCACCTAATTCATTGTGTCTAAGCTATCTACATTCATCATAGCTCTTAGTTTTCTGAACACTTCGACCTGCACTCCTTTCATCATGATATCTGCAATTTGATTCTCAGTTTTGCAGTGTTCCACATTCATCTTCCCATCTGTTATCTACTCTCAAAGATAATGGAACCTCATCTCGATGTGCTAGCTTCGACCATGTGCTATCGGATTCTTCGCTAGATTGATAACTGACATGCTGTCGATCTTCATGGTAATTGCTCCATGACTCTTCGCTGTTATCTCTTCGACCAGATTCACCATCCACGTTGCTTGACATGCACAAAGGAAAGCAACTATGTATTTTGCTTTTCACGACGATAATGCCACTACTGGCTCCTTTTTCGAACTCCAAGCAACTGATGCACCACCTAGCATAAACACATAGCCAACTGTGGATTTTCGATCCTCAACATCACTACACCAACTTGAGTCGGTGTATCCCATGAATTTCCATTCTTTTCCTTCATCAGCTGCAGGAAACAAAATGCCATAGTCGAGGATTCCTTTCGTATCCTTTTCGCCGCTGCTAGATGTGATACCTTTGGCTTCTGCATGAACCTACTTACCATACCTACATTATATGCTAAGTCAGGTATTGTATGACAAAGGCATCTAAGTGACCCAATAAGTCTTATATAATGGGTTGGGTCGACATCATCTTCTTCTGAATCTTTTGACAGTTGTAATCTGGGCTCAGTTGGAGTCGAAGTTGGGTTGCAATCTTGCATCTCAAATCTCTTGAGTATTTCGCCTGCATACCTTCTTTGGTGCATCATCAAGCCTCAACCACTCTTGTAGAATTCGATGCCAAGGAAATATGAAATGTCACCCAGATCTGACATTTCGAGTTCCTTGTTGAGATCATCTTTGAATTCTTCGATCTCCTTATTGCAGCTACCTGTTATCAACAGGTCATCGACATAGAGGCATAGTATAAGCAATTCACTCTTGCTTCTTCTTACATATACTCCATGTTCAGATTTGCACTTCACAAATTTCTTCTCCCTTAGAAAGCCATCTATCTTATTGTTCCAAGGTCTTGGAGCTTGTTTAAGTCCGTACAGGGCTTTATGCAACCTGTACACCTTTCTTTCTTCTCCTTGTTTCACAAACCCAGCTGGTTGTGCAACATAAACTTCTTCTTCTAAGGGGCCATTAAGGAATGCACATTCACATCCATCAGACACATCTTCCACTTGTTCATGTTTGCTAGACCAACAACCAACCTAATTGTGTCGATCCTAGCAACAGGTGCAAAAACTTCATCGAAGTCGATTCCTTCTTTCTGAAGAAATCCTTTCGCCACAAGTCTCACCTTGTGTCGAGTCACTTCTCCTCTGGGATTCAACTTCACCTTGTATACTCACTTCACATTGATTGTCTTCTTGTCTTTGGGCAATTCCATAAGTGACCAAGTATTGTTGACTTCGATTGACTTCAGCTTTTCGTCCATTGCTTTCATCCACTTTGAATCTTTTTCAATACCCCAACTGCATTGACAGGTTCAACATCTACGTAGAAAGCATAGTGTACCAGCTCACCTTCTTCATTGACCATATCATCTGATGTAATCACACATTCTTGCAACCTTGCAGGTATGTGTCAATCTTGTTCTTTGAGGTCTGTTTGGGCATGCTTCACCTCTGACTTCTTCCTGTCGAACTTCTTTCGACTTCACTAGCTGGTTCATCATAAAAGATTCTCACTGAATCTTTCTTGACATTCTCAGTCCAATCCCACTCCTTAAGCTCATCTATGATCACATCCCTGCTGATCACCACTTCCTTATTCACTGGGTCGAATAACTTGTATCCTTTAGTCGAATAATATCCTATCAGGATCATCTGATTCTACTTGTCATCAAGTTTTCTTCTCAACTGATCTGGCACATGTCTATGTGCTATAGATCCAAACACCCTCAGATGACTCAAGCTAGGCTTGATACCAGACCTACATTCTTCTGGCGTGATTTCTTCTAGCTTATTCGTCGGATATCTGTTCAGGATATATGTCGTAGTAGACACAGCTTCTCCCCATAATTCTTTGGGTAGATGCTTTTCTTTCAACATACTTCTAACCATATTCATGATGGTTCTGTTCTTCCTTTCTGCGACTCCATTCTTCTGTGGAGTGTAGGGTGACACCACCTCATGCATAATCCCTTCTTTCACACATAATGCGTCGAAGTCTTTCGACACATATTCTCTACCACCATCAGTCCTCAAAATCTTGATCTTTTTACCGCTTTGTCTTTCGACCATAGATTTAAAATTGGCAAATACCTCGATCACTTCACTTTTCTTTTTGATCAGGTAAGACCACAGTTTTCGACTGAAATCATCTATGAATGTAACAAAGTATTTGTTACCTCCAATCGAATCCACCTGGAGAGGAACACATACATCAGAGTATATGACTTCAAGAATTGCCTTCGACCTGCTTCACGCATCCTTACTGAATATGTTCTTGTGCTGCTTCGCCTGCACACATTCTTCACACACTTCATTTGGAAAGTCAATTTCTGGTAATCCTGAAATCATATTTCTTCTCTTCAAATCTTTGATATCTTTGAAATTGAGATGACCAAGTCTATAATGCCATATCCATTCATCTCTGATGGCTGCTATTGCAAGACACTTATGCTCCATCACATTTAGTTCAATCTTGAAGGTTCTATTCTGAGACATTGGAGCCTTCAAGATCAACCTTCCATTTGAGTCGAGAACTCTCATCATCTTGTCTTCGATTGACACCTTATAGTTCTTTTCGACTAACTTCCCTATGCTGAGCAAATTACTCTTCATGCCTGGTATGTATAACACATTTGAAATTACCGACCTCTTGCCATCTTTCCTCATAATCAAAACATCACAAACACTTTTAGCTGCTAGAGTGTTGTCATTTGCAAATTTCACCATGTTTGAGGGCTTTATGTTGACAAAACAATCTTTCCTTCCAGACATGTGTGATGAACATCCTGAGTCCAAGTACCACTGGTCCTTGAATCTCTCTTCATCTCTTGTTGTAACCATCAACAACTTATCTTCTTCTTGATGCTTTGCCAACTTTGCATAAGTTTCTTGATTCTTCTGCTTTTCTGGATAATCACTAGATTAGTGACCATACTTCTGACAATTGTAACACTAAATGTGACTCTTGTTTGGCTTTTGACCACCACCTTTTCCTCTACCTGCAACACCACCTCTTTGGTTGCCTTGGTTCCAGGGCTTTCTCTGATTCGACCAGTTTCCTTCTTGCTGATTTTGACTATCCGAATTGTTGTAGCCTCCTCTGCCTTTGTTTCCATTCCAGCTTCTTTTTCCTTTCCTTTCTTTTGCTGATTGCGCCTGCAAAGCCATATCACTCTTCGACTTTCCTGCAGCTCTTTCAGCCATTCTTTGTTCATGAGATTCAAGCGTCCCTTGAAGCTCTTCCTTTGTCAGTTTTAACAAATCTTTCGAATCTTCTATGGCTACTACCACGTGGTCGAACTTTGGAGCCAACGACCTCAAGATCTTTCTAACAACAGATCTTGATGTCAACACTTCTCCATATACCTTCATTTGATTCACCAGTTTCGTAACCTTAGTGAAGAAATCAGTTATGCTTTCGTTGTCTTCCATCTGAAGCAATTCATACGTTCTTTTGTGAGTTTGTAACTTCACCTCTTTCACCTTCTCTGCGCCTCCAAACGATTTCTCCAGAATTTCCCATGCTTCTTTCGTTGAATCTGCATCACTAACATTTTCAAAGTTATCTGCATCAACACATTGATGGATTATAAAGAGAGATTTATAATCTTTCTTCTTTATTTCTTTATGTGCAACCTTTTCTTGATTTTTCATGTCTTCTACAAACGTTGCTACTCCTTCCTTCACAAGATCCCAAAGATCTTGATAACATAACACAATCTTTATCTGCTTGTACCAATTCTCATAATTTTTGTTCTTGAGAATCAAAAGATTTGCTGGAAAATGCCCGTTTGGATGATTCGTTGCCATAGTAATTTTCTTCCCACAAATCGATTAAACCGGAGCTCCTGATACCAGATGTTGGAAATCCACCATAACATATGGATAATTTCAATCAATCTTAATGAACAAGATTGTTATCACTCACATAATGATAATGATAGAAAAGAACAATGGAGAAAGAACGAAATTAAAGAACTATGAAGGAGAAGAAGAAGTAAAATTCTGTAGAGTTTCTCTCTGTCCACAAACCGTGGAAAACTTCTTATTCACTTTGCAACTGCAAAATACTTTGAATAAAATGTTATGAATGCTCTATTCACTTCATTACAAGAATAAGAATTACTCCCTCTATTTATAGATTTAGGTTAACTTGGAACCCAAACCAAAACCCAAAACTATAAAAGTCCAAAATAGCTAACACTACTAAAATAGGCCTAAGTCGAAATTCTATGTGAAGCAACATGCTTCAACACTTCGACACACTAACACAACTCAACATACTAGGTGGTTCGACACTTCCTTGCTTATCTCGATCAACCTGCTTCAACATAAGGAATTATAATTCAACACTATTATCATATAGATCACGTCTATAAATTTCATATCAATAAAAAAATATTTGATATTTCAAAATAATGATAAAAATAAACGATTTTTATGAAGTTTTGTAAGACGTTAGTTTTTATATATCTTGTTGACATGTCAAATAATTTACGATTGATATTAAATTTTATAGACATGATCTATATAATAATAACTTTCAATTTAACGGTGAATTTCGTTATACGAATATCTAGTAAAGAATTATTTGAGGTGTTATGTTACTAAATTTGATGATACCTTAGTGTCATTTAATCCTGACCTTATATATATATATATATATATATATATATATATATATATATATATATATATATATATATATATATATATATATATATATATATATATATATTCTTAAGTATATTTAAATTTTTATGATAAAAGAAACATTACATTTGGATGAAGGAAAATGACTCGTTTAAGCGAGAAATAGGACGACACAGTTAATTTAAAGGTTTCATTCTAATTTAAAATATATGACATAAGTTTTAAAAATTAATACAATTGTAATAATTAAAAATGATACATAAATAAAATATAGTTATACATTAATAAAAATAATAAATTTAATTATAATTATTTTTACTTTTCATCAATCTTATTTTTTTGTATGTATTGGATTTTTTATCCTAGCATTTTTTATTTATTTATTGAATTTTTATTATAATAATTTTTTATGTCTATTAATATTAATGAAAAAAATTGAACATTTCAAAATATTGGGGTATTACAAAATTTGGGACCAGTGCTCTAGAGTTTGTTGATCTTGCACATGGTCGGCTCTGGCGAGAAGAAATGAAGTTGAAAAACACTTAGATATGTAATAAAGTTTGGAATTTTAGCTTCAGCTATTGATATCAGTTGAAAATAAACATGTTGAATGAGTCTCACATCGCTTAGTTTTATAAAGGAAGAGGGGATCCAAAAGTTATATAATGGATTCAATTTCTTCATTACAAAATACACTTGTCAAAAACACTTTAAGCTTGACTCTTTATATTTTTTTATAGTCTCTTATGTTATTGTAAGAGGTACGTAGTTAAATATTTACTTTGGAAAAAGTAGGTCTATTAATGTCTTGGTGGTCCAAGGTAGTCTATTTGTTGTAACTATTTTCATATTGTGTTATTCTCTAGTTGTCATTTGATAACGCTCGTGGTTTTTTCTTCTTTCTTCTGTTAGAGTTTTCACGTTAAACTCTTGTGTTATTATTCTGTTCCTCTTTTTCTCTATACATTAGTTTTTCCTAATAATTGGTATCAAAGGGCTTTGGTTCGGCGGGGTATATATTTTTTGGTATTGCTAAGTGATTGCATTTTTTTCTAATCTTCTACATCAAAAATTAAATTTCATACTCTGTGTTGGTTGAGAAAAATATTTGATGCATGAAAGATTTTGGCTACAATGTCAAGTTTTTCAAGTGCACTGAGGCTTTGACTTAGAGAAATTTGATAGAAGAATAAATTTTGTCTTATGAAAAATTCAATTCAAAGATCTTCTGATACAATTGAGATTACATAAAGCATTGAAAGGAAATATTTCCAACATGGACAATGAGAAAAGGGAGGAATTAAATTTGAGAGTTTCGAGTACAATCCATATGTCTTTGGCTACGAATATTCTTGCGAATGCGTATGTCGTTAGCTAAAGAGTTTTGGGAGAAACTTGAAAGGCTATCAAGGAAATGATATTTCAAATTGATTTTTGTTGAAAGAGAAGTTTCATAGCTTGTGTATAGTTGAAAATATGAAAGTATCTGATCATCTAAGTGTTCTCAATGATATTGTTTATGAATTAGAAGCTAAGATTCATGATGAAGATAAATATTTGAGACTAATATGGTCTCTTCTATCTTCCTATGAGCATATTTAATATGTTGTGATATATAAGAAGGAAATTTTGAGTTTTGAAGAAGTTGTCAGTAAAATTATTTCTGAAGAAAGAAGATTGAAAGGTGAGGATAATACTTCATCAAACTCAGTCTTGGTTGCTAGAGGAATATATTTTGTGAAGAAAAACAATGAAATGAGTGTGAGATCTTGGAAATGTGGAAATATTGGGCATGCAAAGTATACGCGTCCTGATGGGGTAGCGTCAGAAAAGGGCTATGAATCAAATGCTAACAATGTTTCCCTTGCAATGGGAGATGGTGATCTATTCTGAAAACTTAGAAGTGAGTCATCATGATATTTTTACTGTCATGGAAAATGACAGGTTGTTGCTAGCAGATTAACACATGGGCATTAATGTATAATATGTTGTGAGATTATATCGATGGTTGAAGAGTTTTTTTTGCTAACATGGAAGTTGCACCATAAAATTTCAACCTGATTTTCGACATGTGAAAATTCTTCGAGAGGATTAGTTCCAAGATAAGTATATTCTTCTTTCGGTGGAGTATGATAGTTTTTGAACTATGATTTTCGATGAAGATAATACGAAAATTCTTGAAGTGGTGTAACTTCAAGTGACTATAATCTTTATGGTGAAGTATGATAGTTATTTTAAATTACGATTTTCGGTGAAGAAAAAGGAAGTTGGTATATTATTTTTAATCAATGTGGAGATTGTTAGTGTTGGTTAAAAAAATCATGCTGAAGAAGTCTCACATTATTTAGTTTTGTAAAGAAAGAGGGGTCCAAAGCTATATAATAGGTTCAAGTTCTTTATTACAAAATGCAACAGTTAAAATCATTTTAAGCTTGTATTTGATTTTTTTATTTATTTTTATATTTTCTCTTATAATCTTGTGTTAGAGTGTTGTGAGGGATAATTAAATATTTGCTTTGGAGAGTGTGGGGGTATTAGAGTCTTGGAATGGTTGGGGATATTATATGTTTTGTAATGATTTTCACATAGTGTTATTCTCTAATTGTCATTTGAATTCTTTTTTTTCCAATGCATTAGTTTTTCTTAAAAATTCAAGTATCTACGGTAGTGTATAATCCTAAAGTCACTTGAGCGAGAAGAAATGAAGCTTAAAAACACATAAATTCACTATTGCAAATTTGGAATAAAAAGACACTAATTTAATAGCGCTTTTAAGCAAAATGCTATTAAATTTTTTACAGAGACCTCTAATAGCGCTTTTTGTCAGGGGCTATTATAGGTAGATCCATATAATAGTGTTTTCTTAAAAGCAATATTATAGAATATTAAAAAATATTTATGTTTATTTATGGAAGGGAATAATTGGGTTTTTGATTTAAAAGCTATTATAAGTTATGCCTTGTATGCACTTTTTGGTAAACACTATTATATATCTTATACGATATATGCAAAAATTAAAATAAAACACGTGCTCCCTTTGCAATTCCATGTTGTTTTTTCTTTTTTTCTCGTAACCCAAAAACGCCAGTCTCTCTTGTCAGATCCAACATCCACCACCACAACCTTAAATTCTCCAACCCCATTCTACCTTCATCATCATGTCTCATCCTTTAGTTCAAATCCAATTTCAATTTCTAATTTCATCAAAAAGTCCTTATTAATTTCACGTCTAAGGGTATCAGTGTCACCATCTCTTTCTCATAAATGTCCAATTCAAAGTTGAGGATTCAAAGATAACCCCCTCATATATTATCATCTTAACAAATTAACAATTGTAACTTTATCGTGCCCTTGCCAAATATTTCATCATTATCATCAAGTTCAACAACTAGGGTGAATTTGGTCATTCAGTTCACTGATAACACAAATTTTGATGTCCCTCTTACTCAATATTCACGGCATACTCAAGGACACAAGTATGTCAATCTAAACAACGACACGTCATGGTCATTCTCAATGTTATTGTTAAGAGTGTTAAGAAACTCATTTATGTCCACACTTTCTGCTCAAGGTAATATTCCTTATTAATGCATCCACTTGGCTCAATTGTTATGTTTTTGTTTGACAACAATACAACAACAACATTCTCAACAACACAATACCAATATCAATACCAATACATCAACTTACTAAGTTAATTTTCAACAATACAAAAAAATAATATATAAAAATATTAATACAACATTCTCAAGAACACTAACAATCTTAGTACAATATCTTACTAAGTCACTTTTCAACAATATGAAAAAACAATATATAACAATACTAATACAACATACAAAAACAACATTCTTAACAACACAATAATAATATCAATACAACATCTTACTATAAGTCACTTTTCAACAATATAAAAAACAATAACACAACAATACAACAACAACATTGTCAACAACACAACAAAAATCTCAATATAACAACATGATAATAATGCAACTGTTGAAGTTGAATAATGAACCTCCATTGATGCACAAGAATTAAAGAAGATGAATAAGAATTGCAGAGAGGGAGAGAGAGAGAGAGAGAGAGAGAGAGAGAGAGAGAGAGAGAGAGAGAGAGAGAGAGAGAGAGAGAGAGAATTGTAACTAAATTTCAAATCTATTATAAACTGCAACCACCTTCAGGTTTTATACAAAAAAACCCAAATTCAAATGTAAATGAAATTCAAATACAAATGTAAACTTAAATGAAAATGAAATTTAAAACTAAACCAATCTTGAATGTTGAATTACATTCAACACCATCCCTTAATTCACATTCAAAATTAAAAATCAACAACACAATTTTCATCCCTCAAATTAATGAAGTGTTCAATTTTGATTACCTTGGTCAACACATATGCAAGTTGCTTTTGAGTGCTGACATGAACAATCTAATGTCCTCCATTTTGAACTTGATTGCGCAAAAAATGGTACTTAGTATCAATGTGCATGCTTCTTTCATGCAACACTGGATTCTTAGCAAGACTTATGGCATATTTGTTGTCAATCATCAATCTGTCTAGTTTGATCACCTTGAACTTCAGTTCCTGCAGTAAATTCATCATCCAAACAACTTGACAAGCTGACAAAGCACCAAATATGTATTCAACTTTATAGGTTGACAATGCAACCACTACTTACTTCTTAGAACACCAAGAAATAGGAGCTCCTAGATGCACGAACAGGTAACCTGTAGTACTTCTTCTATCTATTTTGTCACCACACCAGTCAGAGTCTGAGTAGCATTCCAACTTAACATCATCTGACACTCTAGATGAAATAAAATTCCATACCTCAGAGTTCCTTTTACATACCTCCAAATCCCGACTGCAACTTGGTAATGTGACCATTTTGGTTTACTCATAAACCTACTCACCATTCTAACTATATATCATATGTCAGGCATGGTGTTACACACATATCTCAGAGAGCCAACCAACTATTTAAAGGTTGTGGCATCTACATCCTCACCATCAACATCATAATCTGGCTTATGATTTGTCTCAATAGGTGTGATTGATGACTTACAATTTATCAACTCAAATCTCTTCAATAACTCAAGTTCATACTTCAGTTTGTGCATAATGATTTCCTTATCAAGTGTAAAATATCCATCCTTAGAAAGTATACCATATTTCAAAGGTCAATCATATCAAATGCATTCCTCGACACCTTTTTGAACTTGCTTATCTCATAAGTACAACTCACTATTAGAAGTATGTCATCCACATAAACACACACCAGAATCACATTGCCATTAGAAGTATGTTGCACATACACACCATACTCCATTTCACATTTCTTGAATCCCACATGCTTCAAAAATGAATCAATTTTCATATTCCAAGCCCTTGGATCTTGTTTTAGCCTGTACAAGGCGTTATGCAGCTTGTACACCATCCATTCTTTGTTCTTTTCACAAATTCAAGAGGTTGTAACACATAAACTTCTTCTTTCAACGGACCATTCAGAAAAGCTGACTTTACATCTAAATGTATCAGAGGTCAATTCCTATTTTCAGCTCTAGAAATAACCAACCTTATGGTTTCATGTCTAGCTATAGATGGAAACACTTCAAAGTAGTATAAACCAAACTTTTGTAGGAATCCTCTAGCTACTAACCTTGCTTTATACATGGAAACTGAACCATTTGGCTTCAACTTTATCTTGAAAACCCATCTCACAATGATGGCTTTCTTGTTCTGAGGTAGAACAATCAATTCCTATGTCTTGTTTCTTTTAATGGCCTCAAGCTCTTCCTGCATGACGTTCACCCACACCTTCTTCTTGAGAGACCCATTAATGCTAATAGGTTTAGAGTCCAGCATCATGACACTCTATATTGAAGGAGAATTGCGACCCAAAGCGCAGCGGAAATTAAAATTTTCTCCTTTAGAGATCCTTACGAATGGTCATGATCAGTGATAGAATATTTACCTCTTGTGACGGTTGAAACCTTTGGTGCAGATCTCTTGTGACGATCAAAACCTTTGATGCAAATCCACGAAGCGATCACGAACGTTGAACGATGACAACGTCTCTACTCAGTCCACACGAACGGGTTCCTTCAATCTCAGTGCTAGCTGGTACGAATGAAGGCTTTGAGTGAGAGAGAGAGAGAGAGTGAAAACGAAAAAGAATGCAACCGCAAATTTTTGCTTCTGCACAAGGGTTCTATTTATAGAACCACTTGTGTGGGCTTCAAGCTAAAAGCCCACTTAAGTGTATTTTGGCCCATATCTTATAATATGCCCAAAATCACTTAAGCTCATGGTACCTTACCATATTTCGTATTCTACTCAAGTACACCGTACCTTACGATGTTCTATAATTCACTTAAGGGCACCGTACCTTACGGTATTCCTTAGTTACTCTATCTCTCATCAATCCGTCCTTTGTGTGTGACCCTATAGGTTTTCGTGACGTTGGCAATTATATTAAATCACACATTTAACATAATAAACAGTGAGCGGTATCTAGCAACACATCACTGCTATCCAAGACACGAAAATGTCATGTGATCTGACAAAACCATCTGTGATAATAATTATGTGTATAATTACCCTTTTGCCCTTATGTCTATATTGAACACAAGGCATAGACCGTGTCATCCTTGTCCAGTTCAATATTGGGCCCATAGACATTTATCCTGTTATGCAGGATGGGCAAATTCCATCTAGGTCACTCATGTCCCTCAGCATGCTTTGTGGAGTACCCATCAACTGTCTTTATGGTTATCCAGTTACGGACAACGTTGGATCAGCAATAAAGCACTCGACTCTACATCTAGGATCCATAGTGGTTTCAGGTCGAAGAGTGGAATACACTATTATCACCATGAGAATAACTTATGACACCTTGCATAACTTTCTATATAGTATTCTCATAGCGGGTCAATCCGGTATAAATATTACTCCTAATATTCATACCTATGTTTAAGACTTGATAACTCTTTATCCATGATCCATGAGATGTGATCATCAGTCTACAAACATAATAGTCTTAATGCTTTAATGTTATCCCACTTCACACTAAAGCTCGACTACGGATACTTTAGGAATAGTGTCCTTATGTTTAATGTGTTCTCATGATTAAGTCACACTTAATACATTAAACGGACTATCTATTCCAGGGACTTTATTAATCAACCATAATAAAGAGAATGCCTTTTATTATTCGATACAAGTACCAAAATGTATTGGCCTCTAGGGCTTACACCAACATATATAACTTCCATTTTAGAGTCAATCTCAGTATCATGCAGCAACTCAAAGTCTGCAAGTCTCCTTGGTATCTGTCTAACTCTATGTGGCATCTAGAACTATGTAGAAGCAAGTCCGTCTTCAGAAGTAGGACCACATTTAGAATCTCCACCTTCAAAGGATGGATCAACTTCAGAGGCTCGATCACCTTCAGAGTCAAGTCCACCATCAGAGTCAGACTCATCTTCAGAGTTAAAGTCACCTTCAGATTTAGACTCACCTTCAGAGTCAGAGTCATCTTTAGATTCAGACTCACCTTCAGAGTTAGAATCACCTTTAGAGGCAAAATCCCATTTAGAGGCAGAATCTCCATTAGAGGCAGAATCATACTCTAGTGTTGACACCATACTAGAGTTGGATTGAGGCTTGCTCCAATCCCACATTTATGATTCTTTCACTATGACATATCTGTTGAATTCAACTTTGTTGGTGGCTGGGCAATAAAGCTTATACGCACATGTACTATGGTAGCCTATAAGCAACATGACTCTGCTTATATCATCCAATTTCCTTATAGTAGCATCTGGTATATGCTTGTAACATACATAACCAAACACCTTGAAATGGCTCCCACTTTTCTTTCTTCCAGCCCACTTCTTAATAGGAATGACTTCCTTTAACTTCGCTGTTGGACATTTATTGAGTACATATGATGATGTGGCAATTGCTTCACCCTACAATTGCTTAGTTAGATTCTCCTCCTTCAGCATGCTCCTTGTCATGTCAAGCAGAGTTCTATTTATCCTTTCAGCAAGACCATTATGTTGTGGAGTGTATGGAGCAGTCACCTCATGCTCAATACCATGTTCCTCATAGAACTTCTTGGACTATGTTGAATTGAACTCACTTCTACCATCGATTCTAAGGATCTTCAATCTTTGTCCACTTTGGTTTTCAACCTTCACTTTGAACTTCTTGAACAAAGACCTTCTAATCTTTCTTCCTCGTTTCACGTTACATATTTCTTTGCATTTCTGTTGCATTTTCTGCAACCGACATGTAACCGTCATTGACGATATCAAGAGCATCTTGAGCTCTATACAACACACGCATCTGAATCAACCCTCGATTCTAATTCTTTCCGTCGAATGCTAGAAGCTTAATATTCAAGCTACCATTTTCACCGTTCATCTTTGTTCTTGTGCAAATCACTCAGTTCTCACTAGCACACGTGTTTCCCAAACCCTGAGAATCATGATTTGTGATTCTCTTCGATTTTGAACTTCAATTATATGCGAATTTGAGGAACAAAATCAATCACACACCTCAGTATACTCGTGTTTCACCATGAATCAAATCGAAGCTCTAGACACCAATTGTTTGAGTTCAACAATGATCCTCCATTGATGCATAAGAATTTAAGAAGACGAAGAAGAATTGTAGAGAGAGAGGGATATATATATATATATATATATATATATATATATATATATATATATATATATATATATATATATATATATATAATATATATATATATATAGATATATATATATATATATATATATATATAGAGAGAGAGAGAGAGAGAGAGAGAGAGAGAGAGAGAGAGAGAGAGAGAGAGAGAGAGAGAGAATTGTAACTAACTTTCAAACTCTATTTCTCAAATTGGAAATCTGTTACAAATTGCAACTACCTTCGAGTTTTATACAAAGACCCAAATTCAAATGTAAATGAAATTCAATTACAAATGCAAACTTAAATGCCAATGAAACTCAAAACTAAACCAATCTTTAATGTTGAATTACATTCAAAAATAATAACTACCACACAAATATATAACATTTTCAACAACACAAAAACAATCTTCATCTCACTTAATCAACACAACATCTAACATGAATAATGATGAAATATTTCACGTACCGTAACTGTGAAGAAGAAGAAGATTCAAAGAATGAGTTTTGTGTACCATTCTTGAAAGTTTCTTCTTTCCCTCCTTGATTTGAACTTGATATGATGGAGTTTGCTTCGTGTGTTTATGGAGATTGGTCTTTGTTTTCACATTGTTCTGTTCTAAAGAGTTTTTGCTAAGGCATTGTTATGTTATGAAGGAAATACACTACAACTTATTATGTTTTAATTTATGAGGAAATTTTTTCACCATAATTGATAGTAAAAACAATAGTTATATCTTAGACATGTTACCACAATTACTCTCTCCAACCGTGGTGAAAGGTTATAGTGATTTGTTTATAAAAGCTGAACACACGCGTTATTCACCTTTTATTACACCTAACTCATTATGCCTTCAAACATCATATACTATTCTTTAAAAGTTATACGGTTTAGGATTTGATGATTCTAATACATTATATTGAATTTTTTTGAAGATTAATGTTAAGTTTCACTTTATCAAGTAAACGATATGCTTGAATCTTAACATTTATCTTTAAGGGTAAAAATTTTAAGATAGTAAAAATGAATGAAGATATTGTAGACTCTGAGATTGTAAAAACTAAACTATTTAGGATGGGATTCAAAGATCTGCTATGAGATATTGCACACAAAAGCATACATGACATTGTAAAAATGAACGCCACATTTCACCTCACTGTAACCACAAGAAAAATGCAAACCAGTTCTTCCCTCTGAATCCTCTTCATCTTTATAATCTTCTAGTACAGTTATGACAATATCTTGATCATGTTGAATTTACTTTTGCTTCCAATTGCAACTCTTATCCTCATCTACTTGAACATCTCTAGTGATCATAAGTTTATCCTCATTTGGTGAATACAACATGTAAGCACCAGTAGAATAATAACCTATAAGGACCATAAATTGACTTGTATAATCTAACTTTCTTCTCAATTATTCAGGCACATGCCTGAAATACATTGACCCAAACATCTTGAAATTACCAACATTTGGTTTCAACCTTGTCCATACCTCATAAGGTGTATTGCGCAACATCTTCTTGGTTGGACATCTGTTAAGAATATACACTGCTGTTGAAACTGCTTCACCCCAAAATCACTTTAGCTTACTCTTACCTTTCAATATACTCCTGGATATGTTCAGTGTACTTCTATTCTTCCTTTAAGCTATTCCATTGTATTGTTGTGTATAAAGTGCAATGATCTCATGATTTATTCCTTCACTATTACAAAATTTTGCAAATTCCATAGAGGTATATTCACCTCCACCATCAATTTTGAATTTCTTAATATTGCATTCACTTTATTTTTTAACATGCAATTTAAATCGCTTGAACTGCATAAATACATTACTCTTTCTTTCAATCAGGTGAGTTCACACGTGTCTTGTAAATTCATCTATTTGGAAATAGTAGTTACCTCCATTTGACCTCACTTCAAAAGATCCACATACATCATAGTGAACAAGTTCCAGCTTTTGTCTTGACTTCATAGATAAGTTATGTTTGAATGATCTTCTTGCTTGTTTGACTCTGCAACATTCTTCACACATCTGACTTGGCTCCTTTATTTGAGTTAGACCATACACCATATTCTTCATGTTAAACATACTTAAACTTCTAAAGTTCAAGTGTCCAAACTTGTGATGCCATAACCAGTTATTATCTTCTTTTATAGTTGAAGCAAGACAATGATGATCAACCATGTTGATCTCAATCTTGAAGGTTTTGTTGTCTGCCAATAGTGCTCTCAAGATCAATCTCCTTCACCACCATACACCTTTATCTGATTGTCTTCTATCTTCATGTTGTAACCTTTTGCAAGTAATTGACCTATCCTTATCAAATTATTTGTCATATAAGCTACCTACAGTACATCAGAAATGGTAGCCTTCTGACCATCTTTTCTCACCACAATTATGTTTCCCTTTCCTTGTGATGTGACATGTCTGCCATCTGCAAATCTGATCACCTTTCTCACCGATTCATCTAACATGATGAATCAGTTCTTATTACTAGTCATGTGATTGCTACACCCTGAATCTAAATACCACACCTTAGTTTGATCACCACTAGATTGAGTGTTGGCCATTAGCAACACATCATCAGAGTCACATCGTCCTACCTGAACAAACTGAACTTCTTCCTTATCTTTTGCCATTGACCCCTTACTTAGATAACAATCTCTTGCATAATGCCCAAAATTTTGACAACTATAGAACTATACTTTTTTCATGTCTATCTTCTTTCTCGAATTCTTGTTTGACATGCCTTTATTAATTGAATCATTGTGATTGTTTGAATTCTTGCTTGAATTCTCAGTAATAGCAAGATTCTTTATATGCTTATCTTTTTTCTTTCCAACTTTCTTGATGAACTTTGCTTGCAGTGCTTGTTCAATAACCTTTTCCCTCTCCGAGCTTCTTTTCTTCAATCTCATATTATGAGTTTTTAATGAAGTTTTAAGTTCTTCTAACTTCATCTTAGCTAGGTTCTTGGACTCTTCTATCGAAATTACAATGTAATCAAAGTTTGTAGTTAAAGAACTCAATATTTTCTCGATCTTTTGCAAATCATTGATTGATTCACCACATGTCTTTATCTGGTTTGTTAGCAACACCAGTTATGAGAAGAACTCTGAAACTGACTCGTCTTATTTCATTTGAGTCATCTCAAATTGTTTTCTTAAGGTCTGTAATTTTATCCTCTTCAGCTTCTCACCTCCACCGTACAACTTATTCAACTTATCACATGCTTCCTTGGTTGTTGGTTCTTTGATGATCTTCTAAAAAATATTCAGATTCACGCACTGAAGAATCAAGAAGGGAAATGCATTTTAAATCTTACTGTATTTACTTATTCATTTTTGCATCACTAACCTAAAAGAATTTTCTTTTTACACCTATAAACCAATCAACCATTGATGAGATGGAAATGCATTTTACATGTGGTGCTTGCTTTGCCTCTAGTACTAATTAAACTGACCATTAGGACGATTTTATGTCTGATGAAAGATTCAATTCCTACTCGTCTGATCCTCGAAATGAACACCAAATAATGTGCTATACAGCATGCATGGCTTTGGTGATTGAAATCTCCTGCACATTTTTTGGACTAGAACGTACACAAGCTCTTACTGTACTATGCATGCCTTGGTCACTTTGTTATCTAGACAAATTCCTACAACAAATATGTTTTATTTATTTTTTTAAAATTAATATTGATATTATTGTTGGAGTCGTTTTCAAAGTATTTGTGCTTCTTGAAAAACTATACAAGATTAAGAATAATATTAGAAGTGTTCAAAAGAAATACAACAATACCTTAAAAATAAAACAAAAACAAGCAAAACTTGAAAACTTGAAAGTAAAGGAGAAAGTATAGAGAAGCCAAACAAAATCATCAGAGACAATTGAAAATTTGAGGAGAGCACCAGTTTTTTTTTTGAAAATAAAAATCACCACCCAACCTAACAAGTAAAATCTTCAAAGACAACTAAAGATTTGGTAGATGTTAAATCTGAAAAAGTGAGCTCATTACAGGATTTCAGAGGGCACCCACCATAGAATATGGACTTGACTATGCTGTTTATACATTAAAGGAGGAACCGACAAACCTCCAAGAATCTATGACTTCTTTGGATATAGACTTATGACAACTAAATATATGAGCATCATCGAAAGTCTCACATAATTCTGTACTTGTAATAGACTCTACATTGTATACTATTGTGCATGTTTACCATTAGACCTAATATAGAACATTTACACACCATTAAAAGAGTCATTAGGCATCTAAAAAGAATCATAAACTTCATATTACATTACCAAAAATAAAATTGTCCTAAAAGGGTATGATGATGCTAATTAGAACACCGGGTAAGATGATTCTAGAGCAACTTGCAGTTACATATTTAGATGCAGCTTCTATAAATTATAAGATTTAAATGGTTCTCTCTCAATCCACTATAAACTCAAAAATGATAACACTTTCAACTGTTATTGAAGAAGCAAGTTTGTTGAAACGCTTGCTAGTAGATGTTTCCTTTTGAAAATAACTAATGTTGTTGGTGCAAAGGTAGAATAAATGATGAACGGAAATATTTTATTAAGAGAATGACGGCTACAAAACATGATATAAGTTACAATGATTGCCACCCTATTTATAAGCTAAAACTAGGGTTACTAGAATAGGATAAAATACTAAAATACCCTCTAACAAACTTAGGGGCTAAGAAAATAGTACAACTAATAAATATGAATTACTTCTAATATCATCCCTTAATTCATATTCCATCAAAACTTGTAACACCAATTTCATCCCTTAATCTGAGAAATTGATCAGTCTTGATAGCTTTCGTCAGAACATCTGCCAACTGTTTCTGAGTGCTGCAGTGTACAACTTCTAACACTCCCCTCTGAACTTGATGTCTCAGAAAATGATACTTGGTCTCAATGTGCTTGCTTCTCCCATGCAACACTGGGTTTCTGGCAAGATTGATTGCAGACTTGTTGTCAATCATCAACTTCAGAGGTTTGTTTACTTTAATCTTCAGATCCTGCAGTAGATTCAGAATCCACACAGCTTGGCATGCAGTAACAGCACCTGCAATGTATTCAGCTTCACAAGTTGACAACGCCACAACAGGTTGCTTCTTGGAACACCAAGAAATGGGACCTCCCAGAAATCTGAATAAGTACCCAGACGTACTTCTTCTGTCAACTCTGTCTCCACACCAATCAGAATCTGAATAACTCAGAAGTTCTGACTCATCCTTTCTTCCAGAAGGAAATAATACTCCATACTTCAGAGTTCCCTTGATATACCTCAGAATCCTGACAGCAGCTTGGTAATGGGACCACTTAGGTTTACTCATGAACCTACTAACCATCCCAACTGAATAGCAAATATCAGGTCTGGTATTGCACAAATACCTCAGAGAACCAACCAACTGTTTGAAGGTTGTAGCGTCCACATCCTTTCCATCAGAGTCAGAATCCAGTTTCTGATTTGTATCAGAAGGTGTGACAACAATCTTACAATTCTTCAGTTCAAATCTCTTCAGAAGTTCTAATTCATACTTGAGCTGATGCAAAATAATACCTTTCTCAGAGTATCTGAACTCCATCCCTAGAAAGTATGTCATTTTGCCTAGATCAGTCATTTCGAATTCATTCATCAGAACTTTTTTGAACTTGGCTATCTCCTGTTCAGAACTTCCAGTCAGTAGTATATCATCAACATATAAACATACCAGAGTCATATTTCCTTCAGAAGTATGCTGAACATAGACACCGTACTCCATCTCACATTTCTGAAAGCCTTGCTTCTTGAAAAATGAATCAATCTTCTGATTCCAAGCTCTGGGCGCTTGTTTCAATCCATATAGAGCTTTGTATAATCTGTACATCATCCCTTCCTGATTCTTTTTCACAAATCCAGGAGGTTGTGACACGTAAACTTCTTCTTCTAATGGACCGTTCAGAAATGCAGATTTTACATCTAAATGCATCAGAGGCCAATTCCTGTTAGCAGCTATTGCAATCACCATTCTGATTGTTTCATGTCTTGCTACAGGTGCAAACACTTCAGAGTAATCCAACCCAGGTTTCTGTAGAAATCCTCTGGCTACCAACCTTGCTTTATGTTTGCCAATTGAACCATCTGACTTTAACTTTTGCTTGAAAACCCATCTGACGCTGATGGCTTTCTTGTCTTTTGGAAGTTCTGTCAGCTTCCAAGTCTTGTTTCTCTCTATAGCATCAAGTTCTTCTTTCATGGCCTTCAGCCAGAGCTTCTGCTTAAGAGCCTCTTCTGTACTTATGGGTTCAGAGTCTACTAACATGGCACACTGAATAACTTCTCCTTCAGAGTCTACTTCAGTATCTTGCAGCATGTCAAATTCTGCATATCTTCTGGGGATGTTTCTGATTCTTTGTGGTCTCTAAACTTGTTCAGAGTCTTGAGCTTCAGAGTTTCTAGCTTCAGATGGTTGACTTCCTCCAGAGCTTTGACCATCTTCAGGGGCTGACATATTTCCAGAGTCTGAATTGCCACCAGAATCTGGATTACCATCAGAGTCTGGGTCATCAGAGTCTGGATCATCAGAGTCACCTTCATCTTCTGAGTCTTCTCTAGAGTCAGAATCACTATCAGAATCAGAATCACCGTCAGAGTTTACTCCAACTTCAGAAATTCTTAACTCTGACCTTTCTTCAGAAGTTCTAACATCAGAATCAGATTGAGACTTATCCCAATTCCAAAATTCTGATTCCTTCACAATCACATCTCTGCTGAATTCAATTTTGTTGGTTTCTGGACAATAGAGCTTGTACGCACCTGTACTGTAGTACCCTATCAGAATCATCACTTTGCTTCTATCATCCAGCTTCTGTCTTCTGGCTTCTGGAACATGTTTATAGAAAATAGAACTAAACACCTTCAGATGACTAACACTTTGCTTATCTCCAGTCCACTTCTGTATTGGAACTATTTCCTTCAACTTCTTCGTAGGACATCGGTTGAGTACATACGTTGCAGTGACAACAGCTTCTCCCCAGAGCTTCTGAGGAAGCTTCTTCTCCTTTAGCATGCTTCTCACCATATCAAGTAAAGTGCGGTTTCTTCTTTCAACAAGACCATTGTGTTGAGGGATATAAGGAGCAGTAACCTCATGCTCAATTCCATTCTCCTCACATAACTTCTGGAACTCTTTGGAGTTATACTCACCTCCATCGTCAGTTCTAAGAATCTTCAACTTCTGACCACTCTGATTCTCAGCCTTCATTCTGAACTTCTTGAATTCATCAAACACCTCGTGTTTAAACTTAATAAGGGATACCCATGTCATTCTTGTGAATTCATCAACAAATAGCACAAAGTATTTATTCCCTCCAATCGATGCTATTGGAAATGGACCACACACATCAGAATGTACAACTCCCAAGGCATGTTTTGCTCTTGGAGCAGTTTCTGACGCAAATGACAATCGTGGTTATTTTCCTTCCATGCAAACTTTGCATGACTTTTCAGGCTTCTTAATTGTAGGAATTCCATGTACCAACTTCTTTGAATTCAGATGTTTTAAGCTTCTGAAATTCAAATGACCAAATCTTCTGTGTCACAGCTCACTCTCCTTCTCAGCACTTGTTGCACTAAGACATTCTGAGTCTGCAGTTCTGACATTCACCTTGAATGTTCTATTCCTTCCCTGTTCTGACTCCATAATCAACTTCTGATTGCAGTTATACAGCTTCAGAAGATTGTCCTTCATGGTAACTGAAAAACCTTTCTCAATTAATTGTCCCACACTCATCAGATTGCTTCTGATGTCAGGTACATACCACACGTTCTGAATCAATGCTGTTTTCCCATTGTTCAGAATCACTCTGACATTTCCCATACCTTCTGCATTAAGATATTTGTCATCAGCACATCTGATCTTTGTCCTCTTTTCAGAGTCAAAGTCAACCAGCCATTTCTTGTTTCCAGTAAGATGATTTGAACAGCCAGTGTCCATATACCACCAGTCTATCAGATCCATGTCATCAGATTCAGAGGCCATCAATAGCACAGATTCGTCATCAGAACTTCTGGCTATATTTGCTTCTTCTGATTTTCTCTCCTTGTTTGACCAACAGTCTCTAGCAAAGTGACCAAACTTCTTACAACAGTAACATTGGATCTTCTTCTTGTCATACTTCTCTTTTCCCTTCTGAGCATTCTTTTGTCTATCAGAGGTTGAGCTTTCTGACTTCCGACCACCATCAGATCTTCTCCTGGCTTTTGACTGCTTCTGATACCTCCTATCAGAAGTTGCTTTCAGAGCCTGCTGCTCTACTTCCCTTTCAGAAGTTCTCTCAGTCAAACGCAACTCTTGCGCTTCTAGACTGCTCTGCAGCTCTTCAATTCTCATGGTGCTCAGATCTTTGGAATGTTCTATTGCTACCACAATGTAATCAAATTGAGAGGTAAGGGATCTCAATACCTTCTCCATGATTGTTTCTTCAGACAGAGTTTCTCCACACGCTTTCATCTCATTAGTGATCAGAGTCACTCTGGAGATGTATTCAGAAACTTTCTCATTATTCTTCATGTTGAGATTCTCATATTGCTTTCTCAAGGACTGAAGCTTCACCTTCTTCACTGATGCGTCACCACCATAACATCTAACCAGTGTGTCCCACGCAACCTTTGCTGTCGTTGAATCTGCAATCTTCTCAAACACATTTACATCAACACATTGATGAATGAAGAACAATGCTTTCTGATCCTTCTTCCTTACTTCCTTCTGCGCGTTTTTCTGTTCATCCGTCGCATCTGCTGCTACCGGAACATAACCATCAGTGACAAGATCTAGAACATCTTGAGCACCGAACAGTACACGCATTTGGATCATCCAACGATTCTAGTTTTTACCGTCAAATACTGGAAGTTTGGTGTTCATGTTACCGTTTCCGTTCATCTTTCTACCTTGCACAGTACACTCAGATTTCTCACACAGTGTTTCCCAACCCACAGAATTAAAATTCTGATCAGATTTTGTTCAAGATTCAACACGAATCTAAGAATCAAAATCAAACACACAAGACCTCACGTTCACTCGTGTTTCCCGTGTTTCCCAATGAATCCGAACCGGAGCTCTAGATACCAATTGTTGGTGCAAAGGTAGAATAAATGATGAACGGAAATATTCTATTAAGAGAATGACGGCTACAAAACATGATATAAGTTACAATGATTGCCACCCTATTTATAAGCTAAAACTAGGGTTACTAGAATATGATAAAATACTAAAATACCCTCTAACAAACTTAGGGGCTAAGAAAATAGTACAACTAATAAATATGAATTACTTCTAATAAATGTCAGTTGTGTTGATCTAGTGTGATTATATTGCGACTATTATAAAAATTAAGAATCTTTACTACAATAGTAATAGATGAAAAATATATCATAAAGACAACATTCTTAGAGGATTTCTCTTTAAAAGAGTTGTTAGAGTGAATCATGTTCACACAAAGGAAAATTTAGCTGACCATTAGATGAAATGATTAGTTAGAGAGAATGTTTAAAACACATCAAAAATGATGAAACTATTTCTATTAGAAAAATGTGTCACTCATAATTGTAATTTTACCTAAAAGACTAGAGATTACAATAATTAAGTTCAATGAATAGTAACAAGTTATAAAATGGTATGAGCTAAATATGCTACTAAAAATCAAATAAGTATTACTCCTAAGCAGTGAGAGGTTGGGCTGATAGAAAATATTATTGAGATATATACTTCATATTGAGTTGAGTACCTACCGCATGAGTACTCTTGATAGACTCACCTATCACTACAAAAAAAATCAAGTTTTAGCTTCAAGCATTAAGTGTTACTGTAAACCGACGCTACAGCAAGCACTACAAGTTAAAAATGACTATATTATAGCATCTATTTTTGAATTTTAACGTCACACTAGCATTCCTTAAAGCCGACATTTAAGGTAGCGCCGATTCAACATTACTCTTTACTTCCACCTTTAAGGTGTCTGCCCAAACCCCGACGCTAGACCGTTGCTAACATCATTTAGCGTCGATTTTAGGCTAGTTTGTGAGGGCTTTTAGCCGACGCTAAAACACAATTTTCTTGTAGTGTATGTGAATGTGAAAGTCAAGTCGTTTCCTATGAAATTCTAGGCAATATTTTTGCAGAGTTTGTAAAATAGGGATTGGCGTGTATGACCATTACAACAAGAGCTTTTTGAGAATACACCCTTAAAAATATGTATGTGGGTTTGATGTCATAGATAAAGTTTAAGACTACAATCACTTTTGATAAATTTAAAATTTACTCACTATGCTATTTGAGTTCTTGAATCTCTTCTCTCATTTCTACTAGTTAACTTTTATGAGTATTTATTTGTTTTCTTTGAAAATATTTCTCTACGGAAAAAAGTTTTCTTCACAGAAACTTTTATGGAGATTAGATTAGTCGATTTCAATAAAATTTATTTTCATTCAAAAAATTATTATAAATGATCTGTGTACCATATTTTGAAAGTATAATAATAGAACGCTTTTTAGAGTGCAGTAGTATACAAAACAATGTAACTGAGTTATTTTATTTTGGAGAATTTGTAGTATATAATCTCTTTCAACAATATTGTACAATATCCTAAAATGTATTAAATAAAGTGACTTAGAATACTATTCAATTCAATCTAGTAATCTCTTTGGTTGCAAAAATTATTTTCAAAATCATTTTAATTTGAAAATAAAAAACGGTCTAAACACAATATTTTTATAAGCAATTTGTATTAAAAGAGTAAAAGGGTGGTAAATTTAATACAAGAACACCAAAAAAAAAAGGGAGAAACAAAACCCCACACCAAAGATAAAAATTACGCACCTACATACAACAAAGGATTAGAGTTCCACACTTCCCTATCTAATTCAATTTTACCTTTGGACAAAATAAAGAACCAATTCTAACCCAAAGACTTGGTCAACTTCATAATTTTTTCACCATTCCAAGCACTGTCATTAAAAATCAATTCATTCCTACTTAACCACACACTCTAACAAACCAACAACCAAAAGAGAGAAAAATAAGACAGTTGAACAACGTTGGCCAAGCTATCACGGGCTTGTCCCAAACACAACAACACCGTAAGACCATCCCTTCCCCTTCCAAGCGAAACTGACCCCAACATACCAGGCCACCCACTGCAGAACCTCCCCCCGCATGAACGCCATACAGTTGTGTTAGAACAAGATTTGGTTCTACATTTATACCTTTATTTTTGATGATAATAATGTTGTATTTGTGTGAGAATAATTTTGATACCCTAATAGTTTATTATTGTGTAGTTTTAAAAGCCAATTCTGATTCTGGGTGTATGACATGCAACGTCATCAGTTTCTGAACGATGTGTTCCAATTCCGCTTATGCGCCAGTCATAAGAAGTTCTGGAAGATGTTCAAAGTTGCTGATGCAATGATATTTTTGTTTATGTATTGATTCACTCCTGAGAAGATTATGAGGAGACGCTACGTTGCTGCTGCAACATTCTCTCAATTCATGCTTCTGGACGTGACTCTGATCACTAAGCTTCTGAAGAATGGCAAGCTTCTAAAGTTGTGTTACTTAGCTGAAGATTTTGAAGATCTCAAGCGATACGTTGAGGTTATCAAGATTTTGTCAGTAGATTCTAAAGACTCTGAAGATTCTAAAGATACTGAAGATCCCAAGCCAGACTACTGACACTGTCAAGGTTCTGACTGAAGATTCTGAAGTTTCTGAATCCAACTTTATGTTTCTTCATTTCATGCTTCATCTACTTTCATCAGAAGCCATTGAACTTGAAGAAAAGGTCAAATGGGCATGTGATCAAATAGTACATAGTAAAAATCAAATATCCTTTCCACTACCTGAATTCGTGGACAATGACAGTAGTATATATCACACATGTCACTGATTTTATGGGTGAAGGACAGTACACAATATCACTCCTTTCACCATACAACACTGGACATCCGTTCTATTTGGTGTCACCATTTTTCCCTCCAATGGTCTCTATTCTTATTCTATATAAGTAATACTTTGAGACTTGAAGAAAAATAAGAGAGAACACAGAAGAACGCCGAATGCTGCAAGTGCTACAACAATATTGACGAGTCAGTTTCTTTGTGAAAAGCTATCAATTTTGTACACAGTTTTTCTTTGCGTATTTGTTTATCATTTATGTAAAATATGCTTGTATAGAAGAAAATTCTAACATACAAAATATTATTCAAACTGATTATTTGATTCATTAAGGAGACTATGGTATAGTCGGATCCTTGAGAAGACAAAGAAAATTGTTCTTTTTTTAAGGAGACTAGGGTATAGTCGGGTCCATGAGAAGACAAAGAAGATTATTCTTTGTGATTATTGTAATAAGTTTATTATAGTGGATTAAGTCTTTGTGTATAAGTAAAAATCACCTTGGCGGGTGGACTAGAGGAGCTTTGAGTTTCAAGCTAACCAGGATAAAAATACTTGTGTTTTTATATCTTTGTTATCTTTAAGTGGTGTTCTTGAGTTGGTAAAAAGATTTTGTTTTGTAAAACCCAATTCAAGCTCCCCTTTCTTGTGTTTTTCACACCTTCAATTGGCATCAGAGCTCCGGTTATGATTGTGATAAAAGTTTTATCAACACTTCACCGTGTTCAGTACCGATCCAAGTTTGTGTAAGAAATAATGGTCGCTGCTAACGTTGTTAACAACAATGAGAGAGATCACTATAATGCAAAACCATCAATCTTTTATGGTGAGAAATTTGATTATTGGAAAGATAGAATATAAAGTTTCTTTCTTCGTTACAGTGTTGATCTCTAGGATCTTGTAGTCAATGACTACGTTCACCCAGTTAACGTTGAAGGAAATAATATAGCAAGAAATGCTATGACTGATCGACAGAAGAAATATTTCAAAAATCATCATAAGGCCAAAAATATATTGCTAAATGTTATCTCTTATACTGAGTATGAGAATATAATAAACATAGATTCTGCCAAATCTATTGTCGGCTCTCTAAGGATGACTCATGGGGGGAATGCTCAAGTAAAGGAGACAAAGGCCTTGACCTAAATCCAGAAGTACAAAGCCTTAACAATATTAGTCTTGAAGAACTTATTAGTTCTTTAAGAAGCCACGAGATTGAGCTCGAGGAAGATGAACCTCAGAAGCGAGGTAAATTTGTTGCGCTAAAGTCCAAGCCTAAGAAGGCAAGAGCATATCAAGATGAGGAAGAATCAGAAGGTCCTCATGAAGACTTAGATGATGATGATGAGTTATCTTTGATTTCTAAGAGGGTCAACAGACTCTGGAAACACATGCAAAATGGGCCAAGGGAAGTTCAAATGAGTTAGAAGGACTGCTGGTCACTTTGATTCTTTGTTTGGGAAGAAGAAGCAAGGTTCTCGAAAAGAAGTTATCTGCTTTGAGTGCAAGGAGCCAGGCCACTACAAAAATGATTGTCCTAAGCTGAAAAAGGACAGAAGGCCTAAAAATAATTTTTCTAAAGGCAAGAAGAGCCTAATGGCTACATGGGATGACTCAGAATCCGAAGAAGAAGATTCTGACGAATAAAAGTCAATGTTGCATTGATGGCAACCACAGATGATCCAGAAGGTTCTGAAGAACCAAAAGACAAGATGGTGACATAATCAGAATCAGACTCCGATTCCGAAGAGGTATTTTCTAACCTATCTCGTTCTGATCTTGAATCTTGTCTCTCTGAAATGCTGGAAAAGTACCAGAGTCTTCAGAGTAAGTACAAGGGCCTTAGACAAGTACAAGTAGTTGCTTTTGAAACTCGCAGTGAGCTTGAGAAAGATATTTCCTCTCTAAATGAAAAAGTATTTTCTTTAGAAAGTAACAACTCTGCTTTGAAAAGCAAAATTTCAAAACTAGAGGAGGACATAGTCTCAGAAGCTTCTTGTACTGATTGCATCATTAGATATGACAGAGCATTCTAGCACTTTCTGGTTAAAAGCATAAACATAAGCAAAATGGCTTCTTTGATCTACGGAGTTAGCATAAATGGAAATAAAGGTTTAGGTTGTGCAAAAACTTTAAAACCTGACAAAAGTCAGAAGGTAAAACCAAAATCTCTCTATGAGCATTTCGTGCCTGCTGGCTGTAGCGGTAAATTCATGATCATCAAGTTATGGATAAGCTTAACGTCAATAAAACCAGAGTCGCTACCGCGCTTTTATTGTTTCCAAAGGAAAAGGGAAAAGTACGAAGAAAACCCAAAGATAAGAAGTTTTCAAATCAAAACTAATAAAATGTCTGAGATTATATGTAAGGGGGTTAATTACACAGAGGGAAGGTGTTAGCACCCAAAGTGTCCTAGGTACTCCTAGGGAGCCCTTTTTTATGTGTGCATATGTGTTTGGTATAAAAGATGTTTGAGAAAAATAGAGTGTCGAGATGAGAAAAGAATTTATTGATTATATTTTTGTGTTTGACAAGACCTTCAGACTTGTGCCTACATACCAACATAAAATGAGGGATCAAAACCTCGTAGTTCGTGGTAACAATTTCAAAGTTGGTGAGTTGCTTTTAACAAAAGGTTAATAAGAAAGGCACAAAAGGCCCAAAAGTTTTAATGAAGTTGTTAATTTTTTTTTTGTCTTTTTGAAATGATAAGTCAATATGATTAAGTTTATTTTCAAAATTGATTTAAGAAAGAGTTTAAAAATTCAATGGCATAAGAACAAAGTTTCTAATCATTGAAACAAAGTCTAAGTTTGAAATCACAAACAAAGAATGTTTTTGAAAAGAGGGAGAGATTTTGAAATTTAAGAAGTGGGAGGAGATGAAGAGGATATCCTAAGGATAAAATAAAAGTTAAGAGTTGAAAAGGTCTGACCAATGGGATGCAATCCAACAGATAAGAATGTCATATAGAAAACCCACTTTTCCTTTGGACTTTGAATCAAGTAATAATCAATGAGCAATTAGCAATATCCAAATATCAAGAAGATCAAGGCATCAAATAAAGATAGCCACATCCAAGCAAGCAGATCCCATAACTAACAGTCTTCTTTGTCTTCTCATGTACCAGATGAAATATTCCTTAATCAACTCAGAACAAGGCACCAGACACAAGATCAAAATAACAATTAGCATCAAGACAAAGTAGCAGATGAATTCAAATAAATCCCAAGACTTGCATCAGATGAAGGCTCAGTTCACAATAACTTGGTCTCAGTACGTTGGCATTAGGCAAGTCCATTTTACACAGGGAATGCTGCCTAATTCTAAGTCCAAAAGTTCAGATCAAGATCAACAGTCCACCAGATATTCTTTTAGGGTTTTTTGTTGTTTATTAAGTGTTTTAAGTTCCTAAGACCATAAACAAAAATCAAAATGCACAAACAATATATATATATAATCATAAGATATGGCTCAAATGAGCAAAGTCAAAATGGCATAGACATAAATAAGTTAAATGAAATATAAATGACAATGAATGATAAATGACTGGAAGTTAAATTGAATAAAGTAAATGACTTGAAAGTAAAGCAATATTAATAAGAGTTAGTCAAATGTTAGTCAAAGGTTAGTTAAGTGTTAGTGATGTCTTTTAATTGATTAGGTCATTCTTTGGAGAACACTTAACCATCCATTCACAAGCATGGATCATTGAACCAACAAATCTTCCATGGGAAGGAAAAAAGGTCAAGTTTCCACACAATACCATGAAGGATGGAAAACTTACAATCTCACTTAGTAGAATATTATGCCTTTAGGGTCAAATTTAGCTCTATGTTAAGCAATCGTAATTGGACTTATGTAGAAGTCACAACTATCTGAGATCGGGCAATAAAAATTTAGGTGTTAATGCATGTTAGAGATTTGGTATAATGAACCAAACTCCTAAAACATACCACACACCAAAAGAAAAGATCAAGAGGGATGAACCTATCTCAGTCATACTTGTATTGGTTCATCTGACACAAGGTCATTGATGAACCAATTAGCTTTAAGACATTAGAGATTTCATTGGTCAAATGAGGGAATGGGAAAGAATAGGGATGAAGATGAAGAGGGAGGAGAATGAGAGAAACACAAATTGGTCATGGGAGGAATTTTATCAAATTAAAACCATTCTTCATTCATTTTGGGAGAATAAAATATATATTTCATCCTTCCCCTAAATCCAATGGTTTTAATCCAACAAAAATCAAATCAATCTTGACCAAGGCCCAAACAAATAGTCAAACATCACAAGACCATAAAAATGGCTCAACATAATTTTTACACAATTAATCAATTAAAAATAAAAATGCATTAAAATACAATTTAGTTTGGTCAAAACTTAAAATTTCTTCAAAAGCACCAAATAAATGGCTAAGAGATTTATCCTAGGTTAAACAAGGTCAAAGGACCTTAAAAAAAATTCATGATTTTTGAAAAGTCAGAAGTATTTTTAAACAATTAAAAATATGCACAAAAACATTAAATTCATGAAAAATATCAAAATTAATCCAAATAATAATTTTAATTCAGAAAATGAAAGAGAAAAATATTTGAAGATTTTTGGTGAAAGTCCCATATTTTTTGGATTAAAAATGAAATTTCTAGTGAATAAAATAAAATAAGTGGATTAAACATAAAATCATAAATTACAAATAAAATAGAAAAAACAATGGCCATCAGATCTCCCTCATTAATTGAGGTGGCAAATCTGATGGCCACACGCACACGTTCCATGATGGACCTTGGTCAATGCAATGTACACGTGGTAATCAGTATTGAAGGCTAAGATTAAAACAGTTCAAAGAGATCAGATGGCCAGGATGCATGCCAGCAGATCACCAGAGCTAGGGCTCCGGTCTTCTTCTCTGGTGACCTCCACCAGACTGATCCAACTTCATTTCAATGGAAAATGGAAAACAAGGACACTATTTCAAAGATAAAATGCTCAGGATCACGAATCTGACCTCAATTTTCTCCAATTCCAAGTATATAAAAAGATACATGGATTTGAATTTTGAGGATCATGAACTGAGTTGCTTCGATTTAACCTAAAAGAAACTCAATCTTGTTGCCTACATTGGTAGGACTTCAGCCAACCAAAAATCACAAAGAATAGTGAATAATTGAGAGAGAATCGAAGAGATGAAAATTCTAGAAAATCACCTTCGAATGAGCTTCAACCTTGCTTGATCTTGCTTCCAATTGTCCTTGGCTTGGCTTCAGAAGCTTGCAGGAGATGAATTGGATCAAAGAAAAGCTTGGACTCTTGAAGTTTCAATCTTAAAACACATTGAGATTTGAAGCTCGATTTTCAAATGAAAACCTTCAAGATTATCCTTTAATGGTGAGGGTTTGGATTGCAGGTTCAAAGCTTGGGCATGAGGTCCTTAATTCTAAGCAAATAGGGTTGTATTTATAGGCATTGCATTTGATTTTCACACACTTCCAAAATTTGTCAAATTTAGAAATTTCATTGCATGCTTGCATGGGCGTGTGATAGGCCCATCAAATGATGCTATCAGGTCCAAAATTACCAATGTGCAATGCTGAAATCATGTCATGTACTCATGCAATGGAGATTGAAAAGTGAATGTGAAATCCATCCAAATGATCCCTTGAAAAGAACCCATGCACAAGTCCTTCATTTCTTGGCCAAATGAGATGATCTTGGACTTTTTGGAAAGGTGAGATCAAGGGGAACAACTTTTATGTTGAACACTTTTACATTTGAAGCTTGGATCATGATGAAGTTTGATGTGGAAGTTTGGAAAATCAAACGTATTTGAAAATTTTCTAAGTACCAAGTCAAATGTTCACTTCTTCCACCTTGAATAACTTTTGCTATGGGCTTCAAATGGAAAAGTTTACCTCATAAAAGTTGTATCTATTTAAAACCTCTTCAATTTTGTCACAAATTTGTCTTCATTTGGATTTGGCATGAAGGAGTTATGCATTTTAGAAGTTGAGGAAAATCACTTGTTCAATGGTAATGACCCAAAATGACCTATACTATTTCCTCTTGGCACATGCATTTTCAAGTTGAATTTGAACTTCTTCTAAGAATTAAAGTTGGATAGGACATTGTGAATTTGATAATAAAACTTTAATGGCTTTCATCTCATAATAATTTGGCAAGTTATGATCCTTGGAAGTTGACCTCCTAACTAGGGTTCAAACAAAATGACCTATAATCTTTCACCATAAAAAATAAACTTCCAAGAAAAAATATCTCTTGACTTCAATATGAAAGTTGTTTGGAATGTCATAAGGAGTAACTTTTATCTTGGAATAATTTTTATATGATAAAAATTGTAGGATATAGTGTCTAGGGAACCCCAGTTTTGACTAGTTGACTTTCTCTAGTCAACCACCATGAACCATCTTGCAAACTTGACATTCTCTTAATATTTGGGACTCATGGAGGATCATATATGTATTATATTATGTAATATGAAGTATCCCTTGAAATATTTGATCAGATGATGAAGAAACTTGATGAGAAAGTCACACAAGATACCCAAATAAATTAGGGTTTCCAAGGCAAACAAGCTTCAAACTCTTGATGATTTCTTGATCAAATGATATTTGAAGATCATGGGTACCCATATATGATGTCTATAACCAATGTTCATTATCTCTTGATTGATTTCTTTGCATTGAGGATCTCAAACCCTAGTTGTGAGCTTGATGGGGCATTGGTGGGTGCAGACACTACCTACAAAAGAAGTAAACTATACATTGACATATTTTTGGCAATTTTGATTAGTAAACAAAGAAAAACAAAGTATGATACAATTAAATATGCTTGGTGATCTCTCCCAATGCAAACCCAATGAATGAGGGGTAAGGAGGATGCCAAGGTGTGATCCCAAAGCTAATGTATATATTGAGATGTCATGAGGGATCTTAGGGTCAAAATTGGGGTCTTACACTGGCGCTGAACTTGATGTTTCTACATAGACATAGAAACATACAAAGAGTAAAAACTTAGTTCTCAAACCTAAGTATCATGCACAAATTCCCCATGATTATCCTTCTGCACAAAGACCCAAAGCTATAAGAAACTATGGGAAAACTAACAAAATAGGACCCAAAAAGTGAGTAACTAAGGATAAAATAATTTATGTTACAGATATCCTTAGCATCTCAGCTGAAACACCAATCATGGTACCTGAACAGTGGACACTTACCACATATGATGGGCAGAAGGTCTATGTTCCAAGATTTGGAACTTAAGCCTGAAGGCTTCGTTGGTTTCAGAGGAAACCAGAAAGGAAATATCATTGGCTCCAGAACTATTGGTAACGATAAACTTCCTTCTATTACTAATGTTCTTTTGGTTGATGAGTTGATGCATAACCTATAGTCTATTAGTCAACTTAGTGACAATGGTTATGATATCATTTTTAATCAAAAGTCTTGTAAGGCTGTTAGTCAAAAAGATGGTACAATCCTTTTTAACGGGAAGAGAAAGAACAATATTTATAAAATCAAACTTTTTGATCTTAAGGATCAAAATTTTAAATGTTTAATGTCTTTTAGTGAGGAGCAATGGGTGTGGCACAGACACTTGGGCCATGTTAGCATGAGAAGGATATATCTTCTAAATAAGCTTGGATTAGTCAGAGGCTTACCCAACCTGAAGTTTGCTTCAGATTCTATTTGTGAAGCATGTCAGAAAGGAAAGTTTTCTAAAACATCTTTCAAAGCAAAAATTGTTGTTTCTACCTCTAGACCGTTAGAACTTCTGCACATTGAATTGTTTGGACCAATGAAAATTGCCTTTAAATGGAAAGAAGTATGGATTGGTCATCGCTGATGACTATAGTCGATGGACATGGGTAAAGTTCTTGAAACACAAGGATGAGTCATAATATGTGTTCTCTACTTTCTACTCACTAGTGCTAATAAACATTTTGAAAACCTTTTTGACTCAAGTGGTATTTCCCATGATTTCTCCTGTCCTAGAACTCCATAATAAAATGGAGTTGTAGAAAGGAAGAATATGACCCTACAATATATGACTCGCATCATAATCCAAGAAATTGATATGGCTAAGCATTTATGGGCAGAAGCAGTTAACATATCTTGTTATATTCAGAACATGATTTCTATTAGACTTATTCTGGGTAAGACTCCTTACGAACTGTGGAAGAACAAAAAGCCCAACATTTCTTACTTTCACCCTTTTGGCTGTGAGTATTTTATGTTGAACACTAAAGAGATTATTCACAAGTTTGATTCTAAAGCACATAAGTGTTTATTGTTAGGATATTCTGAACGCTCTAAAGGCTACAAAATCTTTAACACTGAAACACGAATCATTAAATAATAAATTCATGTTAGGTTCAATGGTAATCTAGACCTGGAAAAGTCAAAGCTAGTTGAGATATTTGAGGATTTAAAGATCAATCTTGCAGAATCCAAGGATAATGATTATGGAGAAAAAGACTCAGAAGGAAACGTTAAGGAGACTGAAGCAAACGACTCAGAAGCGACTCAACTAGAAGCTATCGTTGGTCCAACTCATCAGAAGAAGAGTAGACCAAGAATTTCTCATTATGAAAAATTTATTTTGGGAGATAAAGATGCTCTAGTCAGAACTATATCTTCCATTAAACCTTCTGAAGAGTCTCTTCTGGGTTTGGTATCTCTGGTAGAGCTCACATCTATTGATGAAGCTCTTCTGGATAATGAATGGATTCTGGCTATACAAGAAGAACTGAATCAATTCACCAGGAATGATGTCTGGGATCTTGTTTAGAAACCAAAAGGCTTCCATGTTATTGGAACCAGATAGGTCTTCAGAAACAAGCTCAATGAGAAGGGAGAAGTTGTTAGAAACAAGGCTCGATTAGTAGCACAAGGTTATAGTCAGCAAAAAGCTATAGACTATACAAAAACCTTTGCGCCATTTTCCAGGTTAGAGTTTATTCATCTTTTAATTTCGTTTGCACCCAATCATAACATAATCCTTTATCAGATGGATGTTAAGAGTTAATTCTTAAAGGGATATATTTCTGAAAAATTATATGTGCATCAACCTCCTGGATTTGAAAGCACTCAAAATCCTGACTTTGTTATTAAACTAAAAAATTCGTTATATGGTCTAAAACAAGCTCCTAAAGCTTGGTATGATAGACTTAGTGGCTTCCTTTTGGAAAACAATTTTACTATAGGGAAAGTGAACACAACTCTCTTTTCCAAAACCTTTAAGAATGATATTCTAGTTGTACAAATTTATGTTGATGATATTATTTTTGGTTCTACTAATGCTTCGTTGTGCAAGGATTTTGCTAAGTCAATGCAGGCAAAATTTGAAATGAGTCTGATGAGAGAACTCAAGTTCTTTCTGGGTATTCAGATTGATCAACGTTCAGAAGGAACGTACATTCATTAGAGCAAATATATAAAGGAACTTCTAAAGTTCAACATGTCAAAATGCAAGCAAGCAAAAACTCCAATGCATCCTACATGCATTGTTGATAAAGAAGAGGTAAGCAGTAAGGTAAATCAGAAGCTATTCAGAGGTATAATAAGTTCTCTCCTTTATCTAACCGCTTCTAGTGCTGATATTTTATTCATTGTCTTCTTATATGCTTGCTTCCAATCAAATCCTAGGGAGACTCATTTAACTGTTGTTAAGAGAATCTTTAGGTATCTGAAAGGTACTACTAACCTTGGTTTATTTTATAGAAAATAAATTGAATATAAATTAGTAGGCTATTGTGATATTGACTATGTTGGAGACATAATAGAAAGGAAAAATACTTCTGGAAGTTGTCAATTTCTAGGAGACAATCTGGTCTCATGGACCAACAATAGACAGTCAGCAATTGCGCTTTCAATAACCGAAGCTGAACATATTGCAGCTTCCGGATGCAACACTCAGATACTCTGAATGAAGAGACAACTAGAAGATTATCAGATATTCGAGACTAACATTCCTATTCTCTATGATAATACTTCTGTTATCTGTTTGTCTAAGAATCTTATCTTGCATTATAGGGATAAGCATATTGAAATTAAACATCATTTTTACGTGACTATGTTCAGAAGGATATTTTTCACCTAAAATTTATTGATACAGACCATCAATGGGTTGATATCTTTACAAAACTCCGTGTTGAAGATAGATTTGTTTTCAAAATGTTTAAGTCTTCAGAACTCTTGATTAGATTCTAAGAATTAATTTGTTGACTCTGAAACGTGAGCTTTCTGAAATGGGAAAGTTTCATGAATCATAAAGGTTTTGATAAGAAGCAATCTTATCGATTTGTCTTCCTGATTCTGAATAGTTATCACATTAACTAGTTGTCATATCATTTGATATCATGTGGTTCTAAGTGGTGCCAGATGTCCCACTTTCTGAGCATGCATGATAATAGCATGACACATTGGGTTTAGCATTTCTTGGAAATAGGTTAAAATCTCTTACACTCCCCCCTATGTCGGCGTAATTTTACCTTGTCATCATTGCAAAAAAATTCTATATAAACCCACTTCACTCACATTTTCACACTATGTGTAAGACCCTAATTTTGACCCTAAGATCCCTCATGGCATCATAATATTGCTCATTGCATTTGCCTCAAGGATCATAACATCTTGGCTCCTTACCTTAGGGTTGGGACTTGTGTGAGTTGGTTTGAGACCACCAAGCATGCTTGAATTGTATATTATTGATTTTATTATTTTTTTTACTAACCAAAAGCACAAAAATATGTCACTAACTTTGTTTGTTTTGAAGCTCAAGCAGTCATGTGATCCAAGGCTCCTAGGAGGCCCCATGCCTATTGAAATGGCCAGATGAAAGTGAAAGCAAGCATGATAATGGTTCCAAAAGCTCTAAATCATCATATATGCCTCCCAAGTATCTCAATTTGTCAATTTTATCAAGATAAACCAAAGGGCTTGAGGATTGTTTCCCAAGGAAACCCTAATTTAACTGTGCATTGACTGTGTCTTGCTCATGAAGCAACCTCAACCCATGATCAAATACAATCAAGGGAAGTTTTTTCATTAATCATTTTATGAATATATGAGCTTATATGAGTGTCCTTAATCATTAATTCATTAAGATTGGAAGTTTGAACTTGAGAAGTTGATCAGTCAATTCATCTGACTATTTTGGAATCCACTAAGACCTAACTTTTGATGTATTTCTCAAATGGAGATGACCCCAAGAGAAAACATGTTCTTAAGAACCATATTAACAACTTTAATGTTCATCAAAATTTAATTTTGAACTTGGAATGTCATCATTCATTTCAAAACATTATAGGTCATTTTGACTGAAACCCTAATTTTGGGTCAACTTCCCAAGGACCTAACTCCTTCATTTTTTATGATTTTGAGGTGGGACAAAGTTCATTGGAATTTTTAAGATGTATAATTCAATTTTTATGTTGGACAAAATTTCATAATCCTAAAAGAAACATGTGTGATAATACAAAACATTATAGGTCACTTTGGACCAAAGTCATTGAAATGTGAAAAAGTCCAACTTAAAGTTCCAATAAACTTCTCATCCAAAATCCAAATGATGCAAAATATAAGTCCAAATTGATTTTCTTGAAAATATCTACAACTTTTATGTTGGAGGTTTTGTCATTTGAGGCTTTCATCATTGAAACAGAAGGGCTTGAAGTTGGTCCATTTTGGCAAAATTCCCATATACATGTTTTGTACCTTGAACTTCATGACCAATTTTCAATATTTTCCCAACTCCAAATGGATTTTTGTTCAACATAACATTTGCTCCTTATGTCAAGACTTTTCCAACCATTACCCACATGCCTATGTTTCAATTTTGCAAATGGCATTTTCGAAGAGGAAAAGTTTTGCTTCAATTATGCATAACATATAAAACTCCATGCACAAGCTTACACATTACAATATGCACGTCCAATTTCATTTGGTTGATGTTTAGCACTCAATTGCCATTGCTTTTGGGCCTCCCATGCGCCTGTACAGGCCCATGCATGGAGGACCCAACTTCACATGCACACGAGTTTCTTCATGCATTGCATCACCCTTGGCTATAAATAGAATGCCTTGCACACTTCAAACTTCAACCAAAAGGCGCCTGAAGTTCTGCACAAGTGAAATCCCAACCCTCCATTAAAGGAATTTTGATTTTTCTCTCAATTTTTCAAGCTCAGATTTCAACTTCATTGGTTGATCTCTGACTTATAACTCCTTAGCCTTGCTTCCTTGTCACTTCAAGAACAAGCTACACTAAAGAATTGGATCAGATCGTGCCATTAAAAGCTGCACTTCAAAGGTTTATATACAAACTGTTTTGATTCGAAACTCTCTTAATATTGAGCATTTTTTGTATTGGTTGGTACCTCTGAAGTCCTCATGTGAGAGGCAATTGGTTTGTGCTTTTAATTTTGTGAATTGAGCAAGTTCAGTTTGAACACCATATTTTTCCATCTCATACTTCTCTCTCTATAGGGATCTTGAGTGGAAACTAAGGGTACAAGGGTGATGTACATCACCCCAGCTTTCGGATGATGTATGGATCGTGTATTATGGTGAAGGTTTGAAAACCTGCAACTCTGGCCGGAACAGTGAGGTTCACCGGAGAAGACGGTGGTTTCCACCACCGTCCCCACGTGGACGAGTTCCTGGCCCTTGGATCCTTTGCTTCAGATCTAATCTTGGCTCTTGGTTTGGTTGACTATTTTAAATGCAATATGCTTCGCTGTTGACTCAAGTGTTCCATGCGCGCGCTTCTCAGCCACCGGATACGCCACATCAATTAATGAACCAAGATCCAAGCGCTATGGATTTTTGCAATTTCTGAATTTTCATTTTATTTTCTTTTATTCCAATTATTTTTAAAAATTCATAACTTTTTTATTTGGAATCACAAAAATATGGGACCAATTGCAAAAAATTTCTCTTGAATTCTAGTTTCTAAAAATGATTTTTAATTATTTTTGTGATTCCATTTAATATTTTTTGTGAATTATTTCATTTCTGATTGTTTTTAATTCATTTAAAATACTTTTCAATATTCAAAAATGCCAAAAATATTTTCTTAACATTTTTGGATGATGATGGATATATGAAAAATATTCTCATCAATTTCTTAATTGATTTGAGATTTATTTGAGATTTTAGTTCAATTATGTTATTTTTCTTCATTTTTAATTGTTTAAAAATAGTTTCTGTTTTCAAAAAATGATGAATTTTTTTTTGTCAAACCTTGTTTGACCATGTTGGGCTTATGATGATCCAATTGGACTTTTCCAAGTTGATTTGGATTGGATTTGAAGTTTGACTTTTATTTGTTTACTTTAATTCAAGTATTATTTTAATTCAAAAAAAAAATACCAAAAATATTTTTATGGTTTCTTGACTTCTAAGCTTCATCTCACTTCTGTTTACCATTGATTGATGTTGATTCCATTAATTTTTGGTCAATGTGTTTTGCTTATGTCATTTGAATATCAATTATGTACATTCCATTTCCATTTTCTTCTTCTTCTTTTTTCTTTTTGACAAATGAGTTAATGATTGGTGGTTAGCCTTGACATATGAGGGGCTTAACCTTCTTTGATTCAAATCAAATTCATCTTGATCAAAGATCAAGTGAATTGCTTTGCATTAGAGATAGGTTGCTTCTTGGTCAAGCAAAAAACCTAAATCCATACAAGGTCATTCGTCTTTTCTTTTGGCATGGCAAGTTGTAGGAGCTTGGATTACTAGTCATGATCTCTAACTTGTGTTTAGTTGCTTATAGTTTTATTGACCAGCCTCAGATAGGTGTGATTACTACATTTGTCCACTTACGATTGCTTAACATAACGCTAAATTGCCTTATGGCACACTAACACTAACTACTAATTACTAACTTTTAATTCAAGCATTTAATTCTTGCAATTTAATTTAATGCAATTTAATTTCTTGCTCATTAATTCATTTGTCTTTGCCCTTTGCTCACTTGAGCTCATGTTTATGTTTATGCAATTTACCTTTTGCTCACTTGAGCACATTATTGTGTATATACTATTACCTTGTGTTTGTTTTGTTTTTGTTTGTATGAACCCAATGCAAATGGAGAAAGGACTTAGAACTAGGACCTTACCTATGCTAAATGGAGTTTCAAGAGCAACTAGGCCTCATGCCTTTAGAACTCTAAACATGTTGAAGAGCAACTAGGCCTCATGCCTTTAGAATGCTTAATCTTGAAGATGAATTGAAAAGGACTCCTAATTCTAAACTCACTCTTGTCCATTCCTTTTATTGCATCGTGGAACCTTTTGATTTGTGTGTTCTTGTGATAGGGATACCAAACTTGAGCTATTTGAAAGACCATTGTCATGAACATCCAAGATAAGAGATACGAAAGCCAATTGGAAGATTCCTAGGAGCTGGATTGAATATTTGCTTGATTGCTTGAGTTAATTGCTTATTGCTTGCTAAGTCCAAAGGAAAGGAGCAACTTGGATCATCTTTATGATCTCAAGAGGGGAACTCCAAGTGGTTTTATTTCTCTTCCTTCGTCTTTGCATGTTTAGGACCTAGCCCTTCTCTTCTTCTCTCCACTCTAACCCAAGCCAAACTTATGTGCAAACATTAACATTGTTTTCAAAACTAGAAACCTAAGCACTATGCCTTTGATTTTTCAAACTCTTTTCATAACACTTATTTTGAATTGAATCTTAAGTCAACTTTGGCTTTATTTTGTGAATACTTTTCATTTGTAAATACAACTCACTCAAATTGTTTTGTGGTTCCAATGACCACTTTTGCCAAAGCTTTTCATAAACATTAGCTATTAGGTTTGAGTTATCATAGAGGTTGATGTAATCCTCACCTGTATCCTTAGTGATTGGACTATAAGTCTTCCATACTTATTATAAGGTGGATCCCTCACTAGTATGTTGAAGCTCTCCTCACATGGTGGATTTGTGGTTTAGGTTGAGTTTCCTCCCTTGTATATTCTTTTCTCATCTCCCCAATCATGTTTGCACAAATATTTTCTCAAATACCAACCTACCATACAACATTTGTAAAAAGGGCTCCCTTAGAGTACTAAGGATGTTTTGGGTGCTTAAAACCTTCCCATTGCATAACCAACCCCCTTACCCAGATCTCTGACATTTTTATTAGTTTTTGATTTGATAAAACTTCTCGGTTTTTGTTCGCTTTCTAACCTTTCCTTTGGATAAATAGAAGTGTTGTGGCGACTCGAATTAAATGATTTACTTTTGATTTAGTCAATAAATCTAAAGGTAACGAATACCCCGCTACAAAAAAGTGGCGACTCATTAATTCATTTGTCTTTGCCCTTTCCACTACCTGAATTCGTGGGCAAGGACAGTACTATACATCACACATGTCACTGATTTTATGGACGAAGAACAGTACGCAGTATCACTCCTTTCACCATCCAATAATGGACATCCGTTGTATTTGGTTTCCCCATTTTGCCCTTAAATGGTCTCTTTTCTTATTCTATATAAGTGAGACTTGGAGACTTGAAGAAAAATAAGAGAGAACACAGAAGAACGCTGAATGCTGCAAGTTTTACAACAATATTGACAAGTTTGTTTCTTTGTGAAAAGTTATCAATTTTGTACGCAGTTTTTCTTTGAATATTTATTTATCATTTATGTAAAATCTGCTTGTATAGAAGCAACTTGTAACACACAAAATATTATTCAAACTTTTTGTTGGATTACTTAAGGAGACCAGGGTATAGTTGGATCATTGAGAAGACAAAAAAAGTTTTTCTTTGTGAGTCCTTAATGAGACTAGGATATAGTCAGATCCTTGAGAAGACAAAGAAGATTATTCTTTGTGATTATTGTAACCAGTTGATTATAGTGGATTAAGTCCTTGTGCATAAAGGCAAAATCACCCTGGCGGGTGAACTGGAGTAGCTTTGAGTTTCAAGCGAACTAGCATAAAAATATTTGTGTTTTTATCTCTTTGTCATTAACCTTTAAGTGATGTTCTTGAGTTGGCAAAAAAAAATTATTTTGTACAACCCAATTCAAACCTCCCTTTCTTGTATTTTTCACACCTTCAAGTTGCAGCAGAAAAACAGGTGCCCAACCAATTCATCCAACAACAGACATAGAAGACAAACTCTCAAGTGAATATCTTGCAACATACCTCTCTTAAATAGCTCATTTCTCGCAGGTAAACTATTCAAAACAAGTCTCCACCCAAACAACTTCAATTTACTTGGAACTCTGGTTTTCCACATATTATGTAACTTCTTTAAGTTTGCAACATTCAAAGTAGAATTGAAACAATTCAATGCATAAAGCCCCCCATAACTATTTTTCACCGAAAACCCATAAGTATTTCTCCACCACACTACTCTATCCTCCTCCTCCTTATTAGGTTTAATGTCACTAAAAATTGAAGACAAATCCAACCAATCATCATGAAGATCCCAAATTAAGAGTTGGTTGTCCACCCCCAAATCTCAATACCAATTTGAATCCACCCAAAAACCTATCTATGTCACCTTAAATGCAGAAGTGGTACAACCAACATAAACAAGGAAAAAAATTACTTTAAACATAGTAGTATCCAACCTACGATGATCCCAAAAGTTGAAACCTAACCTCCTCCCTAATTTATGACCATACTTGCCCATCAAAATTCAGATCGCAAACCATTCTCACATCCATCTACCAAAGCAATGTATTTTTCAAATTACGAGATAGATCTCTTCCAAGAAAATTCACCATGCCATCCTCATACCTAAAAGAATTTAAATTAGACCACAACGCCTCCGAATCAGTTAGAAACCTCTAACCCTACTTATTGATCAAAGAAAAATTAACGTTCTCAACACTCTTAACTCCCAAACATCTTTAGACATACGCACTCTATCCCAACTAACCCAACAAATCTTTCTCTCACCATCACCATTACAAAAAAAAATCCTTTTAATCCTAACAATTTCCTCAACAATACTTTTAGGAGTTTTGAAAAAAGAAAGCATATAACTAGGAATATTGTTGAGGACCGCGTTAAATAGAAGTACCTTCGCACCCAAAGATAAGTGCTTGCCACCCAAGAAGAAAGCCTCTTAATTTGGATAGAATTGGCGTCCAAATATCCTTATCCCTATAATTTGCTCCCACCGTAATACCAAGAAACAGGAAAGAAAACATTCCTATCTCACAAGCCAAGAAAGCAGAAGCTACGTGCAAAAACCCATCCTCCAAGTTAATACCAAATAATCTACTTTTATTCAAATTAATACACAAACCAGACAACAATTCAAAACCTAAACTAATTTAATTTCAATTTATTTTAAACCAAACATGACCTAGTCATTTTTGTTGTGTGTTCTTTCCTTTGATCATTGAGTGAGTAACGTATAACGGTAATATCATTATCATATAAAAATGTATATTTTATCAATTTTTACAACGGAATAGAATAAAGCATCGTATGCAGAGAATATAGTGAGTGGCACATGATGGTACCACAAAAGCATATATCATATATTCACATGCATACTACTAATCAGTCACTGGTCAATATATAAAAAATAATACGACTTCACTGCCATGTTCATGCAAACACTATTGCAATGGGACCCACTCACCACCTTACCTATCATCTTCAACCCTTTTATTCAACTTTGTATGTATATTAAACTGACTCAAAGTTTATTCTATCTTCAATTTAATAAGAGATATATACACATATGATAAATTAATATGATTTCTGTTAATTGATTCACTTATTAATTTTTTGTTGGGATGAGTGCATAAATTGTGATAATGGAAGGGACTGATGCATGGAGTCTGGATTCTGTAAAGCTTCTAAAAAGTGAATAGATAAAAAAAAGCACTTCTTTGATGTAGATGGAGGAAATTTCACTACTTTTTTCCCAGACAGTCCTATTTTGAAATAATTTTTTCACAATATCCCAGTTTAAAAAAAAATTCCAAGTTGCACCATTTTTTTATTTGGGCTCGTCCATTCATTGGGTGAGATGATGAAGAATATTTTTCGCTGAGTAGGCTCGGCCATTCATTGGCCGAGCTAGTGAAGGGAGGTTTTTTTTTTGTTTTTATTTTATTTTAAAAACTATTATATAATTAAATAATTTTATTAAAACTATTATTAAATAGTTTTCTAATTAATTATATATTTAAATAATAAAATTGATTTTTTTTAAATAATAATAATATTTTTATAAAATGCAAATAATAGTTTTTTAATATTGTTTTATTAAAATATTAATAATAAAAGTGATTATTTTTTATAATATTAATAATAAAAATTATTATTATTTTTAAATATTAATAGAAATGATTTTTTTTTAAATATTAATAATAAAAATGATATGTCCCTCTCCAAAATTTCAATAATTTTTTGGGAATGATATGTTTCCCTCCAAAAAATTTCGAATGATATGTTTCCCTCAAAAATTTCAATGACCGAGCAATTGCTTTGTGTTTGTATTGTCTCGGCCAATGATTGGCCGAGTATTCAAGTATTAATTTTCTATAAATAGCAGGACTTGTAAAAAATTAACTCAGGGCACAAAATCCTTTATTTTGGTAAAAATATCTGTTTGGGGTCTTATATTTTATGGACATGGTGAAAAAATCAGTGTTTGTCTCGATCTGCAATGGAATTTCATAACACTAATTTCAGCCATCCACACTGGCTTCCGACAGTTGGGCGGGTGTCGTATGAAGGTGAGGAAAGTAGAGTATCATTGTCCATACATAACGTTGACTGATGCAAACCCCGATGGTACGTACATGTATTACCTGGATCGTATAGAAAATGATGAAGATGTTCACTGTATGTTTTCGGCACATAGTGGTGAAGTTAATAGAGGAGTTGAAGGTCCACTTGTGTTGGTTGTTGTTGTTGATTAGTTTTTTAATTACCACTTGTGTTGGTTGTTGTTGTTGTTGTTGTTTAGTTGATGTGATCGTACTTTGTAGCCAGAAGCCTTTGATTATCAAATGTATTTCATAATTGTTTATTCACAAAAGACATTAGAAATACACAATGGTTTATATATAGTACGTGCATAGTAGTTAATAATTAAAAAAAACAACATAATCATCTGGACGGATATTTAAAATAACAACATAATCATCTGGATGGTCGCTGGGATGGTCCTGCAACATTAGGACATTTCCTACGCATGTGTCCTATTTCACAGCAAATCCCACACCTTCTCTTTTCCTTCTCAACGTCGTCCATCTCGGTTCTAATCCTAGTGCTGTTTAGGCGCCCTTTCTTCCTCCTTCTCATAGAGTCATCGTGGCAAAGAGTAAATCCTTCATATTGTGGTCAATTCTCCTCATGGGGAAGTCCTAGGAAACTCTCCTTATAGACCTTGAACACGTTAAGAATTTTGAAGACGTCTGGAATGTGAATGGAGTAGTCCTGTCGTATGCTCGAACATGTTGCGATTACATGGGAGCAAGGTAAGTGAAATGCCTAAAATTTCCCACAATCACAGTGTTGTTTCCTCAGATCAACACTGAATGTTCCGGTTAGTCGACCGTCGTTATGATTAATCTTCTCTTGGACCATGAAATAAAATCTCTCGCGATCGAACTGCATGACGTTGTGCGTGTTAGCTTTGATGACTTCCTCAGCCATCCCCTTGTTGTAGTTATTAGTGAAAACCTGCCCAGAGGCTAACATTTTTGTCCATTGATGGCCTCTTCTACCAAATAGTGATCCTAATCGAAAGTACATAGATTTGACCAATGCAGTGATTGGATGATTTCGGGTTTCTTTTAGCACCGAGTTCATTGCTTCTTCCAGATTAGTTGTCATGTGACCCCAGCGTTGCCCTCCGTCAAATGCCCTTGCCTACTTCTCTCGAGGGATGTTGTCTATCCATGATAAAGCGTCGTTGTTTGTTCTTCGGATTTCCCTCCGACAGTAGTTAAATTTTGCCTCTGCTAACGCATAACCCATGTTAACAACTATTTTGCGTAGATCCTTGTCTTTAATCTCGTACATGAAGTTTTGCGCGACGTGTCTAATGCAATAGACGTGTGATGATGGAGGATACTGCCATCCATTTTACGGATTGTTATATGCACTCTTTATCGATTCATGCCTGTCTGATATTAGACACGGATTTGCTTGGGGGGTAACGTGTATTCTTAAATTCTTAAGAAAGAAACTCCAAGCTTCCTTTGTCTCACTTTCAACCAATGCGAACGCTATCGGAAATATGTTCTCGTTCCCATCCTGTACCACAACCATCAACAGAGTCCCTATGTACTTTCCATACAACCATGATCCATCAACCTGCACAATAGGTTTACAATACGTGAAACCGCGTATACATGGTTGAAACGCCCAAAACAGACGATGAAATATCCTTTGATCACCCAAGTGTGAACCATAATTTGAAATCACAGGTAAGGATTGTAATTCTATAATCGTACCTGGTAGATATGTTTTCATTACTAGTATCCACTGCGGCAGATCGTTGTAAGATGTCTCCCAATTTCCATACAGCGACTCAATCCATGCCTTTTTGTAGGATATGATATACCTGTATTTCTCAGCAACATGAGCGATGATAACCTTCACCTTAAGAGAAGCGTCCCAATTTACAAGCTCCATTATGCTCTTACTAATCATTTATGAACTGAGTTTTGTATGGTCTTGTGACATGGAAGTGGTTGTGCACGTATGAAGCCCACCAGACTTACCAACTCTCCACCTTGAGTTGCCCTAACGCAAAGAGACCTTGCATTTAAAATTGCATGTTGAATTTCTACATTTGATGACAAAACGTACATTGTCAGATTTAACCATAGAAAAATCTAGACTACGTTTTATATGCCATTGTTGCAACGCTAGAACACACTCTTCCTTATTTTCATACTCGATGCCCTCCTCTATTTCGTCAGCATTGTGAGTTGGTATGAAACTTCTGAAAACGGAGATTGGTTCAGCATCATCCAAACTTTTGTTTTGCATGTGCACTGGTGGGTTGTACAAACTAATTGGTTGCGCTCTTAGTGCAACGGTCGGTGTGTCGAAGAAGTCTTCATTGCCATCGTCATCGCTAACACCAAATATATCTTCAAATCGAACCTCCTCAAGATCATCCTCACTATTCTCGCCTATCTCTTCATTTGGTATGAAAGATTCATTATTTTGAGTCGGTTCTTCGTCAATGGCTTGACTCATTCCGTACTCGTGTGACTATACAGATTATGTTGGATAACAGAGATTTTCATTGTGAGTGGGTTGTTCTTCAAGATTTTCATTGTGTCTCGGTTGTTCTTCAAGATTTTCGAATAGACGAACATATATCTCAATGGTGGGTAATTCAGATAATGTTATATGATATTGAAACATCGACTTGACATCTTCGTCAGTCTCAATGGGTGTCATTATGTAAAAGAAAATATTATCATCTCCGTTAAATAATGGATGGCGATAAATGATGTCTTCAACATAACTTTGTAACTTTTTTTCAATACGGTCTTTTAAATGATGGAAGTCGGAGTTGGTGTGGATTTTGAACATATGCAAATTTGTATTGCAAAATGAGAATCCCTCATTTGCATCTGTGAAAAGGGACCCTTCGGAATGGATAGACACAATTAAATTTCTTTGAGCCATGGATGTGGAATATTTGATTTGATTAAGGAGATATGATTGTAGAATATTTGATTTGATGAAAATAAGTAAAGATATAAATGTAGCATATTTGGTTTGATGAGAATGGTTGAAGATATGAATAATATTTGGTAAGATGAAGGAGATATGAATGTAGAATATTTGGTTTGATGAAAATAAGTAAAGATATAAATGTAGTAGATTTGGTTTGGTGAGAATGAATGAAGATGTTAATGTAATTTATAGTCAACAAAACATAATCCTAGTAAACGAAACCCTATACAAATCACATGCAGCTAGTCATTCAATTGGAAGAGAGAGAAAACGTGAAAACCCTGGCCTTCACTAGCTCGCCCATTCATTGGACAAGCCATAACCCTAGAAGAACAAACTCGTCATTCCATTTGACGAGCCCACGCGGCATATGACTAAGCTCGTCATTCCATTGGACGAGCCCACACATTACAAAGGTTAACTCGTCAATCAAAGGGACGAGTCTGCACGCAGGCTTTTTGGCAGTGTGATTTCTCATCGGCGTGGGAATCTCGTGGTTTCAGCGATTCCTTGCCAAAATATTTTGCATGCATTCCATTAATTGTCCAATCAACCTGTACAATTCTAACCTATATATTTATTATTTTTTACCACTATAAATAATCCTTTCCTCTCCAATTCTTTCTCATCATCTTCCTACAATTTCTATTTCACAAATACTTACTCTCTTCAAATATTTACTCTCTACAAATATTCACTATCTTCAATTCCAAAATGTCTTTGTTGTGGATGGGCGAATCACACCGTGGGACGGAGGCAAACATTGCCGAATACGTAAGTCTCTTTCAAATCTATTTCAAAAATTCAATATGTAAATATCACATCAAATATTCATTACCATTTTTATTTGAATTTCAGCAAGACGGTAGGTTCCGGGTCCATTCGCATACATACATTCAACCAAGTGCGGTTATAATACCGTATTTGGAACTAGCCGGTTTTGCAAATGTCGCCAAGATTGCAAGTCTAAAAGTAGATTCTAAATTAATTGTTGAATTGTTAGAGAGATGGAGACCTGAAACACATACCTTTCATTTACCAACGGGTGAATGTACTATCACACTAGAGGATGTGAGTATGTTACTCGGTCTCCGAATCAATGGTAAAGCTGTTAATGGGCCAACAAACATAACCAATGATGTTTACATGGAGAATTTGGGCATCGAACCAACAACTTTAGATAAAAATAGGGCTTCTGTCAAAATTGTTTGGTTAGAAGCAGTATTAACACAACTCAAAATAACCCTAACCCGACCGAGGCAGAAAATATTCTTCATTCAAAAATTTATATTTTACTTTTAATTGCTACTTTTTTAATGTTAGATAAGAGTCACAATTTGTTGCATTCTTCTTGGTTACCTTTAGTAAGAGACCTAGAAAAATGTAATACATACAGTTGGGGTTCTGCTTGTCTGGTGACACTATATAGAAATATGTGCAAGGCAGCCCATAAAGGAGTCAAGAGCATAAGAGGTTGTGTTGTATTACTAACTGTATGGGCATTCACACGCATACCCTTGTTAGCCCCGGTTAGTAACGAGGTTCCATCACATCCTTATGCATTAAGGTAACGATTTTCATTTAAATGCAATTTATATTTCTCAAAATTATTTATACGTCGCTTTAAGGTATATTTTTTTTAATATGCAAGATGGTGCAAATGAGGTATGAATTATGGAAATAATCCTCGTCATCATCTACGAGGGTACCGTGTTGCAATAGAACACATGGAAGAAAACGATGTAAGAATGATTAATTATAATATTCAACTTATTTAAATTTATTTTATACATTCTAATAGTTATATTTATTTTAACAGTTTATTTGGAGGCCGTACATACAATATCCAGTGCCTGATTATAGTGACATCCGAGTTTGGAGTGCAACAACATATATGGTATATTTCTTTACCGTTGAGATGCATCAGACGGATCGAGTCAAACTCCAATTTGGATTTGAACAACAAATACCGTCTCAGCCAAGATGTCTAAATGAACACCATAACATGACTATGGTCCAAGCTTGGGACACACATTGGCAAGATTTAAACAAAGAAGAGCTAAAAGAATGGAAAAGAAGAAGGCATTTGGTGTTACAAGGAAACTCGGTAATTGGTGAGTCTAAGCCGGGTAGAGAATACATGAATTGGTTTTTATCAATTCCTTTTATGCACGTTGCTCCAACACAGTTTTTGAATGATCCCCGTCAACGTGTAGCTTCTTCAACCCAACAAACAACATCACCCCCACAACAACATAACCAACCATCATCCTCAGCTCAACAAACTTACCAACACACCCAGACCACACAACAACACACAATTTATTCCACCTCAACCCAACACCATAATCCCCATACTCCATTCCCTCAAACAAACTACTATTACAACCAACAATATCAACAACAAATCAACCTATGCCCACCCATACAATACACTCCATTTCCTCAACCCAACTTTGAATACTCAAACCCTCATTCTCAACCCCAAACATCTAACACCACATTCGCACAACCCACTCCTACATATAACCTTGATGATGTCTATTATCCTCCTATCCAACATACCCAACCCAGCACCTACACACAACTCCCACATTCACTACCCAACTATGACCTCACTGATGATCATCTAATGAATATCCCTTCTTTTCGCATTCAAGATCTGGACAGTATGGATATGCCTCCAAACACATCACAACAACATCAAAGTCAACAACAACATCAACAATAAGACGCCCATGATGAATTGTCTTCCGACTCATCTCCGTCTCCCGCAAGACAAAGACAAGAAGACTTGGGCAAGGGAAAACGCGAAAAAGTTGGCACAAGATGTGGAACAGGTGATCACTATAAATAAAATGTATTTTTTCCATTATATCAATAAAATATTTCTTCCATTATATCAATAAAATGTATTTCTTCCATTGTAATTCTTAAAAAAATAAATCATTTCTATTATTAATATTTAAAAAAATCATTTTATTATTAATATTTTAAAAAAACAATATTAGAAAACTATTATTATTAACATTTTATTTTAAATATTTTTATAAAAATATTATTATTATTTTTTAAAAAATCAATTTTATTATTTAAATATAAAATTAATTAGAAAACTATTTAATAATAATTTTAATAAAGTTATTTAATTATATAATAGTTTTTAAAATAATAAAAAATAAAAAAATCCTCCCTTCACTAGCTCGGCCAATGAATGGCCGAGCCTACCCAGCGAAAAATGTTCTTCATCATCTCGCCCAATGAATGGACGAGCCCAAATAAGAAAATGGGGCAGTTCGAGATTTTTTTTTCAGACTGGGGTATTGTGGGAAAATTATTTCAAAAAAAGGGACTCTGTGGGAAAAAAATCAAATTTCACAAACACAACTACAAATTGAACAAGACAATACTACTTTTTAGATTTTCAATGCCCTTGTTGTGCTAACTTGAGGTTAGGGTGTTTAAGGTAAAGTATATCAATTTATTCAAAAATAAAACTATGTGCATTTCAATTTAAATAATTTTATTAAAAATTATTCCTTTCCATTCAATTCAGTAATTCGATTTTTTTTAAATAACCATTTTTTTATAATTTAAATACCAAAATAATTAATATTTTAAAATAATTAACAAAATAATCATTTTTTCTACTGATGCGCCAGTTCCAATAACCATTCAAAGAAAGCGTCATTGAAGCTGACTCATGCTTCCAATGGCATTGCACTTAGGCGCCATTGGAGATGGTGCATGCATGTGTGGTTTAGTGTGTGCATCCATGCATATGGCGCATGCATGTGTCTTCTTGTACCATGTGTGTGTGGTGCCTAGGACATTGGCACATGCATGCATCGTTTCATCTATAAATAACATGCACATCTCCCATATTTTTCCAGACAACTTCTTACCCTCCAACCTCATTTTCTTTCATTCTACTTCAATCTCCTTCAATTTTTTGTTATTTAACCATGTCTGAATACATTCACAAGAGAAATGCCGATATAATCTTTTCAGCAGTGCAACCTCCGATAAAGATTCGACTTTGGAATATAGAATCGTTCAAACTTCTTAATCGGACGTTGAACCGTTGGTTAGATGGAGAAATTGCATATGGTGAAAGGATTAGAAGAATCCAATGGCTTGAGTTAACGTTCAACCGAAATGGAGAAGTGCGTGTATGAGTGGATATTAAGACTGACATAGACGTTCATAGGATGACGTTCACAGGTAATGGTATTTTATTTGTTGTAGTCTGTTGTGTTGTTGTTTATGTGTTGCTTGTGTGTTGAATGTGTTGTATTTATTTATGATGATATTTCCTCACTAAGTTATCATATGAAATAAATATTATTTTTAATATAAAGCAAAAGAGGTACAATTAAAATTATCTTGTTATGCTTATTCCAACACTGGGACAGTTAGTACGATTGTGACCGGGCTGGCGACATGAACTACATATTTGAACCACTTTGTTCGCCGTATCCATTTCGGTTCGAATACAGATGCTGTTTGGGCGACCATTTTTCTTTCTTCGCATTACTTCATTGTGCCAGAGAATGTCCCCTTGATATTCAAGCCAATAATCCTCTTTTGCAACCACTGAAAAGCTAATTTTGTAAACATTGAATATGCTTATGACTTTGTAAACGTCGGATACTAAGCAGAATGGATCCTTTCGAACCTTTAAACATTCTGCAATGACATGGGAGCAGGGCATACGAGAGGCTTGAAACTTTCCGCAGTCGCACCAACCTCTATCTAGTTTCACTCTATATTGTCCCATCGGCATGTCTTCATTGTGATCCATGGACTCAACAACACTGCACCAACCTTTATTACGGTCAAACACCATGACTACACGTATGTTAGATTTAGAAGCTTCATGTCTAATGAATTTCATTGAAGCATCATTGAACAATTGCCCAGATTGTAACACTGAAGTCCATTTGGAACGTTTGGTCTTAAATATCGCCCTTAGCCTGAAATTTGTTGCTTGCACTAAAGAGGTTATAGGTAGGTTTCAGATGTCTTTGAAGACAAAGTTCATTGATTCCACAAGATTTATTGTCATGTGGCCCCAACATTGACCGTTGGCGTATGCCCTAGTTCACTTCTCCAATTGAATACTATCAATTCATCGTACTGCATCTGCATTTGACAATCTGATGTCTTCGCCATAGTGTTTCAAAGAAGGTTCTGTTAATGGATAACCTGCGTTGACAACCTTCTTCCGCAACATTTTATCTTTGATCTCTCGCATAAAATTTTGAGCGATATGTCTAATGCAGTAGACATGCTTTGACGGAGGATCCTACCAGTCATTATCAATGTTTTTGTAGGCACTCAATATTGAAGGGTGTCGATCAGAGATCAAATATAAGTTAGGTTGAGGAGCAACGTGCAATCAGAGATTTTTTAGAAAAAAAAACTCCATCCCTCAATAGTCTCCCCTTCAACTAGGGCAAAGGCGATTGACAAAATATTGTTATTGCCATCTTGTGCCACTGCCATCAGTAGCGTTCCTTTATATTTCCCCGTACAACCATGTACCATCAATTTGTATAATAGGTTTACAGAAAGCAAAACCTTTGATGCATGGTTGATACGCCTAGAAGAGACGGTGGAATATTCCATTTCCAATAGCACAAGTCCCGTCTGGGGTATACGCTGACAATGTTTCCAACTTGACAATAGTCCCTGGAGCATACTTTTTAAGAGCCACCAAGTAATTTGGAAGTTGTTTGTAACACTCCTCCCAATTGCCATACACGTTTTCAACTGCTTTTGTCCTAGCTATCCAAGCCTTCCTCTATGATGGAGTATAGTTGTATTATGTTACAGTATGCGAGACTATTATACTCACCTTTAACGACGGATTGTCACTAATGATAGACAAAATTTCATCGCATATTAACTGAGAGCTAAGTTTATGATGGTATTGCATTGGGTTAATGAGAATGCATGTGTGAACTGGACCCATGGATCAAATCTCCCAAGAATCACTCCTCTTCCGGTAAGAAGCTGACAACCGGAAAAGACAATGCTTATTTCGACAATAAATCTTATACCTCATCGCATTAGTTCGATCAACTCTGTAATCAGCTGATAGTTGCATGTGATACTTTTTAATGGCTTTTACACAATCTTCTTTTGCGCGAAATGTGTCTCCTTCTTTCAACGATCCTTGAATTTTCACATAAGGATTGTAAAATATATCTGATGAAGGTTCATCGGCACACAAATTCAAGCTTGTCATGTGTTGATGTGGACAATATACATGACTAACTGGTAATGACTCCTCTTCTTCTTCATCATTCATCATTGAAATAACCAATAACTCAGCTTCTTCTTCTTCCTCATCAACAACATTGACTTCAGTTTGTTCGTCGTCATCAGTTTCACAAAACACTTGTGACTGATCACTGAACTGAAACACTTGTTGTTATTGTGGTAATATATATAACTCTATATCATTCTACCCATATTGTTCATGACTAGAAAACATATGATGAATATTATCATCATCTCGAATCTTCAACTGATAAAACTTTACTTGGTTGTCTGCAAACCACATCGGATTTTTATAGATGATTTGGCCCACCTGACTACACTGCAATTTTTTTTATATTCTTTGTTTCAAATATGAAAAATTAGATCGTCGATTTATTATAAACCGAGTTACTTCTATGTTGCGAAAATAAAAACCAAATAGTTGATGCTCAAATATTTCACCATCGGTATGGGCATTGATCATGTAATGTGGTGATGAAGAAATTTTTTTAAATGTAAATTTAGTGTTTGATGGTGAATTTCGCATGCAGTTAAATAGGGGAGATGGTGTATCTACTGATCACACAAATAATCTGAAAAGACAAGACAATGTAATGTAAAAAATCCATGCAGACACAAAACTAGCCAAAGTATGCGCCTGTATGATTCTCTACCCTAATAATCCAAGACTAGCAAGAGCATGCGCCTGCAAAGAAGATGCTTACGTCCTAATATTCCAAGGAAGGCACCCTTATAAATGGCGCATAAAGCAAGGCATGCTCCACTTGCCTTGGCGCCTAGTCCTTGCATGCATAAAAAGGCATGCATGCGCCACTAACCTTGGCGCATATGACCATGCATGTCCTAAACAAAGCATGTGCCACTTTCCTATATGCCTACATCAATCCTCACATGCGTGGGCCCTAGCCTTACCCATATCCCATGCTTCACATGCTGCATTCACATTCACATGCTGCAACACTATCTCATCTATAAATAGGGCAACAACTCACAACACTCAACATCTACAACACTAACAATCAACCTCTGCAACACTCAACCTTTACAACCCTTAAATTTATTTGAGGATGCATTTTTGGTAATCTCCTCAACATAGTCTCATACTCGGTTGACTACAAATTTATTCTTGCTTTGTTAGAGAGATGGAGACCCGAGACCCGCATATTTCACCTTCCTTTTGGTGAGTGTACTATCACACTTGAGGATGTCTACATGTTATTAGGTCTATGTATCGATGGTAAGGCCGTAAATGATAGAGTTAACCAGGATAACTCTATATGCAATGAATTGTTGGGTGCCCATTTATGTGACGACACAACTACGGGAGAGACTTCTGGTCAAGCTAGGAGTCAAGGTATTAACTTAAAATATCTCAAACAATATTATACGAGTATAACATTAATCGAAGAATCTACCGAGTATGAAAAAAATAATTAAAGCTCGATGTTATATTATGATTTTATTCGATAATTTTTTATTTCCTGAAAGTATTGGTAATACGGTAAATATTATGTATTTACCGTTGTTACGAAACATAAATAAGGTGAACACATATAGTTGGGGTTCAGCTGTTTTGACCCATCTATATAGTGCGTTGTGTAAAAATGCCAAAAAAATACTTGTACGTTTTATTCATGTGCGTATTTGCTACAAGCATGAGGTTGGTCAAGAATGTCATCACTCGCCCCGGTAAACGAGAAGCCATTCATATTCCCCTTTGCAACAAAGTAAGTTTAAAACTTTACCATCTAGTTTATTATACTTTATATTATAACTAATTGTAAATAATATTTTTCAAATGTTTTCGATCTAGGTGGTCATTTAAAAGGATGAACTACAACAAGTATCTGAAATACCCTGTAGTAGTCTATTGCAATCTATTGGACCACATTGGACCAAACATTGTAATACTACTACACAACTCTATATTTGATTTAAAAAAAGTTATCAAATTACATATCATTTAATCATGTCATATGCTTGTACAGTTTATCTGAAGGACATATTTGGGTCTTGATCATCAGGTAAACCATGATGATGATGATGCAGTTTGGACATCAAAAACACCAATTATCCGGTTCACTACTGTGGATATGCACCAGAGTGACTATGTAAAACTGCAGTTCGACATGCAACAACAAATTCCAGAACCTCCGACGTGTTTGTGAGATTGGAATCAACAAAGAGTCGATGTCCAATGGGATTATTCCGACTGGAGAGACTTCGTAAAAGAGGTGTGTCATCATTGGAGGAACCGACAATAACACATCTTAAACGAACAAGTCATATAGGGTGCTAGACCAACTCAACATTATATGGCATGATTTAGGTTGGTTACAACGCTACAATTTGTGTTTGGGCCAAGGTATTTGGTTGATCCACACCAACTAGCTTCGTCATCATACGCCCAACAACAAATCCCCGTCCAAGAACAATGTCAACCCACCCAAACCCAACAACCAACCTCACACCATCACCCTACCATACACCTAACAACCAAACACCCGACCTCGCAACCCATTCATGCTACACACTCAAACTCAAAACCAAGAATCAAACCCTAACCACCAACAACCATACGTAGCCACCATAACAGTCTATAGCCTAGATGATTCATACGATTCAGCGTCATGCCATTGTAGCCCCCACCAATGACAACCTAAACATCCTATCACCATAACACCCAACCATTGTTTGACTATAGTACACTCCAAGAACCATTGATTCGTTTCCAAACCGATTCAATGTCCCAATTCGGGCAACCATACCGTCCATAATTCACCCAACCACAACGACCCAACTACGACAACATGGGCACCAAACTCAATTACAGAAGCGCCGTTGGCGATAATCCCCAAGCTATTGGGGATAAATGATGACACATCTATCAAATACTGTTGGACCTTCCATCGGACCTTCACACCAGCCACCATTGGATCATGTCAGCATTCAAAGACCCCAAACACCTTAGGAAAATCGTGGGAGACCTCGAAGACAGACTAACGCACTTGGATGTGGAATATGGGATCGTTTCAATCGGGCGAGTAATTGAATTTCTTGTCAATTCTACGTAATTTTTCATTATAATATAATATAATTTTTATTTTTCAGTATTTCTTTTAATAAATTATAAATTTAACATTTAAGTTTTTTTTTAAAGTTAAAGGTGCATACGCCACATGCATTAACGCATACACTATGTAGTGTATGCATGTGCTAATGCATGTGGCGCCTACATGCATTGGCTTTACATGCATGCGCCATGGCTCAGGGCGCCTCCTATGTACCTTAGTTGGATGTGCCAGTTCAATTGGCGCATCAGTAGAAAAAATTGGTTATTTTGTTTTTTTTTTTGAAAATTTGATTATTTTGCTATTTTATTTTTAAAAGAAAATTCCAATAATTTAGATATTTTTTGAATACCCAAAATATCATTATAATTTTTATTTAAAACTACGGTAAAATATATAACATACTATATTAAAACGAAATATTAGAGAAATATAATGGTCTATCTTTATGATTTTTTTTAGTTTTGTTTTTTTTAACTGTAATTTATAAATATCGATAACTTATTTACACTAATACTAGATATAAATAAATATTTAAAATATTATTTAAAATAATTATAAAAAAATATTTTATCACATAATTTATAAACTTTTTTTTCTTGTTTTCATAAAATTTTAAAGATAACTTTATTTTTTATTAAATAGATAATTTATATTTAAATATTTATCATAATAAACGTCTATGATATAAACTGCAAATAAATTCATCCAAATAAAATAACGGTTTAAAACATAAAATAATAATATATATTATTTATTAAATTAATAAATATTATATATATATATATATATATATATATATATATATATATATATATATATATATATATATATATATATCTTTCACCTTGGATATTTTATAAACCAATAAAAAATGGTGTGTTTTCAATAAAATACTAAATTATTGTTGCCGGGGTTCGAACACATGAGCATTGCAATATATCCCTCAGTTTTTATTAGATCGAGGGAAAAAATGTCAACTTTTTAAGTCTGCATAAAAAAATATGGTGTGGATAAGTCTGTATAAAATCTTTGATGTAGGTTGTAACTAAGTATGTCAAAAGAACTTGTTTACGTTTTGAGTTAAGTCTATATAAACTTGTTTATGTAGGTTATGGAAGGTTGTTGGGTTGATCATGTACAAAATCTCAAATTGTTTTGAATGGTTGTTTGGGTTAAACTTGTGAAAAACTCAAGTTTTAGTTTAGTGAAAATATCAATAGGAAACTTTTAGGGACTGTAGTAGGTCAAGTGGTTAGGTCGAACCAAGATAATTCTTTAGTGTGATCTTTTTATCCCTTAATTTCTTTATTTATATAAGTTATTTTTCAACTATTTTTTTTATCTTTCTCTTGTTTCTTTTAGTATCTCACTTATTTCTATGTCTTTTCTTTTCTCTATCTTTCCGTTGCTTCATCTCTGTTATTATATTTCTTCTAAAATAAATTTTTTAATATCAATTTTTTAAAAAATATATATATTTTTATGAAATTCAATCATCACAATTGACCCTATCTTGTGTTTGAAGTCACTTGCCTAAACAATATAAATTGAAGTATGTGTTAGAATGGCTTGCATGTACTTAGACTGACTCAAGACTCACTCTAAAAATTATCAAACATATACAATCTACATTTGATTCAACTTGTACATGTCAAAAGGTACAGGTGTGCATATGATATCCCTACATGAGTAGATGATACTCAGAAACCTTAGTAAATGAGAATGATTAGGGTTTACTCACGCCGATAAGAGACCTGTTTGGTGGTGTTTTACAATGTTTATGGTAGTAGGAGAGGGTCAACTCACGTGAGGTGAGAGGCTCTGTGTATAAGCGTTATGTTGGTTCAACTGTGATATGTTCTACCTGTTCCTTGGGATGTTGTATTTATAGAGGCTTTTAGGCTTAGGGTTAAGGGAAGTTACTTTCCCCAAAGCTAGATTATGAAGAGAAAGGAGTTATTCCTTCTTTGACTCATTCTTCTAGTCCATTATAATATGATGCATCATCTCCCACGTATAATAGACAAGTGGAAAAAGTCTAGGTGGACCAAGGCCAACCAGACAGGACGTTACAAGGATCTGAGTGGCTTCATGGCCCTTTTTGGGACGACTTCATGGCTCATTTCGAGCGGGTGATGACTTCGTTGAGTAACTCACATGTCGCCCATGTGTTGTCCTTCCTCACTTTTATGTAAGTGGTCCTCTCTTAGGACTTAATAAAAATATATCACTACAAAACTAAAACAGAAGTTAATTCCTTCAAATGGACGCACGACTCAGTAAACGGCGTAGGAGTCAAAGAACATGTCTTGGACTAGTAGTTGATCAAGATGTTCTTGATACATGTCTTAATTGGATGTCATTTAGTCACAATGAATAAGTCAGCACATGATTATGTATTTGTGTACCCCCACTTATACTTTGGTTCGAAGTACCTAGAAAATGTTAATAGATCCATGTTTGCATCAACCTATACTAAATAGTAAAAAATATAATATAATATTTTTCTTATAAATAATTAAATAATTACATTAACATGCTATCGAAAATAGTGTCATATATCTTTCTAGTTGCCTCAACCTGAACTTTGTCACAACATTCAACTCCTAATACAAATAAGTCAATGCAATGTGCCTTAGGCATAGTCATCAATCATGTTTAGATCCATGAAATGCTCCACATACATTACCTGAGTGTAGATTATGCTCTTGTCTATGAGAATGGTCGAGTCCACAAAATAAAGAAAATAAATCTTAAGGTAGAACTACTTGTACATATGTATCACAACCACCTCATTAGCCTTGTCACAAGCCCTTCAATAGCAAGATGTCTTAGAAAAAAACCTTTTTAGAATGACATATCATGTCTCTTTCTCTCAAATATTATTGGCCACATGGTCCTCAGTTATAATGGCAGAATATCGATGTATCTAATAGAGATCCAAAAAATCTTCAAGTCCGGACCTCAAACACCTCCACCTCAGACTCTTGAGGATGGTGTTGTGGCTCATCTAAGCAATCTCGATTCTCTTGAATCTTATATTGTCGCTCATTTCTAATTAAGGCAACATCAAGTCTTTGTTGCCCCTAACATGAATTCTCAATATATTAATTATATCTACCACTGAAAATTGAAAAAAAAAAAGCTAATTAACAAATTTAACATCAATAAATCAAAGAATTAATGAATCATCATGCATTCCTTCCGATAAATATTGTATTATAGAATCCAAACACATGTTATGGTATTTGTTAGGGTTTTAGAATCCAAAAAACATGCATTGTGGTACATTTTCAGATTCTATAATCCGAACGATTCAAGTATCAGAGTAGAAAAAACTCATGCATTAAATAAAATAATATAAACTACTAATAAAGTCATGTTATTTGTGTACATTGACCAGTGGCTGATCAGTGGGATACATATGCTATATGTTTTTGTCATTACCATGTGCCACTCACTGTGTACCCTATTTGCTTTATATCATCGTACTAGTGCCACAGTAATAATGATATTTCCGTTATACAATACTCAGTCAAATATCAAAGGAAACAAAACCAAACGACTATTTGTGCTTGAAATTTGGTGTTTCTTAATCATAATAAGAAGGGCTTGAATGAAGAAAAATCACAGAGCTTAAGCCAAGATAGACATAATAGTCATTTGAAACTCTATGAAGACGTAGTGCAAGAATTTCAATCATCAAAGTCATATGTAGCATATTGTATAGCACACATTATTTGGTTTGTTTCAAGAAAATTAAATGAGTAAGAGTTGAATCTTTCCAATTGTTATTCTTTGTCAGTATGTATAATGTGTTTTTTATTTGTTTTCTATAAGCAAATTATATTTTATAAGGGCTTATAATGCTTTTTCAAAACATTAATTAATTAAATAACTATTTAAATTATTAATTCTTTAAACAAATATTAAAAATATTAAATTAGTTAAAAATATTATTAAATATTAAAATATCTTAATCATTTGTAAGATAATTAAAATTAATTTTTTTATCCTAATTATCATTGTCATGTATATAAAAGTGAAGGGGACCATCAAAATTCAAAGACCATCAAAATTAAGGGATCAGAATAACTGATTTTGTAATATTGTAATATGAAGATCGATTATTTAAAATGTCTAAATTAAAAGGACCTGAAACATGTTTAAATTTTTGTATTTATTAAACCATAGAGATTTTATTAAAAGGAGCATGTGTACCCAACCCTATTCCAAATTACAAGACAAGAGAGAAAGGCACCAAAAGCCATGAGGACCCTGCAAAACTAACTAAAAGGTATAAGCTAAAAAATTTGGATACTAGTCATTCCAACTAGAGCTCATAATTTAGGAGGTTAAAAAATATAGATGACTCAAAATTTTAAAAATAAATTAGCTTCAAAATGTGTAAGTTTTCTAAACTAAAGGAAGAATTAACCTGCCATCTCTATAATTAAATCCGACACACCCGCATATATTTGAGATAAAAGTGTATGAAATTTCTGATAATTTATTCAAAATTTTCTGTAACACACCAAATTTCAATATAATTTTTTTTATGTATTTTACCAAAATTTTCAAAAAGTTAAGTAGTTTTATCGAAAAATTCGGAAAGTTTTGAAGCTTATCGGAAATTTTAAAATTTTTGATAGTGTATATTTTTTTTGAATTTTTCAAAAAATTTATTTCAAAAATTTCAGTATTTTTTTCGAAATTTTTGGTATTTTCTCAAATTTTTTGATAACGCAATAGAAAATTAAAAAAAAAAAAGAGTAAAAACATAAAGGTAATAACAATCATATTTTTGGGGTGTCAGGTTCAAATGATACAAAGTTAAATGTTTTTACTTATGACCCTTTGAACTTAGCCACAAACCAATCCCAAAATATGATTGCGGCAATATTTTGTGGCTAAGTTCAAAGGGTCATTTGTCGTAGATATTATAACGCAATATTTTTACTCATGACCCTATAAAGGTAAAAAGTTGTGATACAAAGTTTTTATTAACACCTATAATTCCAACAGACAAATAACCCTTTGAACTTAGTCATAAACCAATCCCAAGAGAATTTTTTAGCCAAACTCATAATATCCACGACACCCTTTTGGCCATCGTCAAAAATGATGTCGCTTCTAGTTATCCAAATAAATCAGGTCACCGAAAGCCAAAACAAAAGGCGAAAATTCTTTTTTAGCCTTCCCTTCATCAGGTTCCTAAATTCCTTCATATGATCCACCACCGAGGCACAAGTAAGAGACCTGAGAAAACAAGCCAACTCAAAACAGCCTGCCAAACACAATCAACAATGAGGTAGCAAAGAAAAAGATGAATGTGTGAATCTCCAGGACTGGAACAAAGGCCATTTAGAACCCCTCGCTTAGCTAGCTCATTCTTAGTTGGGAGCCTATTTTGAAGATGATTTCAAGCAAAAAAACTTGAATATTTCTAGACACATTAGACTTCCACAAAACCTTCAATTCTATCAGCAAGCGATTATCCAAAAAGGTCCCTGCAAGAGAAATATCTTCCAGCTTGGAAAAAGCATCTTTGACAAAAAAAATCGAAGCATTGTGCCACCAAGCAAAAGAATCATTTATATCCTGCATGGGTTGCACCTTAAGCAGAAGGGTCAATAACTCGTCGAACTCTCGCCAATACGCCACCGAATCTAACTAAGAGAGGTCCCCCATATTCCAGTTGTTTACTATGAAACTTAGAAAGCAAAACAAGTTTTAATTTATTCAAGGGATTAAACTCGAAAATATTTCAAGATATATTTTGTGTGAATCATGAATTTTGAATAGTTTGATATAAGCGTCAAAATGTATGGTTTGAAGGACATTAACTGAAAAATCGATATGAAGTTTAAAAGTGATGACTGGAATTCAAATTGAAATCGAAATACATATGAAAATAAAGACAAAATGCAGAAAATATTTTGTCATACCCCGATTTTGGTCCTGAATTTTTTTCATTTTTTTGCTTTTTCATTTGGCGCTTGGCCTAAAGTTCATTTGCATGCATTCATGACCAAAGGCAACCATCCATTCCCAAATCCATATATATTTCTTTTTATAAACATTGGTCATTATCTAGCTTTTTTTTATCATGGTGTTTTTTGATTATAAAATGGATTCTAACTATTTGACTTTTTAATTTTCAATTTGATTTTAATTTCAAAGTAAATCTAATTCCAAATTTCAAGTTAATCTTAATTGTGTTTTTACTAATGATTCGAACTCTAATTGATTTTAATTTCGAAATAAATGTTAGAGTTGATATCAAAGTAATTTTAACAAATTATAGATTAATTTGATTTTAATTGGTCTTATTTGGTTTTTTTGATTCTTAATTGACATTTAGATTAGTTTTGGATTATTCCTAAAAATCCATAATCCATTTTATAACCAAACATGATCCATTTTCCATCCACAGTTCATTTCAAATCAAAATAGTACATACACTTATTTCATAACATTCAATAATATTTAACTTTCAAACATTTCCAAACTCATTTTCATACATACATTTTCATTTAACATTCAAGCATAACAATGCATCACATCCATAACAATACAACCAATCATCCAACCTCTCCTAAGACATAAGACACGAGCAAGGTTGGCCAATATGATCGGCACATGCAGGTCACGGCTTTATACCTCATCTTTTCAACATATAGATCCATAAGGCATGTGTTTAAGTTAGGTGCTGCTTTGTATAATCTAAAGAATGCAACGTAATTTCCCGAAGTTACAGCTGCACGGACTGCCAGGGCATGTTTTACAGCTTCATCCTTCTTTGAATCGACAAATAACCTTGCCATTGATGATAGGAGTTCTCTGTAATTATTTGAATGCATAATAACACAAAGCAAGTTACGCAGGTATCTCTTCTCAGTTTCTCTACCCATTGGATTCACAACTTTGTGGTGGGATTGTTCTTCCTTGAGTTGGTGGAGAAATTTGGAGTTGCACCGGGTATGCTAGGAATTCTCATACTCCTATATTATAAATTGATATCAGAAAAGAGTGGTTAACCGAATCGGACAGCTCGGGTAGCACTGTTAGTGCAATTCACAGCGTTAATGAAATTGAAATGGGATACAGTTAAATGTTAAGGTCCTTGCTTAACCAGCAGTGACAATGACAAAGGTTGTACTGTTGGAACTACTGCTAAAAAAAAGCTACCGAGAATTGTACATGCAGCCTGCGAATATGTCCTCGAGAATAAATCTGATAACAACATCCTGTTGATTCAATCAAGACTCGGGTACACAGAGTAACCAGAACAGAAGCCTAAACTCAATTCAAAATCCGGTTCACCAAGGCTATTCCGACAAATCAAATCCAATCTGGTGAAGCTACTGCGGTGAAGCAGAATACTGAATTAACAGTGTCATGTCGATTATGCCCGAACAAAACCTACAACATTGAGTAACACACGGATAATTAAGGCATAATTGAAACGATCCCAAAGTTCACAGCAGTAGAAAAAGCTAATTTTTACTTACAGTAAGCGATTAGTACAAGTGGGGGGGGGGGGGGGGGGGGATCGACCAACATGTATGCTGCTATTAGAAACCTGTGAAAGCAGACCGATTTTCATATTGACAACCAGCGCCCTGTAATAATCAAAGCCGAAACCAAAACGGCAAGTGAAGTTGGATTCAAAACAGCCAACCCGGAAATCATCTGGTTGTTGTTTCTACACCTTTGAGGAACCTTACATCACTGCGGTAAAACACAAATTAAATCAGCAAAGCGTTAAAATCCAAGAAAATACCCGGAATGGAATTAAGACAAAAAACGAAGAAGAAAGCATGAGTTCAGAATACCATTTTCGAATCTAGCATCAAAGAGACCGATCCAAATTCTGAGCACTTAAAAGCACTCCCAAGAGGTTTCCCTTTTTGATCTCCATAGCTAGCTCGAAAACCCTAACGGATTGGGTATAAGAGAGGCGCGTCCACTATTCAGAAAACCCTAGAGAAGATTAGCGGCCATTCCTGTTCACAAGGACACAAAAAAATCAAATAGACAAAAGTGAGAAACCCTAGTTTTTCTTGGAGGAGAAGAGGCGGAAAAACTCTGAGAGCCAAGGAGCCGGCATTTCTTGAAGAGAACCAAGCACGTTTGGAAGAAAGATTCACGTGACACTGCCCTTTCCAATCGCTACCGGCTTTGTTGTGGCTGGTGAGTTTCGCTTTCCAATCACGTTTTTTATTTCTGATTTGATCTCAACCGGACGCGCTTCACCCCTGACCATAGATGAAGACTAGGTGCTCTTGTTTATTTCCGGTTTGAGATTCGCTTTTCTTCATCGTCATTAGATGGATTATTTCTTCCTGGTTTCGTGCTTAGTTTTCCTTACTGAGGAAAGTGTTGGTATTTTTGCTTTTGTTGCTTCTATGCCTTTATTGGTTTTGACTGTAGCAGTAGTTTTAATGGCGCTTTTAGTTTGGGAAATAACACTAATAATGTTTTGATTTACCCGATACCCTTTGGTCTTCCCAAACTTTGTTTGTTTTCCCATGAATGACTTGACAGCTAGTCTTTCACCCTTCTGTTCGCCTCCCCACGTGGGCCAGGCTAGAACGGGTTTCTATAAACCAAACCCAGACAGACTGTTGGGCTTCCTTTCGTCCCAGGCCCATTTCGTATTTAGTTTATTTTTTTTTATTTTTTTTTCATCATTTTTATTTTTGGTTCTTGTCTATGTGTTTGGTCGTTGGTAACTTAACAGCCAACAGCTTATGTCCTAGTGGAGAGAGGGTGGTTTCATGATCTTTAGTGGAGTGGGTTCGATACCCATATATAGCATTTTATTTCTTTTAGCATTCATTTTTTTTCATGTTTATGTTTTAGTATAATTTCTCCCATACTCATAGTTTCATTATTGTTTAATAACACAAGTTTGTTTTAGTTTAATTTCACCATCCATTCAAAGCCGCTTTAAACTATTAAAATCACACTTTTCTCGATTCAATATCGAGCCCATTTCCATACCCTTGTAAGTCGATTGCTTTTAAGCATCGCCATCAACCTCACATAGCTTACTCTTGGGCTTTCTTACAATGAGCCGGTTCTCTTGCACTTACACTCATACTTTGCATCATTTGTTTGTTTGGGCCCGATTTAATTATTTCATGATTTTGAATCCCCATTTGACAGAATGTACCCCCCCCCCCCCCGATGTGTAATAATTTTGTACTGTTTTTATTTCTTTATTTGTTTGACTGTTTAGTTAGATACTAACACAAGAATAAAATCAACCATTTCCAAAAAATACAAAAATAATGACTCGATCCAACGTCGAGTATTTTCTCAATAAACAAATCAATTCATTTCTCCCTCCTATTCTATTCCATTTCTTTCAAACTTTCATCAAACGCTTGATTCAACGTCAAGCCAGTTTTCTTAATAAAAACTCAAAAAATACTAATTCACAGTTAAGACCTTTTCAATAAGATGGAAGTGGAACGTGGTGTATATCGCGCACTCCTGAGACTAGGATTCGAGATGTATATCTCGTCAATCTTAGCTCTCGCCATCGTTCAAATTTATCCATTTTGTTTTCTCTCAAACACTCATTCAAATTTCTCTTGAACGTCCATCAATACTTGATCCAGGGTCAAGTCATTTTCACAACAAAACTCAAAATACCTAATTCTTATTTAACACCTTTCCAATAAAGGTGGAAATGGAACATGGTGTATACCATGCACTCCTGAGATTAAGATTCGAGACGTATGCCTCGCCTATCTTGGTTCTCGCCATCGTCTAAAATGGTTAATGCGGTTTCTTCAAACCCTTTCTCAATCAAATTCAAAACACTTAATTCTTATTAAACATTTTTTTCAATAAAGATGGAAATGGAACATGGTGTATACCGTGCACTCCTGAGGCTAGGATTCGAGATGTATATCTCGCTCATCCAAGTTCTCGCCATCACTCAAAACACATCCAACCAATCAAACTCTTTTCTCGCCGCCGTGCGATTAATCAAAAACCTTTTTCATAAACGAAAGATATATTGTCTTAAGGTGATACAAAACAATGTTTCGGCCACGATTATTGAGTCGAGATAAGTGACGCTTTTTCGAATGTAGATTTATAAATCCGTTCGATGTGTGGTATGCGTCCACTCCTCATTTGTTTTGGGTAAAACAATGTTCTCGTCGATTAATACAATATAGCTTTCGCTAAAATCGACCAACAAACAAACATTTTTCTACCCAGAACTACGTAAGCCTTGATTTCTCTATTGAGATACGTAGGAGCAGGATTCGTAAATCTTGTCAGGCCCACTAATAAAAAACTTAGGTTTAGTCCTTCGTCAAAAATCCAAAAACATTCTCTTCTCATCCTTTCTTTATTTCCCACCTAATAATTCGAAAAGCCTAACATTTCAATTAACACTAACGCACACAGCTGACCTAATGGTTCCCGTTGAGTACAACGGACGTGAGGGGTGCTAATACCTTCCCCTTGCGTAATCGACTCCCGAACCCTGATATTGGTTGCGATGACCATATCTTATCCTTTCTTTTGTCTTGGGTTTTATCGATATTTCCCCTTTCCTTTTTAGGAATAAATAAAGTTCGGTGGCGACTCTGTTCAGTCCATCATTGCGAGTGTGCGATCGCGCTTCGCTTTGAAGTCGTATCCCCATTTTTTCGAGGTGCGACATATTTGAATGCAAAAAGATTTAATTTGTAAAAAGTGGAACACACACTTACATTCTAAAACTCTTTTCTCAATCACACATATACGTTGATTTATGTAGAATTGCGTACAAATTGCGGACCCTTAAAACTCAAATTTAACGCTACTTATATAATAATCATAAGGTAACTGTCTACAATGGTCAACTACACATAACATGCCATGTCTTTAATTTCATGCAGCCTTCATCTTCGACAGGCTTCCACATGTCTTTATTAATGGTTTGTTCTTATCCACTTACACATCATTCGACTGCATAAAGGATGTCTTGAAACTCTGGATTTTGCTAAGTCCCTAACTCTTTAGTCCGACTGCGATTTCGACATCAGTAACATTCCCTATCGACAACCATTTTTATTGAAATCCTCATGGCCATTACTCACCATTTTGACTTTATTAAAGTCATTATTACATGAATTTTATCATATTAATGATATTGTCGAAATTTGGGATAACAAATTTCTCCCCAAAATGTCATGTTTCGATTTTAGATCAAAATAGAGAAAGGTCGCATTTTTAACGTGTTTTCGAACTGCTACAACTTCTTCGCTGACGTTATCATCATCATTGTGACTTTACTACGTGTTGTCATTTTCAGAATCCCATTGTTGCTCCCAGTTTCTAGGAGATCATGCTTTTGCACGTCTCATTAACTGTTCCACTCATACCAATTTCTCCACCTCTTGCTTACTCTCCCACTTCTCAAGTGTAATACCCTGTGTTTCCTTAAATACTCAAATTCCTATTAATTGAGATCAAATGAGTTCCTATGTGCTCTAAAAGTTATCAGTTGGGATAAATAAAGTAAATAGTGAATTCAGATTGATTTAATTAATATTAATTGGAACTGACCTTATTGGGACATTTTGGTAACACTAATAATGGGTAAATTGCTCTAGTAGAACAAATATTAGAAGTGTAGTATCACTTGGGATATTTGTTACTACTAATAACATTTTCTAACCTCATATTTCTAGTGGCAAATGGTGGACACATGTTTATATCCCTCACCTACCAACCTTGTGTACCACTTCATTTCCTCTAGTTATCAGTAGAAGCATTGGCAAAGAAAGGAATTGGGGAAAAAGAGGAAGAAGCTTGGGGAGAAGAAGAAGCAAGCTAGTGGAAAGAAGAAGAAAGAAAAGCTTGGAATCCATCATCATCACTTCATCACCATCTCATCTCATCATCTTCTTCAACCTCCTCTTCCATTCTTAAGGTGGGTTCTAGGTAGAACTCTAGATTTAGAAGTTAGGGTTGATAAATCTTGGAATTGATAGTAAGATAGATGATATTATGATGAGTTCTCCATGAATCGTGTGAATCTCCATTGATGTTGTTCTATGTGTGTATTTGTATTTGTTGGATTCTTATGATATAATAATGTGGTTGTTGTTTGGAAGTTTGTTGATGTATTTTTATGTTTATGTCAAGAGATTGGTTGTTGGAAATGAAGCAAACATTATGCAGGTTGAAAAATTTGGTGGTGCAGAAGAAATGGAGTCTTGAGTGTGGAAAAAGTGGAAAATGTTTAGGACCAATCGATTGGTCCTTGATGCCAATCGATTGTGTTAACTTTCTATTTTGAAGAAAAGGAAATTCTGCAGGACCAATCGATTGACAGGGGGCTCCAATCGATCGCACAAACTTTCTGTTTTGGAAAACTGAAGATTTTTTAGATACCAATCGATTGACACTGAGGATCAATCGATTGATCCTCTTCATTCTTTGAAAAACAAAAATATGAGAGGGACCAATCGATTGGGCTTCCCCAACCAATAGATTGGCCTATACCAAAAACTTCAAAATTCACTTCTTTAATGTTTCTAAGTGCATTTCAACAACCATTAATCATTTGTTATGTTATACTTGTGTTGAATCAATGTTAATGAGAGAATTACATATTAAATCTAGTGAGTTAACCTAGTGATTATTATTAGACCATAAGTTAGACTTATAACTTAGATAACATTAGGAGGCGGCATTCATTCGTAAGATGCTTATATGGAGGTCGTAAATGAATGGATGCCATAGTTGAGAATGAGATGCTTTGTATGGAACATGCAATGTTATTTCTTGTATATTGGTGAATGAAGTCGCCAGTGATTGATGAATCTAGTTATGTATTATGGAACTGATCACGTATTCAGAATGTTTTACCCTGGACGGTGTACATCCTTATTTGATATGCTTAGATGAGTAAGCAATAGGATGTGACACCAATGATTCGTGCCTCAATTGGGTTTGAGCCCCAACCATGGCGGACATGGGGGATAGGTGGACACCAAAGTGGGTTAGAGGCCCATACGATGAAAGATACCCTATGTGGGTTAGAGTCCCATACGGGTGACGTTCGCTTGGATTGAGTTTGGAACTCATTACGGACCCGATATCCACCGCGAAAGTCAAATCACACGAGCATGCATGAACTGAGGTTTCCCTAGACGTAGGTCCGCTCAGGGATTGATGTTTCGTGAATCTGAATATTGATCTTATTTGAGTTATGAGAACTTAGAAGCATGTTGCCATATATTGCGAGAGTTTTCCCCATCGCTTAAGTATTCCTTCCCTTGTTGACTTAAGTTGGATATTGATTATAAAACCCTGTAGAATCGAGTGGACCCATAAGATAGGAGACCCACTGGGATTATTATCTCACCATATGTTGTTGATTATTTTTTAGGTAGTTTCCATCAGGCGAAGGGTAAGGACAAGGTAGAGTGATGTCTTGGTTACCTGATGCTTGGATGGCTTCTTCGCTATGTAAATATTTTTAAGATCATTCTACAATGATCTAGTTCCTAGTTTTATTTTGGGCACCTTTGTGTATATTTTGTGCCATGTAGTGTTTTCTTTTGGGCATGTAATATGTACACTGTTGCCGCTAGGTGCTTATGTATTTCAGTACCAGTATTACACTATGTATAATATGTATTCTAGACATATATTATATGTGGGTGTTACATCAAGACACGAAATCGATCCATATTACGAGGCGTCTTCCAAGTGTCTGATACTGAGACATAAAAAAACTCTATAAATACCTCTACAACACTCTTTTTTCATCTTCTTTGCTCTCGCTTCCAATCGTTCTGCACACAAAAAACCGTTTTTCTTCACAACAAGCTCTACAAACTTCATCAATGGCAGTTAATGCTTCATCTAACAAGTTTGAAACTGGAAAAAAAATCCAATGGCTTACACGATTTTCCCCCCATAAAACGATGAAGGGAGAGATTTTGTTCCTGAACCACCAATGGTCAAAGAGAGAATATCCATTTGGAAAAAATAGGTACTCATTCCTTTCTCTGTTTCGGGAAAACTAATAGATTTCTTAGGACCATACCCAACTTCCATAACTCACACTGAAAAAGTGAAGAACTTCTTTTTATGTTTTCCCATCACTATGCCTTCAGTGTTCGAACAACGCTCTCTCGACTTGTCCTTTATGGAGACACCTGCATGTGTCTTTCGATCTGTACCTTCTACCTAAAGTAAAGAATACATAGCTTGGGTTAACAAAGTCGAAAGCAAAAAACAAAAACAATGGGAAGATTTAGGCATCTTCGATATGATACAAATCTTTCGAACTGGCCTAGGTATAACTCGACCATGTTACTTGCGTCAATCTTCTTCTAGGAATGTTCGACTAACACCTTTCACTAAATTTCATCATCTCCATCATCAAACCAATGTGAGTTCCATAGATAGAACTAGCTTTGGGAGGGAGATATTTCATGACTTAGGAATTATAGGGTTTCTGTTAATTCTATGTTGTTGTTATGATTCTATGTTGTGGTTATGTTGATTCTATGTTGTTATTGTGTTGACTCTAGGTTGTTGTTGTGTTGACTCTATGTTGTTGTTATCTTGCTTCCATAGTCATTTTGTTCTTCATATGATAGAATGTTGTTGTTGTTACTATGATGCATATGCATGAGTTTTGTGAAGTTATGCCATATAAATTTTGTGTAAAATGAGTGGTAGCTATTAGAAGTGATAAAATATGGCCAGGAATAGGAAATAACATGTTTTGACCGGTATTTTTGACAAAAGTTATAGTGACAATCAATTGCACCTGTCTTACAATCAATTGCACCTTCCAAAATGATGATAAAATCACTAAAAACAGGCTGTGCAATCGATTGCATAATTACTACAATCGATTGTTTCCCCAAAATTCAGGAACAGGGAGTTCAGGAAGCTGATGCAATCGATTGTACCCTTTATGCAATTGATTATTTAATTCGGAATAAGTGGAGAAATGAGTTATGTAATTCGGAATGAGATGCGATCAGATGCGTTAGAAAGCTAGTTTAATGCTCTATTTGGTAAGATAAAATCATGCTTGTATGTCAATAATGACTTGATTGATAGTATTATAATATTATGTTTGATTTGATGAATTAATTTAATACCTCTTTTCTACCATAAAATGGGAATGGTAGCCTCAATTGATACGAGGATGTAATCATTAGGAAGCTAACGTATAGAACTACGATATATAGAGATGTCTCTGTGACTTATTCCAATTTTCGTACCTCATATTTTGACCATCTTTTCTTTCTATTTTCAGCTAACACTAACATATCCATAAACCATATAAGTCACCTGATATCCCTAATGACTTAAAAAGTCAAAGAGGGCCATTTTGACTTTTTAGGAGTTAATTTTAGATTTTATTGGATAATTTTATTTTGTTAATTAAAATATTTTGATTTGGTTGTTTTGTAAACATAGCTTTAGAAATATCATTTATAGTTTTATTTAAATTTCTTTTATAGTCAAAACTAATTTATTAGAAAAAAAGAGTTTAAAAAAAAGACTAATTAGTGTTATTATTAATTAACTAGTATTATTGTTATTATTTAAACTATTACTTAGGGTATTAAGTTTTATTATTAAGATTTTTTTATTATTAATATTATTTCTAAGAGTATTAATATTATTATTAAGAATATTACTACCACTGGATTATTATTATTAGAATTAAAAAAAATTAATTGGATTACTTATTTTCTTTATTTCTCGTTTTTGTTGTTATTGTTATTTATTGGGCCTTCTGTCTAAATGTTGGAATGGATCTAGCCCAATCCGGCCTCCAATTCAATTGGGTCAAGTGGATGACTCAAATTCTAATTGGGTCAGGTAAGACCCAGGTCCACCATCTGAACCGGGTCAAATACGACATGTGTTCACCCCCACTGCAGAAACCCTAAATCTTGCACACGGTAAAACCAAAAACGGATCAAATGCAGTGAATCAAAACTTTTTTTTAAAGATACATTCAAACAAACGAATTTACATTAAAATCAGTCTTAATACATCAAATCTCAAAACCTAATTCTAATTTAAATCAAATCTTAAAAGCAATCAGAATTACAATCAAATCTGAATCAAGTTACATATCAATCAAACAAAAAACTCCCTAAAATAATCAATCAAATTAAAAACCTAAGACCTAATGTTAATTTATAAATACAAGGTGAATTAAGATGAACAAAAAAGAATAAAAAACCTAGAAATTGATTCTTCTGCAATTCCAATCCCTCACCAAGGCTTGAATCAAACAAAGATTAATGTTTCACATTGAAACCCTAATTCTTCTGAGCTTAGCCATCATCCTAATCCAACAGTACCTCGCACCAGAAAGAAAAGAAGAAGTCAGAGAAAGGAGAAACGGAAAATTGAAAAAGAAAAGAAAAGAATTTAGAGTTACCTTTTGACTAGAGAATGCCTCCTCTCCATAGGTTGATGCTCTACTCGCCTTTTATGCATAATTGTTATGTCTAATACCTTTCTTGCTTGATTTGTAATTAGGTTAGAGTTTTATGAATTGATTATGTTTTGTGTTTGATGTGACTTGATGGGGTTCATGTTTGTTTTGATGTGATTGGGGTTTAAGAGGGTTTTTATTTAGGGGTTACAAAGAAGGATCTAGGGTTTAGGGTTTGAATTTGTGGTTTGATTTTTATGTTTAGGATTGTGATTTGAGGTTAGGGAGAACCGATTTATGTTTTAGGTTTGGTTTGAGGTTGATCTGGGTAGTTTAAGGTAGTTTCTGGGTAGAGGATGAAGGCTGGAGGTTGAAGATGAAGGTTCATCTTCATCATGATGAACATGATGAATATCTGGGTTAGAGATTGAAGGTTAGGGTTAGGGTTAATTCATGTAGGGTTAGGGTTCATTAACTTGTGTTAAGGTTCTTAGTGTTCTAGGTTGGGGGTTAGGGTTCTTGGGTGTAGGGTTAGGGTTCTTAGGTCTAAAGGGTTCTAGGTAGGTGTTCATCACTCAGATGAACACCAGTTGAAGATCCCGATTAATAATTCCCTTTAAGTCTTGTTAACCCCTCATAGGATGATCGGACGAATGTTGCTTTAATACTTGAAAGTGAAATAAGTTAGATTGAGGCGGGTTGAGTAATAACCTTGCCCATGGACCTTGTAACATGTTATATCATCTTGTGGGCTCTAATTTATGATATGAATTATATGTTAATGTATGATATATATATATATATATATATATATATATATATATATATATATATATATATATATATATATATATATATATATATATACAATCCCTTGAACTGAGTTTGAGTCTTATAGAGGGCCCGATATATATATATATATATATATATACAATCCCTTGAACTGAGTTTGAGTCTTATAGAGGGCCCGATATCCACCGCGAAAGTCAAGTCATACGAGCATGTGATATATATATATATATATATATATATATATATATATATATATATATATATATATATACAATCCCTTGAACTGAGTTTGAGTCTTATAGAGGGTTCGATATCCACCGCGAAAGTCAACTCATACGAGCATGCGTGAACCGAGTATGGATTAGACGTAGGTTTGTTCGAGGATGATGTTTCATGAATCCGAATAGTGATTATTTGAGTTGCGGGAACTTAGTGACATGTTTTCATGCATTACGAATATCCCTTAGACACTTAAGTCTTAGTTATCTTGTGTGAACGATATACAAGTAATGAGAGATGAAGACTTGAGTTAGGATTCAATTATAAAACCCTATAGAGCCGAGTGGACCCATAAGATAAGGGAACTCACTGAGATTATCATCTCACTCCAATATTGTTGTTTGTTTTCAGGTTATATATGCAAGAGGAGTTATGCATTGATGTTTCAAGGGATGATGATTGTTGTGATCTTTCGCTGTGAAGTTGTGTATGATGAAGATATTGTACATAGTTCTTAGATTTTATTTTTAGGCTTTATTGTATAATATGTGTCATTGATGTATTTAGTTGGACATGTGTATATAATGATGCCATTAGGCACTTATGTTGGGTCAACACCAAGAACTAACACTAGTATGATATTATTCTAGATATATATTATACGGGTTGTTACAACAAGGATGGGGGATAAGGCTTAGGATCTCTTAGGCTTATCAATGATGCTACTAGTTTGAAATAATGTTGGTATATAGTAAGCTCAGAAGAGGATTTGGCAAAAGTCGTGAGAGCGGGAGTCTATAAAAATGGTAGGCATGTTAAATATATCCTTAATGAATTTTTCATGACACAATATTCTATACCTAGAAACATAATGATGTTTATCTAACAAATTCAATAACTGTTATATTTCAATTCTTATACCCCTTGTTGCCTTATTTCCGAGCAAAACATTATAAACATGCTATATATTTATAACATTGTCAAACTACTTTTTTTTCAAAGTTATGAGTATGTTTTTGGACATAGCCATTTTCATTATCATCTCGACAATTATTTTCTTCTCTTCAACGTTTAAACGACTGACAACCATATGACCTTCTAACTTGCAATCTGACTCATGATTGTGCACACCTCGCACCATATTAAATTTCCAAACATTTCTCGAAAAATAATACTTGCACAACCTAAAAGGACATCGACATTATCTTGATTTGTTGTCATCACATTTCAACTTTCTATTTATTTCTTTATACTCACCACATCTTTCACAAGTCATAAGAACATAAGCTTTTCTTCTACCAGACTTATTGATAACTACACAAAAACCAAACTAAAAGCTTTTGCATAGACCCATTTAAGCATATGCTCACATAATGTAAACGTCTTTGTAGTAATATAATATTTTCCAACTTCAACTTTAATAATATCGGGTTTAGGTACACTTATTTTACCAACATGTATAGAGCTGCAACATATGGTTCATTAAGGATTGAGTTGATAACATTATGGTATACAACCTATAATAGTTGCACGTAAATGAAAGAGAATCAAGCAAATATTCACATTGGTTTAGGAAAATCCTTATGAAAAAGGTTTGAAAAATTCCATAATGATCATTTTGGACAATATTAACATTACAAAATCATGAAAAACTCAAATATGAATTAATATAAAGAGATATAAAATAATTTAGAACGATGACGAGGTTACTGATAATCGAAAAACAAAGTTGATTTTGTGATTAAATGTAATTACAATTTAGTAAACAAATATTTTCGTGAAAGTTTAAAATAAATCGAGATTGTGTGTTGAATTAAGTTTGATAATTTACTAGGATGCTTCCGACTTAATATGTGTGAAAGTGTAGCAATTATACAATGTTATTTCGAACTTGGAATATGATATGGAAAGAAATTTGAACACTTTATTATTGGGGAATCTTGACAAGGTTTGAAATTCCAAAATTCCTAGTAATATGCAGATTTTTTTTGTTGGAGATTGCATCAAGAGCATTTTGATCATTTTTGTGTCTTCACCAAATCTAAGTTTCAAATGAATTTGATGAGTTTTTTCCGGGCCTCTGTTTGTTGGAATCTATGGATCTGTATGAACTATTTGATTTACGAGGGAGGTAAGTTGGAGGATTTGGATCTTCTGTCTAGAATCCAAAAACAATTATGGGAATTGTTTCATTAGTATCTGTTTCTTTTTGTTGTTGAGAGAATATATCAAGTGTGAGTAGTGTGGATAATAGTCCCACATTGGTTGAAAATGTGGAGACTTAAGCATTTATAAGTGAGGGAGTCCACTCACCTATCATCTTAAAGTTTTTGGTGAATATGTGGTGTGTCTATCACAAATGTGTTGCTCTAAAAAAAGAAGTCTCATAATGTTCAATACTTCCTAGTGAAAAACTCCCCCAACAAATGGTATCATGAGCCTTTGATTCGAAAAAGGACAAGCTTACTTGTATCGAAAAGTCAACGACGCCAGTGTGGTAAATAAGAAACGTTCCATTGAAGAGTGTCAACGACACCAATATGGTGAATAAGAAACGTTCTCTGCTGTACAAGAGTTTGTGAACTCACACTTGAGGGAAAGTGTTGAGAATGTATCAAGTGTGAGTAGTGTGAATATTAGCCCCAAATTGGTTGGAAATGTGGAGACTTGAGCATTTATAAGTGAGAGAATCCACCTACCTATCACCTTAAGGTTTTTGGTGAATATGTGGTGTGTCTATTACAAAGGTATTGCTATGAAAAAAGAAGTCTCACAATGTTCAATACTCTCTAGTAAAAAACTCCCCCAACATTTGTTTATTTCGTGTTGTAATTTTCTTCTTTTAAGTTTGATACCAGATTCTTTTTTTTGTATTAAAGATGTAATACCCGTTTCTCTAGTAAATAACTTGTTGCTTATAAGCCGCAGAAAAAATATATGTCTAAAACTGTTCATTTCAACATAGTCAAGACAATATCCTTACAATTATATTATATTCTTCCCTTTAGTATAAATAGGGTGCGTATGGTTCTTAAATCAAACCGAATTCAACTGTATATATAATTCGGTTTGGTTAGAACTGTTTGTATAAAACTAGTTTATATTTTAAAAGTCAATTATATTTGAACCAATTTGGTTTAAATTGGTTTTTATTAAAAACCAATTTTTTATTTGATCCAGTTTTAAAATTGGTTTATATCAAAACCAATTATATTCAGTATTTGATGGCAAAGTTGCATGGCTCAACTCATTTTATTTTGTTATCTTATAGATTTATAGGAAGTGGATTCTCTCCAGTGAAGTTTCCACTCTGGAGGCTGTCATGTACTAATCATCACCATTTAAATTTTATTTCAATGCTTTGTTTGGTATGAAGTGAAATAAATGAATGGTCACCATCTTTCCACGGGAGAGGATCTTGCCCAGATTTATAACTACTATTTTAATTTTTAACAATATTCTCTTCTTTTATTGTTTATTAAAACAAAATGAAATGAGAAGTGTCCAGAACCGTCCTCCAAAGTTCCAACACATATATACTTAAAGTAAAATACATTAAAGCTGAGACAATAATATTGTGAATAATATTATGGAATATTTAATGGTGGAATCCAAAATCACTATAATGTTGATATTTTTCTGTATTATTTTAGTTAATATCAATAATGTTGATAACCAAATATTATTGGTATTTTTAAAATAGGTTGGTTCAGGTGTAAACAAAAGTGGTTTGGTTTTTTTTATTTAATAAACCAAATTTCTCATTATAGACAGGATGAACCGGTTAAAATGCACACCCTAATGTAATTTTGGTATCTTTAATGCATTTTAAAGATGAATTTAGATGAGAGAGAAACATGGTTATGTGAGAGATAGAGAGAAAGGTACAAAGATATACAAAACTAAAGTAGTACAATCATTAATATCTCTTATCAAATCTAACATTACCATACTTACTATAACAAAATCAAATATCACATGAGATTTCATCTATACATATTTAAATCCATGCTAATAATAGTGCTCACGTGCTTCATCTACATTTCAGTCAACAACCAGCCTTATATGAATAAATATATTAATTATAGTTCTCTTTATTACTTTTTCTGATTTTTTATTTGAGATCTATCTACAGATTTGAAACAATATCTTTATTCATATATTTAATATCCTTCCTCACACTTTTTATATAAATACTAAGTGACCCTCACACATTGATTGAAGCTAGCTTATTACTTACACTCAACAAAAACAATGGTACCTATGAGTTCTGAAAACAACACTTCCACCACCATGAAGATTAAAGGTGGATCTATCACCATGGCAACAAAATCTGTGGCCACTACAAGATCATCATCATCATCATGTTGTTGTTTAATGGCAAAACTGATGAGAAAACTTCTCATGAAAAGATCACATAGCCGAATCAGACAAGGTTCGTTTCAATGTTGCTATGATCCATTGAGCTATTCTTTGAATTTTGACACAAGTGATTGTGGGAGCTTATTGGATGAAGATTATTATTATAAGTTTTGTGCTTTTTCTTCAAGATTTGTTGCAAATCCAACTGCTTCATGTCATGTTCTTCAAGTAGCCTCGAGGAACTCTCAATAGAAGTTAACTAATTAGAATGATTAAGAAGATTATTTTCCTTCTTAGAAGTTTAGTTTGAGTTAAGATCTATCATTGGTATGTATCATTCACTAGATGAATTAAAGTGAACTGTTTGTGGTTTATTTTATTATAATATATAATATATTAATTATTTTCCTCAACTTGAATTGACAATGGAGTCAACATGAACATGTTGTTTATTTAATTAATTATTATTATTTTTTCTACTTTTGAACAATGTCTACTCCTAGTCAAAAAAGAAAGTAGAACATGACCTAGGACCTTGGGCTCATAAACTTATTTTTAATTTATTTTTAATGATACTTATAAATTTATAGGTACTCTTTTTTTTCTTCATAAATTACAAGTCTTATATACTCTACCCGATAATTTCTTTTTATCTTTCTTTTTCCTTTAACTAAAACATAGATAATAAAAGAGAGAAAATTAAAAATAATAATTAAAAGAATAAGAAAAATAGAGAGAAAATGTTAGAGAGAGGGAAAAATGTAAGAGACAGATGAAGAGAGAAGGACTTGAAGTAGAGGATTCAGACTCACTGCATAAATAAATAAAAATGTTTAGATATAGATGCCAAATTTTCCCTTCAACCAACAATAGAGGTACAAACAATAGATGTGTAAATTATAGATGTCTTATATTTTTTTAATAATTTATTATTTTAGTTTGTCTCAATCGAATCACATCAATTGTATTTTAGTATTTTTTTATTTTATTTTTATTTCTGTTTATCACCTATTATCTCGGTTTATCTGATAACCGAGTGAAAAAGTATATAGGGGACATATCTTTGAATTTCTACAACTGTATTTTAGCATATTTTAATTTTATTTTTATTTTTTTATGATATATTATCCCAATTGTGCTGACAATCAAGAAGAAATGTCTTGATTGTTGGGAGGAAATCTACAATGCAATGAAATAACTCAACAACACAATCTCTGTCAAATATCAAATGCAACGACAATCAACAAAACACAACAAACAACACAACACAGTTTTAACGTGCAAAAACCTTAGTTAATTAGGAGTAAAAAATCACGGGACCTGTAGGCCACTTAAACTCCACTATAATCATATAATTAAACAATCATGGTTCTGTCTATCACTAGTTAGAGACATACATCAACATCATCAATATCTACGATCAATCTTGCAATGACAATCAACCAAAACAACCACACAAAAACGCACCTTAGAAAAACACTCGGCAGGAAGGTCTAGAAAACTCAAAATTTGATCTCCACCGTTCATAATGTATCTCTATAAGTACCGAATACTGTTACCAAAAATCAGGATGATCTGACGGTTGGATTGTGAGAAAACTCCAATCTCGTGGGACTTATATGTGCTAAATTGGGGTTGTGGGAATTTCACTCTTCTCTCAATTTTTCTTTTGTTGTTCCTCACCTTATGAATTGTTGACATAATTCTCTTTGTTGGATAGTAAAAAAGGCTTACACACACATGAACTACTAACTCATATTCATTAGGACCACTCCAAATAGAAGGGATAACCCAACATTGATCTACTCCATTTTAAATTCCAACAACTTCATTTTAGCGTTATTTATTTATTTTTTATTTATGACATATTACATTAGTTTAGCTAGTAAACTTTTGTCCAATTTGATAAAAAAATTAAATAATAAATCTATGTCGTCTATTTATAAAGTAACAATGGTCAATATATTGTCAACTCATCAATCTACAGCAAACATCAGTGATCCGCGTGAAACCTTCACTAGCCAATCAGAATGTAAATGTCACATTGATCCATCTTGGATGCAAAGTGATGAAATACAAACTTAACGTAATGAAAATAATGATAATGAAAGCAATTACATGAAGTACAACACTATTATCTATCATGAATTGCAAGAGCATAAAAATGTTTCAAGGTTTGTTACTCAATGTAATCTCTTCTCTTATAATTCATGTTAAAAATGTTTAATGTTAGTTAGGAAAACATGGTTATAACTTAATAATGTTAGTTGTCGTTGTTATTGTGTTAAGTAAAATGTTTAATGTTGTTGTTGTTGTTGAGTTTAATGTTATACGATTTTATTTATTTTGTGGTTATTGTTGTTGTTGAGATTTAATATTTAATGATTCTATTATTTTGTTGTTGTTGTTGCTGCTTTTGTTATTTGAATTTAATATTAGAGATTCTATTGATTTAATTATGTAAATAAGGTATTTTACCACGAGTATTATTTTCAACTGAGGTAAAAACTCACCTTTCACCTCATGTATAATTCCAACAGAGAGAAAAAGTGGTGCGTCCAAAAAATGTTGATAGGGATCAATTCCATGGCCAGTTCCATTGTTCCCTTAAATTAGCAGTTCAATCGAGGAGAAAATGACACATTTTTCATAACATTCTTCTTTACCTCGCCCATCAAACTGAGGTGAAACCCTTTTTTCAAAAAGAGATAAAAACACTTATTCGTAGTTAGGGGTGACAAAATGGATGAATCGGATGGATATGGATTAGATTGTTAATGGACAAATCAAAACAATTTATTAGTCCAATAACAATCCACTATAATTTTCCATAAAATATCCAATTCAATCCATCTATTAAGGATATTTTTGTTATAAAAAAATATTTAATTTTTGAAAAAAATGATTTTTTTTAAATTTTCATAAAAAATCATTTTTTAAAAATAGATTTCTTAATTATTTTTGAAAAAAAAATTATTTTGGAAAAAAAATCAAAAAATTTATAAGTTTAATTACAATTTTGGTCCCTCTATTTTATCTTTTTTTTTAGGTTTTGATCCCACCATTTTAACAACTGCAATTTTGATCCCTTTTTTAAGTTTTAGAGTGGATTTTGGTCCCTTTTTGGGGACTAAAATCCAACACAAAAACTTAAAAAAAAGATTGAAAATGTGATTTTTAAAATAGGGGAAAAAAGTAAAATAAGAGGACCAAAGCTACAATTAAGTCTTTTTTTTGTTATTTTCGAAACGAAATTTATTTCTAAAAAAAATATTTTTTTTGTATTTTTGGAAAAGATCATTTTTTTTATTTTCATAAAAAAGAATTCTGCATTTTCGAAAAAATTTGATTTTTTGTATTTCGGAAAAAAAAATCAATTTTTTGTATTTTCGAAAAAATTGATTTTTTGAATTTTTCAAAAAATAAAATTTTTAAATTTTTGAAACAATTCGATTTTTTTTTTCATTTTAAAAAAATCGATTTTTTATTGAAAAAATCTATTATTTAATTTTAAAAAAAAATCTAGTGGAGATAAAAATAATTCATTGAATCACTACAATATATTTGATGGATTTGATCAATCCATACATATAACTGGATGAATTTATTTCAATCCATTAACTTATTTTTTATGTGGTGGATGGATTGAATGAATTTTTTGATTGATGAATTAGATGAATTTTGTCTTAATGAATCCAATTGCCACCTCTATTTGTAGTAGTGAAATAAGTTGAAAAACTTTAGCAATATGTTTTGAGGGCATGCATGGGGGTATGGTTTCGAGGAGGTAAATGCAGACACATCCATCTTGGAGTTTATGTCAGCTTTTGATCTTACTATAGCTAATATTTGGTTAAGGAAAAAAGGGGCATCATATTACATATAAGAGTGGAGGTGACATGTTCTCAGATATAATTCTTTCTTATTAAGAAGTCATATATGAAAATTTGTTTGGATTATAAAGTTATTCCAGTAGAGAACTTGACTATCCAACATAGAGTATTGGTTATGGATGTAAGAATCAAGAGGAAAACAAAGAGAAGAAGTCACATAGGAGCGCCATATATCAAGTGGTGACATTTGAATGGTAAAAAACAAGGAAGCTTACAACACAAGATCTTGTAAGAAGAGTTTGGACAACAACAAGAAATGACAAATGATATGTGGAATAAGAGGTCCCAAGAGATTAGAAAAGTAGCTAAAGAGACATTGGGATAATTGAGAGGCTTTGGACCTAAGGGTAAAGAACCGGGATGGTGGAATAGAATGTTCAGAGTAAAGTTAGAATAAAAAATATTGTTATAAAGAATGGTATATATGTAAAAATTCTGAAACTTGAGAAAAATATAAAAAAGTTAAGAATGTGATTAAGAAGGCGGTGAGTGGAGAAATAGCCCAAGCTTTAGATGGATTATACCAATCTTTTGGAACTAAGGAGAGAGAAAATCTATATATAGGCTTGTTAATGAAAGATAAAGAAAGATAAGATATTTGGATCAAGTGGGGAGTGTTAAAGATGAAGAAGGCAAAGTCTTGGTTAAGGAAAATGATATAAATGATAAATGGAAGACATATTTCAACAATTTATTTAATGAAGGATATGATAGCTCACTGAATTTTAGTAGGCTCGACATTAAAGAAGATGATCGAAACTATAATTACTATCTTTAGATTCATAATCAAGAGGTAAAATAAGAGTTGAAAAGGTTGAATAATAGTAACATAGTTGGACAAGAAAAAATACCTATTGAAGTGTGAATTTTTTTTGAAGACAAAGATATTGAATGACTTGCCAAAATCTTTAATGAAACTATGAGATCAAAGCAAATGATAGATGAATGGAGAAGAAGAGCTTTAGTTCCAATCTATAAGAATAATATGGATATACAAAATTGTAAAAAAATATAGGGGAATTAGATTTATGATTCATATCATGAAGTTATGGAAACGAGTTATTGAATGGAGACTTAGAAAAGAAACTTAAGTCATTGAAAATCAATTTGGTTTTATTTCTGGGAGGTTGACCATGGAAGCAATCTATATACCATGATATGTAATGGAGCAATATTGAATGGGCCAACAAGAATTGCAGTTAATTTTTATTGACTTGAAGAAGGGATATTATAGAGTGCTTAGAGAGAAATTTTATGAAAATCCTTAAAAATGAAATGGGTTATGATTGCATATATTTGAGGTGTCCAAGATATGTATGAAGAGTATCAACTAGTGTGCGGACACGGTGGAGAGACAAATGATTTATCCATTACAATAGGTTTGCATAAAGGTTCGACCCTAAGCCCCTAGCTTTTCGCTTTAATTTTGGATGTACTCACGAAACACATCCAAGAGTTAGCACCGAGATACATGTTTATTAGAGATAATATAGTCCTATTTGGATATTCGAAGGAAATTTAAATGAGAGATTGAAAACTTAGAGTCGAGATTTAGAAGCACATGGTTTTCACCTAAGAAGAAGTAAGATGAAGTATATGGAATGTAAGTTCAGCAAAAGGAGAAATGTTTCTAACATAGAGGTTGTTAAGGGGAAATGGGAATCTAATGGTCTAGAAGGGGGTAGAATACTCAAATTGTTGAAATCACAAGATCTTCATTTAATCTTGACTAAAATGTCTTATTAGACCCAAAGTTCCGATCCAAGCATTTGTTTCGCAGGTCTTTATTTGACTCTACTGGCTCCTTGTCGGAGCCCTTGTTATACACAAGGATCTTAGAAACGCCCAACTTTGTTCTTCAACTAACTTCTTTTGATACGATGCAACTCTTAAATAGAGTACAAAATAGTATTTTTTTTGTTGGAAGTTAATCTCCAAGCACAATAATCAAAATACTGAGTCTTTAATCTGATCCACACAAAAGTTAAAAAAAAAAATATATATATTTCCTATTGTACCTTGTATCTATCACTCACACTCAATCTTTATAGTTGATTACCACAATAATGAGGTTTCTTGGTTCAAGGTTGAAAATGATTGATTATCTTGAAGAAACTCATACGATGTAAAAGAAGAACGCTTAGGATTTTGTAGACTTGTAAAAGTATTGTTTTGATTATTTTCCAGTGATTCCAATTGAATCATTATTTTTAAAGACAATGATAAAAATGTTTTTTTTTTAGATGCTAGATCCAAGACACCTAATATGTGAGAAAAAGAATAATTGATTCGAATCATATCATATAGATATGATTTGAATCAAAAGAAAGAATGATTTAAATCAAGATAATAAAATTTGAAAATGACTTGTTTGATTTGAAAAAAAAATTAGTACAAGTGATTCGAATCATAGTAGTTGTTTTTCAAAAATTAGTCTAGTCATGATTTGAAGGAACAATTTTTTTTTAATTTAAATACATTTTTAGTATTATTAATAAATGCTTTTATAATAATTTTTTTAATATATAATATAAATTATAATTTTTTTATAATAATGTTTTTGTAAATTAAATATTTGTTTTTATGATAAAATTATAATTATATTAATTAAACATATAAATAATTGTAATAAATAGTGGATACTGATAATGAAAACATATCTTTAGGGTAATGAAAGCATATAAATCACACTAATTCACAATGCTGACGAAATAGTGGATATTGGTAATGAAAACATATCTTCCCGGTACTATTATAGAATTGCAATCCCTACCTCTGATTTCAAACGATAGATCACAATCCCTACTTTTTTTCATTGTATAGCTTACACGATTTTTTTAATAACTCATTTTTAAATAAAATAGCGTTAAAATTTTAAAGTGTGAAAAAATAGTAGTAGATAGATTATAAATTTTTATTTTATTTTTATGCTGACAATATGAGATAAAGACATTAATTTTATTCTTTAACCACAAATATGTATCTTGTATAGAATTTTTATAATATTATAATTATAATTATCTTTATTTAAAAAAAAGAAAAAAATTAAGTTAACTAACTACATTAGTGAAAAATGATTTTTTCATATATAAAATATACTCTTTAACATCTATCTTAGCCACACATTTTTAGAAAAATAATGTTTAAACAATAAAATATGATAAATTATAATTAATTTATAATAATAATTATTTTAATTTGATAATATTATAAAATATTAAATTCAAGTATATAGATATATTTTAATTTGACAATAATGTTTATCCCAATTGTGATATATCGTTTGACAATATCTATAATAGTATAGGTATGTTTTCATTATCAGTATTTACTATGTCGTCATCATTATGAATTTGTGTGATTTATATGTTTTTATTACCGGAAAGATATGTTTTCATTATCAATATTTATTATTTATTATAATTATTAATAATATTAAAAATATATTTAAATTTAAAAAAAAAAAAAAAAATCTTTCATTCAATAGCTCGGCCAACCATTGGCTGAGTCCACACTACAAGAAAATATTTTCAGCAACTCGTCCATCCATTAGACGAGTGAATACTGAAAAAAAGATATTCTAAAAATTTAATTTTAGAATAGGATATATAGAGAATAAGAAATAAAAAATGAATAAAAAAAAAAAGTAAATACAAACAAATAAACTCATCTTAAATATTTAATTATTTTCATCAAGTTGAATTGACAGTGCCGTCAACATGGGCATGTTAATGATTATTTTCTCTTCCTTAGAACAATGTCTACCCGTGGTCAAAGCGAAACTAGAACATCGAACCTTACGCTCAAACTTATATTTAATTTATTTCAAATTAATAAGTGTATATACTACTGCTACTCTTTTTTCCCCATGCCTTTTATATTCACAACAATGTTCACAATTTCAAATAAAAATTGTTTAAATAAATTTTGTTTATTCATATGCGTATTTAAATATTTTATTACTTAAGCATGTGTCAACGTAGGTGTAAGTATTCACTGTACACTTTTCACTTCGGTTTTTTTTTGCATGTGTGAATAAAAATAACAAGTATTGAGAGTGTTGGAGGGAATTAAATGAAAATGAGATAATTGTAGTGGAAGTGATGAGGTTCCAGCATAGACATGTAGCATGTTCTTTAAGGACAAATCATGTGTACATACTATGAATGGCGATTTTATTTAGAAGCATAGGTGTGGGAGAGTGTGATAGCAGTTAGCGATGTTATTTCTTGATACGTGAGCACCCATGTGCTGGGTTGGCTACTTTCCCCTATTGTATATTTTACCATGTTATTGTCACACAAATACAAGTTGGTATTATCAATTGAAAATCCATTAAAAATATTAAAAAGACTTTTAAATTTATTTTCTACAAAATAAAAAATTATTTTTGATATTCTATAACATAAATATATATTATTAAAAATAAAAACATAGTTAAAATTATCATTTTTTTTATAATTTTTTAAAATAAGTTGTATCTCAAGAATGGTTTTTATAAAAAATTATTTAAAATTTATAAAATGATAAAATATTTAAAATAATATTTTAAAAATAATTATTCAAAATAAATTATCTAAAACTTTTATAAAAGATTTCTTTATAAATTTTTTTACACCAAGATTATAATTTTTTTTAAAATAAAACAAACGTGATAAAGAGAAGGAGCCGCGAAGTGGCATTAATTCAGTGACTAAGGCTTTGGATAAAGAAATGTGCATCAATGTGTGTATTTAATACAAATGAAATTTTAAAAAAATATGCAAATTCTGAATAATAATATGTATCTAAATATTCTCTTATGATGACATAAAATATTGACTTAAATAGATTTTTGATCCTCATAAGTTGATGTGTTTTTGTTTTTTGTCTCTGTATTTTTCTGTGTGGAGATAAAGTTCTTAAATGTTAATTTCATTTGATTTTAATCCCCAAAGTTAAAATTCGCAGGTTTCATGCGGATTTTCCTACCGATTTTGACTTTAAGGACTAAAACCAAAATGATTTTAACATTCAAAGATTATTTTAAAAAAAAAGAAAGATAAATGGACAAAAATAAAAACACACACCAACTTACAGGAAAAAAAAACTATTTAAGTTTAAAATCTTTAATATTTTTGTCACTCAACGAGTTGATTAGAAATGAATAGTTTATGCAGTCATTGTAATATTATGTCTATATTCTAATATAGGGAGATGGATTTGAATATGTTCCTTAAATTTCATATTGTATGTTTGTTGAAAAAACTCATTAGTCTCACATGGCTTAGGTGAGATATCTTAGCTAGCTCACTTGATTATATACAAAAATTCTCTATTTCATTTCAAAACACGCCAACAACTCATTTTGTTGAATTTTCCTTCCTCAATCTCATAACTCCGTATTTTTTGAATTGTCGAAACGCCAACTTCTCCCCCTTTCTTTCTATTCGTTGACTTTTTTGAGTACTTTTTTGAATTCTCTTTAGAGAATTATGTTGATTTCTCTTGGATTGAATCGAGAAATTATCAAATATAATTTTTGGATTCTCTTTAGAGAATTATTCGAATTTCTCTTTGTTTGAGAAATTATTTTGAGTGTCAAATGATCATTATTGAATTCTCTTTAGAGAATTATTGGATTTTCTCCTGGTTTGAGAAACTATTACGACATGTTGTTTTACTAGATACTGCAGGTGATATTTATACCATATTCGAATGGTCTTTGTATCATCAGAGGATGTATTTATAGATCGATTATCTACTGTGCAAGTAATAATCATATAATATAGAACTTGTCTATCTTATCATGAAGACAACGCAATAGTTCGATTGTTTTGCATAATTTTGGATAGTACTGCAAAACGTCTTAAAGAGAGCGAGTCGTTCCACGACTCATCCTGGTAACTTCTTATATGGCTATTTTCAAAATCCCAAAACAACAATTTTAAGATGTTTAGAAAACGGTCATGGCTACGGAAGAAGTTACTGGTAACACTTCGGCCGATGTCTCTGACAAACCATGCAAGTTTGAGAGTTTTCACTTCAAACATTGCCAAACTAAAACAAAAATTTTCCTAACCTTAAAGAAGGTTGCCAATATTTTGACTGAGGACATTTCGTTTCTCCTTTTGGATCAATCAAACAAATTGACGATAAGAAATTTATGGATTCAAATGGAACACTTAATAGTTTTGAAGCTAAATTTTTTGGCTCATATTAAAGGAAACGATTTACAACTTAGGAAAGAAATCAACATGTGAAAAGAGAATCATAACCTCTATAAAATCTTATTTTGAATAGACTCACAAATGATTCGTATGATTATTACAGTAGATGTGATACTGCAAAACACAATTAGGAGACTTTGAAAAAGAAGTATGACATAGAAGTTATAGCAAAGAAGTATGTTGTTAGTCATGGTAAAGATAAAAGGTATGTGGATACTCAATGTTACGAACTTCAAAATATTGCATATGAGAACATCACTGAAGGTATGCGTTTAGGTGAACAATTTCAAATTTTTTATTATTGACAAATTGCTCCTTAGTTTGAAAGTTTTTAAAATTATGTTTTGCTATAAAATAAAAGAATATTTAATTGAGAGCCTGATTATTCGCCTTCAAATTGAAGAAGAATCTTAGATACATGATCAAAGAGAAAAAATTATTTGTTATTTCAAACAACAAAAAGAAATTCAGTGTAGTTCTGAAGATATTTGGTAAATAATTAAAGAATCAAAACTGCAATGTTGTGAACCAAATTAAGAATGAGAACCCTTCAAGGCCCCCAATCACTCCAATTGATAGGCGACAACCACCACCACAAAGAAATGACACTGGTGTTAAACTAATTGATGAGTAATTTATTGCTTTGATCACTAAAGTCAACATGATTGGTGAATCTGATGGTTGGTGGATAGAGATTGGCTCTTCTCGTCATGTTTGTTATGATCTTACAATGTTCAAAACATACACGAATAAGAAAGTGTTGTTGGGAGTTGTCCACACCACTAATGTTTTCGGTATTGGATAAGCGGAGCAAAGTCCACCTCCAAAAAGACTTTAATCTTGAAGGATGTCATGTATACTTCAGAGATTATAAAGAATCTTGTTTCTGGTTTTCTTCTGAAAAATACAAGGTTTAGTTAGTCTATTAGGGTATATTTATACAGAACCGTTAAATATGATATTTGTGTGATGTTAATATGTTTAAGACTTTTGTGAATGAAATTAATTTAGTAAGAAGATTAAGAGACTTCGTAGTGATAAGGGAACTAAATATGATTCCAGTTTATTTAATGAATTATATAAATAACATGGAATTGTACATGGAACGACTGCACCATATTCTCCCGAAATGAATGGTAAAGCAGAAAGAAAGAATAAAAATCTTATTGAACTTGTTGTTGCAATTATGATGAATTATGGTATTGCTTATCACTGGTGGGGGGAATTTTGTTGACTGTTTGATATTTCCTGAATAGAGTTCCCAAGTCAAAAGGTAAGGTATCTCTTTATGAGATATTAAATAAAAGACAATCAACCTTGTCTTATTTATGAACTTGGAGCTTCTTGGCTTATGTCAGAATTCCGAATCCGTAGCGAGTCAAACTCGTTAGTGTAAGACCCCAATTTTGACCCTAAGATCCCTCATGCAATTTCATCATATGCATTAGCATTGGGATCACACATTGGCATTCTCCTTACCCCTCTTTCATTGGGTTTGTTTTGGGAGAGATTACCAAGTACCATGTGATTGTATCATACTTGTATATTATCATTTTACTAACCAAAATACCAAAAATATGTCTTTGCATTTGCCTAACTCTTTTGTAGGTAGGGTCTGATCATCATTGATCTATCAAGTTTACATCTAGGGTTTAAGACCCTCATGGCTAAAAGCACAGCCAAGGATGGATCCACAATGTCTCAAAGCATCATATATGAGTCCCAATGATCTCTACATGTCATATTGATCAAGTATTCTTCAAGAGTTTGGAAGTGATTTGCCTTGGAAACCTTAGTTTGACTGGGTATCTTAAGTAACTTCTCCAACAAGCTATCTCACCAATTGGTCAAATTTCTCAAGGGGCATTTCCAAATTCATCATCTTATGCATATATGATCTACCATGAGTGTAAGACCCCAATTTTGACCCTAAGATCCCTTATGCACTTTCATCATAAGCATAAGCATTGGGATCATGACTTGACATCCTCCCTACTCCTCTCTCATTGGGTTTGTTGTGGGAGAGATCCCCAAGCACTTTGTGCTTATATCATACTTGTATATTATCTTTTACTAACTAAAATACCAAAAATATGTCTTTGTATGTGTCTAACTCTTTTGTAGGAAGGGCATGATCTCATTGATTCATCATGATCACATCTAGGGTTTGAGACCCTCATGAACAAAGAGCACAACCAAGAATCAATTCAAGAATGGTTATGAGAATCATATATGAGTCCCATTTATCTCTACATGTTATATTGATCAAGTTTTATTCAAGAGTTTGAAGGTGATTTGCCTTGGAAACCCTAGTTTGACTGGGTATCTTGAGTAACTTCTCCAACAAGCTATCTCACTAATTGATCAAATTTCTCAAGAGACACTTCAAATTTCATCATATTATGCATATATGATCTACCATGAGCCAAGAAAGTCAAGAAAATTGGAAATTAGAAAGATGGTTGATGGTTGTTGGCCAGATGAATTCATCTGATCAAAACTGGGTCTCCCTAGACCCCATCTCCTACAATTTTCACCATATGAAAATGATTCCAAGAGAAAACTTAATTTAAATGACATTCTAAACAACTTTCATGTTTAGAACTAGAGCTATTTTTGCTTGGAAAATCATTTTCTATGTTGAAACATTATAGGTCATTTTGTCTAAACCCTAATTTGATAGGCAACTTCCCAAGGCCATAACTTGCTCAATTTTTATGAGATGAAAGAATTACAAGTTTCACAATCAAATTCAACGTGTCTACTTCAACTTTTATGTTTGGAGTGGGAGCTAATTCAACTTATTTGAGCATGTGATATGAGGCTACATTATAGGTCACTTTTGACCTATACCATTGATCAAATGATTTTTCCAAACTTCAAAAATGCATAAATCTATCATTTCAAATCCAAATGACATGGAATTGTTGACCATTTTTAATGTATTTGAGATAGATACAACTTTGATGTAGACACTTTTCTCATTTAAAGCTCATATAAAAATTTAAGCAAGGTGGAATATTGAGACATATGACTTGACACTTAGAAAATTTTTTATATGTCAAATTTTTCCAAACTTCCACCTCAAATTTCTCCAAGTACCAAGCTACAAATGAAAAAAGTGTTGAACAGAAAAGTTGGTCCTCTTGGTCTCACCTTTCTAAAGAGCTCAAACTCACTCATTTTGAACTTAAAATGCATAGGTTGCGCATGGCTTAAATAGGCTGATATCATTTGGCATGGATCAATCTTCAAGCATCAATGTACATATGCCTTACAATCTAAGCTAACTTCAAACCATCTGATATACAATTTTGGACCTTCAGCTATCATTTCATAGGCCTATGCGCGCCCATGTAGCATAGCATCATCATTTGCCAATTTTGAAAAGTGGAAGTGAGTGTGCAAATATAACTTGATTCATCTATAAATAGAGCTTAAATTGCTCAGAATTGAGAACACCATTGCGCCTGCTTTGATTCCCCATTGAAAACCTTTCACTCTCAAAGGATAAACTTGATAAATTCATTTGAATTTGAGCTTGAATCTCCACTATTTTGGAATTCAATTCTCCAAGAATCCATCGCTTCTAAACCTTTCCATTCTCTTCCTGCAAGCAATTGAAGTGAGTCCAAGCACAAGCCAGATCAAGATCCATCGTGTTCAGACCTCCATTGAAGGTAATTTGCAAAAATTCTAAACTCTCTGATTCTCTTAAATTCTTGCTCAATTCTATTGATTCTTTGGTTGTCTGAAGTCCTACCAATGTAGGCAAGAAGATTGAGTTGCTTTGAGGTCAAATCGAAGAAACTCAGTTCATGTACCTCAGATTTCAATTCCACATATCTCTTAATATATTTGGAATTGGAGTAATTGGAGGTCAGATTCGAGCTCAGTGCCATTTTCTATTTAAGATCATGTCCTTGTTTCTTTTTTTTTTGTGATGGTTTATGTTGACCAGTCTGGTGAGGTTCACCGAAGAAGATGACCGGAGCTCTGGCTCCGGCGATGACTTGACCAACCTCTGAACCATAGGATCCATGTCTCATGTTCTAATCTTGATCGTCCCTTGTGATTACCTCATTTTGCCACGCGGTTGACTAAAGAACATGTGGAGCGCGCGTTTTGGATCATCAGATCTGCCACCTCAATTAATGAGGGAGATCTGATGGTCCACGTAATTTACATTTTTTTATTTTTTATTTTAATTGCATTTTTTTTCAATAATTCATATTAAATTCAATATTGATCCAAAAAATATGGGACTTTCACCAAAAAAATTCAAAAATTTTCTCTTTCATATTCTGAATTAAAATTATTTTTAAATGTCCAAAAATTATGAAATTTTTCCTCCAAGGTCCTTTGAACTTGTTTGACCTATGATAAATATCATGGCCATTTCTTTGGTGTTTTGATGAGATTTTAGGAATTGGGCAAAACATATTTGAATTAAATGCACTATTTTATTATTTTTAATTGAATAAATGTCATTTTAATTTTGTTGACCATTTGTATTGACTTAATTGAGTTTGCTTGTTTGTTGTTGGGCCTTGGTCAAGGTTGATTTGACTTTGTCAAGTTAATATCATTGGATTTAGGGGATTGATGGAATGTACATTCCATCTCCCAAAATGAATGAATGATATTAATTTGGTAAGAGTCCTCCTTTGACCAATTTGTGATCTCATTCATCCCCTTCCCATTTCATCTAATTCTCCTTCTTCATCCATTCATTTTCATTTGGCCTATGACATTTCAAAGTACTAATGCTAGTTAATTGAAAAATTGACATGAGTATGGATGAGATTAGGCCACACCTTTTGCATATATTTTGTGTGTGGTATGTTTCATGGGCATAGTTCATAATACAATGTCTCCACCATGCATTAACACCAAAAGTCTATTGCCCGACCTTAAATAGTTGTGACTTCTACATAAGTCCAATTACGATTGCTTAACATAGTGTTAAATTTGTGACACAAAAAGGCATAAGCATTCTAGTTAGTGAGATTGTAAGTCTCCCCTCTTTCATGGTATTGTGTGGAAACTTGGCCTTCTTTCCTTCCTTTGGAAGATGTTTTGGTTCAAGGATATATCCATGCTTGTGATAAGTGGGTTGAGTGTTCTCCAAAGAATGTTTTGAAAAATGAAAAGCAAAACAAAACTAACTCCTAACTTACTAACCATTAACTTTTAATTTTAAGCTTTTACTTTAATGCAATTTACTTTTAGCACTTTATTTCATTTGCCATTATACATATCATTCTAATTGTTTATGTTAATGTAATTTTCATTTTGTCCATTTGGACCATATTGTGTGATATATTTTGTTTGTGTTACTTTGTTTGTTTGTGTGGTCTTTGACCATTAATGTACATAATAATAACAAAAACCCTAAAAAAATTTTGAGTGGACTGTTGGTTTGATCTTGAGCAAAGGACTTAGAATTTAGGCAACCTTCCTAAGATAAAGGACTTGGCCATTGCCAATTTGTGAGGAACCAAATACTTGCAATTTGAAATTCATCTGATACATCTTTGAAGATCTCTCTAAGATTCATCTGCAACATGATCATTGTGAAGCTGTTATTTTGAACCTGTGACTTGTGGAATTCAGCTGTTACATGGGCTATTTCTGAAGAAGATCATGGAATGGACAAGCTTGGATGAAGCCATCTTTATTTGATGCGTTTTATCTTCAAAATAATATAATTGTGCATTTGTGTGTTGTTTGATTCTAAAAGTCCAAGGGAATTATGGGTTTCTATTGACATACTTGTCTATTGGATTGCTACCCATTTTGTTAGATCTTTTCAACTCTAAACTTTTAATTTTGTACATAGGGTAGTCTCTTCATCTTCTCCCCATTTCTTTAATTTCAAAATCTTCCCCTCCATTTTCAAAATCTTCTTTGTGTGAACTATTTTTGTTCTAAACTTTGACCACTTTTCCAAAAAAGATTGAAACTTTGGCCTTATGCATTGCATTTTCAAACTCATTTTCTTAAATCAAACTTGTGAATAAACTAAAATATACTTGACTTAAACTTTTCAAAAAGCCAAAAAGAACTAACTCATTCAAACCATTTTAGGCCTTTGTGTCTTTCAAACATAAATTTTGTTAAAATCAATGCATCCACTTTGAAATTTGTATCACGAACTACGAGGTTTTGATCCCTCATTTTTATGTTGGTACGTATGCACAAGTTCGAAGGTCTTGTCAAACACAAAAATATAATTAATGAATTCTTTTCTCATCCCCCCATTCTATTTGTTTGTAAACATCACTTTGTACAAAATACATATGCACACAAAAAGGGCATCCTAGGAGTACCTAGGACACTATGGGCACTAATACCTTCCCTCTGTGTAACCGACCCCCTTACTTGTGATCTCTGATTTTTATTAGTTTTTATTTGAAAACTTCTTACTTATTGGGTTTTGTTCGTACTTTTTCCTTTTTCCCTTGGAAACAATAAAAGCGCGGTGGCGACTCTTGTTAATTGATCTCTAGCTTGTCAATAGCTTGACGATCATGAATTTCTCGCTACAATGAGTCTAGAAAGTCAAGAGAATTGGAGGCTAACAAGTTGGTTGATGGTGGTTGGCCAGATGAATTCATCTGATCCAAACTGGGTCTCCCTAGACCCTATCTCCTACAATTTTCACCATATGAAACTGATTTAAAGAGATAAGTTACTCTAAATGAAATTCCAAACAACTTTCATGTTGAGACCTAGAGATATTTTTGCTTGGAAAATCATTTTCTATGTTGAAACATTATAGATCATTTTGTCTAAACCCTAATTTGAAAGTCAACTTCCCAAGGCCATAACTTGGTCAATTTCTATGAGATGAAAGATTTACAAGTTTAACAATCAAATTCAAAGTGTCTACATCAAATTTGATGTTTGGAGTGAGAGCTAAATCAACTTTTATTTGCATGTGATATGAGGATACATTATAGGTCATTTTTGCCCTATACCATTGAACAAGTGATTTTCCTCAACTTCAAAAATGCATAAATCTACCATTCTAAATCCAAATGACATGCAATTGGTGGCCGTCTTGAAGGTCTTTGAAATATCTACAACTTTGATGAAGACATATTTCTCATTTGGAGCTCATATAAAAAGTTAAGTAAGGTGGAATATTGAGATATATGACTTAACACTTAGAAAAGTTTTCAACATGTTGAAATTTCCAAACTTCCACCTCAAAATTCACCATAATCCAAGTTCCAATTGGAAAAGTCTCCAACATCAAAGTTGTTCCCCTTGATCTAAGCTTTCCAAAGAACCCTATTTCATGCATTTTGGATGAGGTTTGCTAGGGCCGCTCATGGTCTTAACAGGTCTGCATCATTGGAGAAAATCATATGTCCAAAACTCCATTTCACATTGCCTTGCTATTCAAGCATGATTTGAACTTCAGTACAGTTGCAATTGGATCATAATGGATTGCTTCATGGGCATGTACACGCCCATGCAAGCTTGTGCATCACCCTTGCTATTTTTAGCAATTTTTCAAGTGTGGAATTATCAATCCCAAATGTTATTCATACAAGGCCTCTGAGCTCATTTCAAACACACCTTGCGCGCCATCTTTGCCCCCCAATTGAAACCCTCATAATTCAAAGGAAAACCTGAGAATTTTCAACTTAAAAATTAAGTTTGAATCTCACTGTTTGGAGATTCAAAAACTCTAGGATCCAAAGCTTTGTGCCATTGTCAAACCACTTCTGCAAGCTTCTCGAGTGTGATCAAGTCAAGTTTGAAGCAAGCAAGATTTATTTCTGCACAAATGTGAAGGTAATTTTCAGAAATGTTCTTCTCTTCGATTCTCACTCAACTCTCATCAATTCTCTTGGATCTTTGGTTGTCTGAAGTCCTACCAATATAGGCAAGAAGATTGAGTTGCTTTGAGGTCAAATCGAAGCAACTCAGTTGACACACCTCAAAATTCAACTCCTCATATCTTTGTATATATTTGGAGTTAGTTGAAATTAAGGTCAAATTCGTGCTCTAGGCCATTTTTTCTTTCATGTCATGTCCTCTTTTTTCATTTTCTTGATGGTGATGAGTGAACCAGTCCGGTGGACCTCGCCTAAGAAGGTGACCGGAGGTCCAACACCGGTGATGTGCTGGATAGGTTCTGAGCCATTGATCTCATTTGAAATGTTTTAATCCTAATCGCCCAAAGTAATTACCACGCGTGTGGAACAGTTGACCAGGTGTATGGTGGAACGCGCACTCATGTCCACTTGATCTGCCACCTCAATTAATGAGGGAGATCAAGTGGTCCACGTTTTTTTTTATTTTTTGTTTTTCATTTTATTTCATTTGATTTTCATTAATTCATATTAATTTTAATATTGATCAAAAAAATATGAGAGTTTCACCAAAAAAATTTAAGTAAATTATTCTTTCATATTTTGAATTAAAATTATTTTTTGGATCATTATTAATATTTTTCATGATTTAATTGATTTTGTGAATATTTTTAATTGTTTAAAAATACTTTTAAGTCTCCAAAAATTCTGAAATTTTTTCTCCAAGGTCCTTTGACCTTGTTTGACCTATGATAAATCTCATTGCCGTTTATTTTGTGTTTTGATGAGATTTTAGGAATTTGACAAACCATATTTAATTTAATGCATTATTTTTAGTATTTTTAAATTGAATAAATGTCAAATAATTATGTTGAGCTATCTTGATGATTTGTATAAGTTTGACTTGTGTTGTTGGGCCTTGGTCAAGGTTGATTTGACTTTGCTAGGTTAACATCATTGGATTTAGGGGATTGATGGAATGTAGATTCCATCTCCCAAAATGAATGAATGATCTTAATTTAGTAAAAGTCCTCCTTTGACCAATTTGAGTTTTGATCTATTCCCCTCCTTCTTCATCTAATTCCCCTTCTTTATGGCTCCATTTCATTTGGCCTATGATATCTCAAGGTCCTAAGGCTAGTTGATTGAAAAATCAACATAAGTATGGATGAGATTAAGCCACCTCTTCTGCATATTCTTTTTATGCGTGGTATGTTTCATGAGCATAGTCCATTATACTATGTCTCTAACATGCATTAACACCAAAATTCTATTGCCCAACCTCAAATAGTTGTGACTTCTACATAAGTCCAATTACGATTGCTTAACATAGCGCTACATTTTTGACACAAAAAAGGCATAGCATTCTAATTAGTGAGATTGTAAGTCTCCCCTCTTTCATGGTATTGTGTGGAAACTTGGCCTTTTTTCCTTCCTTTGGAAGATGTCTTGGTTCAAGGATCCATGCTTGTGATAAGTGGGTTGAGTGTTCTCCAAAGAATGACTTAAAATGAAAGGCAAAATAAAAAACAATACTAACTTCTAATTCATTACAACTAACATTTAATTTCAAGCCATTTACTTTTAATGCACTTTAATTTTTAAGCTCTATTCATTTGCCATTATACATAGCATTCTAATTGTTTTTGTTAATACCTTTTCACTTTGTCCACTTGGACCATATTGTGTGACATATCTTGTTTGTGTATATTTTGTTTGTTTGTGTGGTCTTTGACCATTAATGTACATAATAAGAAATAAAAACCCTAAAAAAACTATTGTGTGGACTGTTGGTTTGATCTTGGCCAATTGGACTTAGAATCTAGGCAACATCCCTATGCAAAAGGACTTGACCAATGCCAACTTTCATGTAACCAAGTGCTTGCAATTTAAAACTTCATCTTATACATCATTGAAAATACATCTGAGTTCATCTGCGACATGATCATTGTGAAGCTGTTATTTTGAACCTGTGACCTGTGGGATTCATATGTTACATGGGCAAATTTGAAGAAGATCATGGGGTGGCTAAAACTTGGATGTGGCTATCTTTATTTGGTGCTTTGCTCCTCAAGTTAATATTGTATGCATTGTTTGTTGCTTGATTCTAATATCCAAGGGAATTTGGGGTTTCTATATGACATTCTTGTCTATTGGATTGCATCCCATTGGTCAGATCTTTTCAACTCTTAACTTTTAAATTTATGCTTAGGATTAGTCTCTTCATCTCCTCCCAATCTCTTTAATTTCAAAATCTCTCCCTCCTTTTAAAAACTTCTTTGTTTGAACTTGTTATTTTCTAAACTTAGACCCTTTGTAAATCAGAAACTTTGGCCTTATGCCATTACATTTTCAAACTTCTCTTCTTAAATCAAACTTGTAAATAAACTTAACTATACTTGACTGAAAATTTTCAAAAGCCAAAAATAACTAACTCATTCAAACCATTTTCTAGGCCCTAGTGCCTTTCAAAATTAATTTTTGATTAAAAGCAATGCATCCACTTTGAAATTTGTATCACGAACTATGAGGTTTTGATCCCTCATTCTTATGTTGGCACGTAGGCACAAGTCTGGAGGTCTTGTTAAACACAAAAATATAATTAATGAATTCTTTTCTCATCCCCCCATTTTATTTGTTTGTAAACATCACTTTGCACAAAACACATATGCACACAAGAAAGGGATCCCTAGGAGTACCTATGACACTTTGGGTGCTAACACCTTCCCTCTGTGTAACCAACCCCCTTACCTGTAATGTCTGGCATTTTATTAGTTTTGATTTGAAAACTTCTTACTTTTGAGTTTCGTTCGTACTTTTCCCTTTTCCCTTGGAAACAATAAAAGCGCGGTGGCGACTCTTGTCATTTGATGTCTTGCTTATCCATAGCTTGATGATCATGAATTTATCGCTACAGAAATTAAGTGGCGACTCTGCTTGGGAGTAGTATCCAGTGGGTTTAGCCTACTTTGTTGTGTGTATATAATTGTATATATGTGATGTATGTATATTTGTGTGATATAATATGCTTGTTGTGCTTGGTGATCTCTGAGTGGTGAGATAAGTTCTAACCCAAACTTGAGTGCAATTAATATATGAGGATGGTATAGTCATGTTCAACTTGTGTGGAGTAGTCCTTAATAAGTTGGCTTGAGATCCACCTGCTCAGTGGAGACTCTTTTGGATTTGGAAATGTCACACAAGTATTTGTGGTTAGGCATTATTATCTCTAATTTGGGTCCGAGAAGCTGAGGACCGTAGAACATTTACCCCCTCATGGCCTATTTAGGACGTAGTGCGGAGACCGTTCAAGTGTAAACTTGATAACATTTGTTACGCGATACTACACTCAGACGAGTCTATTACCTAGATAGATATTTTGGTCCCCTAAGAGTCAATTACCCAGTAACTGGTAATATTCTTCTTAGTTTGCAGCTTGTTACTTCTTGCCCAATACCCGACAAAAGTACCCTTTTTCTCTCTCCAGTAGAGTCCCCTGGAATTATATCCTTGATATGTTCATCCTAACAGGTGACAAATATCTTTCTTTCCGCCGCAGGAGTCTATCCTTGATATGTTCACTTTAACCAGTGACGGATATTCTCATCTTTGGTGTTCTACCCAGTAAAAAGGTAGTTGTAATCCCTATTTTATCTCCTCACAAAGTCTATCCTTGATATGTTCACCTTAACCGATGACATATTTTCTCTTTGATTTGGTATTCTATCTAGTAACTGATAGATGTAATCCCTACTTTTGTTCCCCTTTTCAGAGTCTATCCTTGATATGTTCATCTTAACCGATGACGGATTTTCTCTTTGTTTGGTCTTCTACCTAGTAACCGGTAGTTGTAAATCCTACTTTGTCCCCTCGCAAAGTTGATCCTTGATATGTTCATCCTAACCGGCGACGGATTCTCTCTCCGACGGTTTTCTATCAAGTTTTCGATAGATGTAATTACCCTTTTTGTTCAGTTGGTATATCCTTGATATGTTCATCTTAACCGATGACGGGTGTCCTCATTGACATTCCCAAGCAAGTCTATCCTTGATATGTTCACTTTAACCAGTGACAAATTTTCTTCCATGTCAAGTTTATCCTTGATATGTTCATCTTAACTGATGACGGATATTCTCATCCTTGATCTTCTGCCCAGTAACTGGTAGTTGTAAATCCTATTTTTCTGCAGTTTGTCCTCAACAAGGCTATTCTTACCTATTCTTACCTATTCTTACCTATCAACTGCAGAAGCAGAATATATCTCAGCATCACTGTGCACAACTCAGATGCTCTGGATGAAGCATCAGTTAGAAGATCTGCAAATTTTTGAGAGTAACATCCCTATCTTCTGTGATAATACTGCTGCCATTTGTCTAAGTAAGAATCCCATTCTACATTCCAGAGCTAAACACATTGAAATAAAACATCATTTTATCAGAGACTATGTTCAGAAAGGGATAGTAACATTGAAGTTCATTGATACAGATCATCAATGGGCAGATATCTTTACTAAGCCTCTAGCTGAAGATAGATTTCTTTTTATCTTAAAAAATCTGAACATTCAAAATTGTCCTGAATGAATTGTGCCTCTGAGAATATAAAATGAGACTCTGATGTAAACAAATGTACTTCTACCTCTGACTCTGATACTTCTACCAAGTTAAGAAGATATCTGAGTTAGAAATCTCCAGGAACCAATCCTTTGGTATTCCTGAAGATCAGATACATCAACACGTGGAGCACTTAGCGTCCAACCCTAGAACTTCTAGACAGTTGTCCAGAAGAAAATCAAAGGGAAACGTTTGAGATCTCCTCGAGCAGTGTGCATACTGTTGGGATTAGACATTCATTAATTAGCCTTAATCATTTCTCCCCCAAGCGTGCTTACTTGAGCTTTGTGCTAACGCAATATTGTGTGTCGTTTTGCATGTGTTTTAACTTAGGGTATTTAAACACTTTTCTCACTTTTCACACACTTATCACTCTCACTCACTCTCAAACCCTCTCTAAAACCCTAAACCTCTCTGAAGCATTTCTGCAAACTCTTCATCTTCTTCTTCAACCATGGACGCTCAACAACAACAAGTTTTCAACTTTTCTCAACAAATGGAATCAAGCTCAACTGCTCAAACTTCAAGCATTCCAACTCCAATGGTTACAGGCGTTTCCATTACTCCAGTATACAAGGAACCCCATATCCTTGATCGTTTACCTCACATCAACCTATCAACTCCCTTTGAGGGATTGGATGTGTTATGTGAAACACTGGTGGACTTTGACAACTTGAGAAGAAATGGAGTTAATCTTACTGAAGAACTTCGTCAACAAGGTTGGGGAAACTACTTCCAAAGGCTCTATGGCCCTGTTTACCCACTTCTCATCAAGGAGTTCTGGAGATTTGCAGATGCTGATGACCATTTCATCGTCTCCTATGTTTTGGGGGTAAAGATAGTAATTACTGAAGAGTCAATTGCTTCTTTGTTGAACATGGAGAAAGATGGAGGAAAAAGAATTTACAACATCAACCCTAGATCAAGGCGCGTTGCTGAAGTAATCAATCCAATCATCTTCAGCCCCAGAATCACCCCCATACCTTCAAATCTCCTCTGACCAAGAATACTCTGACCCTGACTCCCTAACCTTAGCCCAAATTCAGGCTCAAAACCTTGCTTCACAACAACCAACACAAACACAATCTGAAGCAACTTCACCTCCACCAGAACAAACAACCAACATTACTTCTGAGGACCAACCCTCTGAAACTCAACCCTCTGACCTCCACACCTCTGATATCACCCCTCCAAACACCTCCGCTGAACCTGAAACTGAACCTTTAGACTTAAACCCTCTTTACGCTTCACCCCAAAGATCTGAACCTCAACCTGAAGCAGAATCTGAACCTCTCACATTAAATCTCAGCCCTCCAATTTCTTCACCTCAAACCTCTGAACCAAACCTTTCTGTACCTACCCTTGAGGAAGCCATAATGCTGGTCGCAGGGGCTTCAGTACAAAAGGTCAAGTCTCTGACCACTAACTCTGAAGTCAGTGATGATCCTGACTCTGTAAGGACACACTGGAACAAAGTCATTGGCTGGATGACCTCTGAGGCTTTTAGACTGAAGAACATCTCTGAACAAGTCAGAAATGGCTACATCAGAGATGCTGAGGCAAGACTTCAGGAAAGACTTGCAAGAGAAGCTGAAGCCAGAAGGCTGGAAGAAGAGAGATTAGCAAGAGAAGCTGAAGAAGAGGCTAGAAGGCTGGAGGAAGAAAGAACAAGAGAAGCTGAAATTCTAAGGATAAAGGAAGCTAAAGCACAAGCTGCTGCTGAAGCTGAAGCGCTGGCTGCTGCTGAAGCACAGCAGGCTCTGACTCAGGGGGAGTCTTCTTCTTCTGTTATCCCTATGGTTCTCCAGACGCTGAAAGAACTTAAGCAAGATCAGAATGAACTCCGTGCCAGAATGGATAAACAAGACACTGTCAACGACAACATTCAGAGCATGCTGGCTATGTTGCTTCAGAGAATGCCTCCGCCTCCGAACCCCTAGGCACTTAGGATATTTTTTTTTGCTTGCCTGTTGTTTTGATTGCTTTCTCTGATTCTGATGTTTTCCTGTTCTTGTTGCCTTTGTGCTTTTATCTGAATACAATGTTTTTCTCTTAAATTCCTTATTTTTGCTATGTCTTTTTGATTCTGACAAAAAGGGGGAGAAGTCATTAATAGCTCTGATGAAAATATTGTCTAAATACCTTAAGCATTCTGCAACATATTTTTCTTAAAAACAAATTTATCTAACCTGGACTTAAGAAATTGCAGAAGGTATCAAGAAACCTCTTTACTTAGAAGCTCTGGTAAGAACTTCTGAACTCCATAGCACTATCTCAGGGGGAGCTTCTGTCTATCTGATCTAATATTATTCATGTTTCATCTGCTAATTAAGTTTGTTTTGTCATCATCAAAAAGGGGAGATTGTAAGAACAAAAATTGTTCTACAACAGATTCCTTGATTTTGATGATAACAAAGGATGAAACCAAAAAATGGCACCCTAACGAAAAGTTTCTAAGTGTGCAGGGTTCTAAAGAAAGAAGGAAGAGATCTGATGATGTCATCAGATACATAACCAGATCAGATACAAAGTATCAGAAGATAAGAAGCATCTGAAGTAGAAACACGTTCAAGAAAGTCTAACTCTGAACAAAACAGCAAAGTATCAGAAGCATCTAAACAAGAAGTAAGCTCTAGAAGTTCTGACTCTGAACAACGGTATGTCTAACTCCAGAAACTCTCAGCGCTATCTGAAGAATCCATCAGAATCCAAAGAGATCAACATCAGAAGCAAGACTCCAAGATTCTCAGATACACGAAGACTCTGATCATGGAATTGCTAATTATGAAAGAGTAACGTTAAAGTCAAGTAAAGGTTTGCAAATGGATTTCCTAATACAGAAAGAGACGATAATCTCCAATTTCAATAAAGAAGATACTATATGTGGTAAGTAGTCATTTCAAGGAGAGAAAGTTATCCTGCAGAAGCTATTTAAGTGATGGCGTAAATTCATTTTAATATCCACCAGTTTCAACCACTACTTCTCTTCTATATAAAGGACTGCAAATCAACATTCAATACACAACACACATACAAAGAAAAATTATACTGAAACATCAACGCTCAAGAAAACACTCTTGCTCTCTAAATCTTCACGAAGCTTTTGCTTATAACGTGAATCACTTTGTTCTTACTATTGTAATACTTGCTTATCTTAGAAGCACTCTAGATTACATAAATCTTTTATCTATTGTTTGTTTATTTCCTCAAGTGACTCTGTGTAGTCTGTATACTTGAGAGGACTAAGAGATCTTTCTCTTAGACGTTGTTTGTAATCTTTCAAGATTAGTGGATTAAGTCCTTGTTGAAGGCGAAATCACCTCGGCCGGGTGGACTGGAGTAGCTTTGTGTTATAAGCGAACCAGTATAAAATCATTGTGTGGTTTTCATTTTGAAAAAGCGCTTATTTTTCCAAACAATTCAAACCCCCCCTTTCTTGTTTTTCTCACCTTCAATTGGTATCAGAGCACCGGCTCTGTTATTGATTTTCTAATCAAACACTTAACAGTGTAGAGAGATCCAGTACGAGAAAAACTATGGCCCACTCAAATGAAAAAGATAGTTACAATGCTAAGCCTCCTGTTTTTGATGGAGAGAAGTTTGACTACTGGAAAGATAGAATTGAAAGTTTCTTTCTGGGTTATGATGCTGACCTCTGGGACATTGTCACAGATGGATACACACCTCCAGTCTTAGAAAATGGAGCTGAAGTTCCCAGAAATAAGATGTCAGAAGATCAGAAACGTGTCTTCAAAAATCACCACAAGGCCAGAACCATACTTCTCAATGCTATATCGTACAACGAATATGAAAAGATCACCAACAGAGAGACAGCCAAAGATATACTTGACTCTCTGAAGATGACTCATGAAGGAAACTCTCAGGTCAAAGAGACAAAGGCTCTGGCGCTTATCCAGAAGTATGAAGCCTTCAAAATGGAAGATGACGAAGCTATAGAGGCTATGTTCTCTAGATTCCAAACTCTTATTGCAGGTCTCAAGGTTCTATACAAAGGATATACAACTGCAAATCACGTCAAAAAGATAGTCAGAAGTCTGCCAAAGAAATGGAGACCTATGGTTACTGCTCTGAAACTATCAAAGGATCTGAACAATATCAGCCTTGAAGAACTTGTCAGTTCCCTCAGAAGCCATGAGATAGAACTAGAGGAAGATGAGCCTCAGAAAAGGAACAAGTCTGTAGCATTAAAGTCCAGACCTGAAAGACGCAAACCTGACAGAACCAAAGCTCTCCAGGCAGAAACTGAAGATGCTGACGACTCTGAACCAGAAGATTCTGATGATGAAGAAGAATTGTCCCTACTAACCAGAAGAGTTAAGCAACTCTGGAAAAAGAGGAACAACAACTTCAGAAGACCAAGACCCAGAGGGGATCGATCAGAATCAACTTCAAAAGGTAAATCTAACAAAGATATTACCTGTTATGAATGTAAAGAAACAGGTCATTACAGGAATGAATGTCCCAAGCTAAAGAAAGACAACTCTAGAAAAGAAAGCTTCAAGAAAAATACCTTCAGGACAAAGAAAGGACTGATGGCTACCTGGGATGATAGTGAATCTGGATCATCAGAATCTGACTCTGATGAACAGGCCAACGTGGCACTTATGGCTACCACATCCAGGAGTAGCTCAGATGAAGAATCTGAAGAGGTATTTTCTGAACTTTCTCGATCTGATCTAGAATCTTGTTTGTCAGAAACTCTTAGCTCATATCAGAAATTAAAACAAAAGTTTAAAAACATTAAAGGCTGTCTTAAAGTAAAATTTGAAGAATGTAGTGAACTTGAGATGACAATTCTAGCACGAGAAGATACTATTAGATCTTTAACATTAGAAAGAGATGGAGCAAAGAGAAAAAGCTTAGAATTAGAAGAAGCGTTGTCTCAAGCACCACAAACTTCAAATAATATAATTTATAAATACGAAGAAGCCTTTCAAGAATTTCTGAAAAATGGGATAGATAGGAGTATTATGGCATCCATGATTTATGGAATAAGTCAGAACAATAAAAAGGGAATTGGGTATGATCCTAAGGAAGATAAAACTTCTACCAGTAACCAACTTAAGTCTCCCTTTTCATATCACTATACACACACACAAGAACAAAAATTTAAAAATGCTAGAAAACCCAAAGTTATAAGAAACTCTGGGAAAACTAATCTGAAAGGACCCAAGAGATTCTGGGTACCAAAGGATAAGATTGTCTATGTTGCAGATATCCTATGCAGCAAAGTTCAGACACCAGTCATGGTACCTGGACTCTGGATGCTCGCGACACATGAAGGGAAGAAAGTCTATGTTCCAAAGTCTGGAACTTAAAGACGCTGGATTTGTAGGCTTCGGAGGAGATCAGAAAGGAAGGATCAGAGGCTCCGGAACTATTGGTAATGGTACTCTTCCCTCTATATCTGATGTCCTTTATGTAGAAGGATTAATGCATAACTTATTATCCATAAGTCAATTAAGTGATAACGGTTATGATGTAATCTTTAATCAAAAAACATGTAAAGCCATTAATCAAAACGATGGCTCTGTCCTTTTCACAGGCAAGAGGAAAAACAACATTTATAAAATTAATCTTTCTGATTTAAAAGAACAAAATGTTAAATGTCTGATGTCGGTTCACGAAGAGCAATGGGTATGGCATAGACGCTTGGGCCACATTAGCATGAGGAAACTTTCTCAGCTAACTAAACTCGAGTTAGTCAGAGGCCTACCTAAACTGAAGTTTTCTTCAGATGCTCTGTGTGAAGCATGTCAGAAAGGAAAATTTTCAAAAACATCCTTTAAAAAGAAAAATGTTGTTTCTACCTCTAAGCCTCTGGAACTTCTTCACATTGACTTATTTGGTCCTGTGAAAACAGCATCAGTCAATGGAAAGAAGTATGGACTAGTCATTGTTGATGATTACAGTCGCTGGACATGGGTGAAATTCCTAAAGCACAAGAGTGAGTCTCACTCTGTATTCACTAGTTTCTGCTCCAAAGTGTAAAAAGAATTTGACTCTAAAATTATTAGAGTTAGAAGTGATCATGGTGGGGAATTTGAAAACAAAGATTTTGAAGAATTATTTGACTCTAATGGAATATCCCATGATTTCTCCTGCCCTAGAACTCCACAACAAAATGGAGTTGTAGAGAGGAAGAATAGGACACTCCAAGAGATGGCCAGAACCATGATCAATGAATCTAATGTGGCAAAGCACTTTTGGGCAGAAGCTGTAAATACAGCGTGTTACATTCAGAATAGAATCTCTATAAGACCCATTCTGGAAAAGACTCCCTATGAACTGTATAAAGGAAGAAAACCAAACATTTCATATTTTCATCCTTTTGGATGTTCTTGCTTTATTTTAAACACTAAAGGACATCTGAACAAGTTTGATTCCAAAGCACAGAAAGGTATTATGTTAGGATACTCAGAACGCTCTAAAGGCTACAGAGTATACAACACAGAAACCAAAATTGTGGAAGAATCAATTCATGTCAGATTTGATGATAAGCTTGACCCTGAAAAGTCAAAGCTAGTTGAAAATTTTGCAGATTTAGAAATCACTCTTGCAGGATCTGATAAAATTCCAGAAGCAACTGTCATTCAGAACTCTGAAGAAATAAAATCCCCAGAAATCCCAAAGAAAGTCAAAAGTCATATTAAGATATCTGAAGATTTGATTCTGGGAAACAAGGACGAACCTGTCAGAACCAGATCTACCTTCAGGACCTCTGAAGATACTCCTCTGGGACTAGTGTCTCTGATTGAGCCTATGTCCTGTGATGAAGCACTTCAAGATAACGACTGTGTTTCAGCCATGCAAGAAGAATTAGATCAATTCACAAAGAATGATGTCTGGGATCTTGTTCCAAAGCCCAGAGGCACTCACGTTATTGGAACCAGATGGGTATTCAGAAACAAGCTGAATGAGAAAGGAGAAGTCGTCAGAAACAAAGCTCGACTGGTAGCTCAAGGTTATAGTCAACAAGAAGGTATTGATTATAATGAAACTTTTGCTCCAGTCGCAAGGTTAGAATCTATTCGTCTTCTTGTATCTTTTGCTATTAACCATTCTATTAAATTATATCAAATGGATGTCAAGAGTGCATTCCTTAATGGTTATATATCAGAAGAAGTGTATGTCAACCAACCTCCAGGTTTTGAAAATCCAAACTTTCCAGAACATGTTTTTAAACTTAAAAAATCTTTATATGGACTTAAACAAGCTCCCAGAGCTTGGTATGAACGTTTAAGCAATTTTCTTCTAGAACACAATTTTATCAGAGGGAAAGTTGACTCCACACTTTTCTGTAAGAACCTTAACAATGATCTCATGATATGCCAGATATACGTTGATGACATTATTTTTGGTTCAGTTAACGCCTCTGTTTGTCAAGAATTCTCTAAGTTAATGCAGGCAGAATTTGAAATGAGTCTAATGCAAGAACTAAAGTTCTTTCTGGGAATTCAAATTAACCAAACCTCAGAAGTTACATATGTTCATCAAAGCAAATATATTAAAGATGTTCTGAAGAAATTTGACATGGCTGACTACAACTCTGCAAAAACTCCAATGCATCCAACATGCATTCTTGAAAAAGAAGAAGTAAGCGCAAAGGTTTGTCAGAAGCTCTATCGAGGTATGATAGGCTCTCTTCTCTATCTGATTGCTACTCGTCCTGATATTCTCTTTAGTGTCTGTCTCTGTGCTAGATTCCAATCAGATCCTAGAGAATCTCATTTAACAGCAGTTAAGAGAATTCTTAAGTATCTGAAAGGAACTCCTAACCTGGGCCTGATGTATAAGAAAACATCAGAGTATAGACTTTCTGGTTACTGTGATGCAGATTATGCAGGAGATAGACTAGAACGAAAAAGCACATCTGGAAATTGCCAGCTTCTGGGAAACAATCTAATTTCCTGGGCTAGCAAAAGACAGTCAACTATCGCTCTATCAACTGCAGAAGCAGAATATATCTCAGCATCACTGTGCACAACTCAGATGCTCTGGATGAAGCATCAGTTAGAAGATCTGCAAATTTTTGAGAGTAACATCCCTATCTTCTGTGATAATACTGCTGCCATTTGTCTAAGTAAGAATCCCATTCTACATTCCAGAGCTAAACACATTGAAATAAAACATCATTTTATCAGAGAATATGTTCAGAAAGGGATAGTAACATTGAAGTTCATTGATACAGATCATCAATGGGCAGATATCTTTACTAAGCCTCTAGCTGAAGATAGATTTCTTTTATCTTAAAAAATCTGAACATTCAAAATTGTCCTGAATGAATTGTGCCTCTGAGAATATAAAATGAGACTCTGATGTAAACAAATGTACTTCTACCTCTGACTCTGATACTTCTACCAAGTTAAGAAGATATCTGAGTTAGAAATCTCCAGGAACCAATCCTTTGGTATTCCTGAAGATCAGATACATCAACACGTGGAGCACTTAGCGTCCAACCCTAGAACTTCTAGACAGCTGTCCAGAAGAAAATCAAAGGGAAACGTTTGAGATCTCCTCGAGCAGTGTGCATACTGTTGGGATTAGATATTCATTAATTAGCCTTAATCATTTCTCCCCCAAGCGTGCTTACTTGAGCTTTGTGCTAACGCAATATTGTGTGTCGTTTTGCATGTGTTTTAACTTAGGGTATTTAAACACTTTTCTCACTTTTCACACACTTATCACTCTCACTCACTCTCAAACCCTCTCTAAAACCCTAAACCTCTCTGAAGCATTTCTGCAAACTCTTCATCTTCTTCTTCAACCATGGACGCTCAACAACAACAAGTTTTCAACTTTTCTCAACAAATGGAATCAAGCTCAACTGCTCAAACTTCAAGCATTCCAACTCCAATGGTTACAGGCGTTTCCATTACTCCAGTATACAAGGAACCCCATATCCTTGATCGTTTACCTCACATCAACCTATCAACTCCCTTTGAGGGATTGGATGTGTTATGTGAAACACTGGTGGACTTTGACAACTTGAGAAGAAATGGAGTTAATCTTACTGAAGAACTTCGTCAACAAGGTTGGGGAAACTACTTCCAAAGGCTCTATGGCCCTGTTTACCCACTTCTCATCAAGGAGTTCTGGAGATTTGCAGATGCTGATGACCATTTCATCGTCTCCTATGTTTTGGGGGTAAAGATAGTAATTACTGAAGAGTCAATTGCTTCTTTGTTGAACATGGAGAAAGATGGAGGAAAAAGAATTTACAACATCAACCCTAGATCAAGGCGCGTTGCTGAAGTAATCAATCCAATCATCTTCAGCCCCAGAATCACCCCCATACCTTCAAATCTCCTCTGACCAAGAATACTCTGACCCTGACTCCCCAACCTTAGCCCAAATTCAGGCTCAAAACCTTGCTTCACAACAACCAACACAAACACAATCTGAAGCAACTTCACCTCCACCAGAACAAACAACCAACATTACTTCTGAGGACCAACCCTCTGAAACTCAACCCTCTGACCTCCACACCTCTGATATCACCCCTCCAAACACCTCCGCTGAACCTGAAACTGAACCTTTAGACTTAAACCCTCTTTACGCTTCACCCCAAAGATCTGAACCTCAACCTGAAGCAGAATCTGAACCTCTCACATTAAATCTCAGCCCTCCAATTTCTTCACCTCAAACCTCTGAACCAAACCTTTCTGTACCTACCCTTGAGGAAGCCATAATGCTGGTCGCAGGGGCTTCAGTACAAAAGGTCAAGTCTCTGACCACTAACTCTGAAGTCAGTGATGATCCTGACTCTGTAAGGACACACTGGAACAGAGTCATTGGCTGGATGACCTCTGAGGCTTTTAGACTGAAGAACATCTCTGAACAAGTCAGAAATAGCTACATCAGAGATGCTGAGGCAAGACTTCAGGAAAGACTTGCAAGAGAAGCTGAAGCCAGAAGGCTGGAAGAAGAGAGATTAGCAAGAGAAGCTGAAGAAGAGGCTAGAAGGCTGGAGGAAGAAAGAGCAAGAGAAGCTGAAATTCTAAGGATAAAGGAAGCTAAAGCACAAGCTGCTGCTGAAGCTGAAGCGCTGGCTGCTGCTGAAGCACAGCAGGCTCTGACTCAGGGGGAGTCTTCTTCTTCTGTTATCCCTATGGTTCTCCAGACGCTGAAAGAACTTAAGCAAGATCAGAATGAACTCCGTGCCAGAATGGATAAACAATACACTGTCAACGACAACATTCAGAGCATGCTGGCTATGTTGCTTCAGAGAATGCCTCCGCCTCCGAACCCCTAGGCACTTAGGATATTTTTTTTGCTTGCCTGTTGTTTTGATTGCTTTCTCTGATTCTGATGTTTTCCTGTTCTTGTTGCCTTTGTGCTTTTATCTGAATACAATGTTTTTCTCTTAAATTCCTTATTTTTGCTATGTCTTTTTGATTCTGACAAAAAGGGGGAGAAGTCATTAATAGCTCTGATGAAAATATTGTCTAAATACCTTAAGCATTCTGCAACATATTTTTCTTAAAAACAAATTTATCTAACCTGGACTTAAGAAATTGCAGAAGGTATCAAGAAACCTCTTTACTTAGAAGCTCTGGTAAGAACTTCTGAACTCCATAGCACTATCTCAGGGGGAGCTTCTGTCTATCTGATCTAATATTATTCATGTTTCATCTGCTAATTAAGTTTGTTTTGTCATCATCAAAAAGGGGGAGATTGTAAGAACAAAAATTGTTCTACAACAGATTCCTTGATTTTGATGATAACAAAGGATGAAACCAAAAAATGGCACCCTAACGAAAAGTTTCTAAGTGTGCAGGGTTCTAAAGAAAGAAGGAAGAGATCTGATGATGTCATCAGATACATAACCAGATCAGATACAAAGTATCAGAAGATAAGAAGCATCTGAAGTAGAAACACGTTCAAGAAAGTCTAACTCTGAACAAAACAGCAAAGTATCAGAAGCATCTAAACAAGAAGTAAGCTCTAGAAGTTCTGACTCTGAACAACGGTATGTCTAACTCCAGAAACTCTCAGCGCTATCTGAAGAATCCATCAGAATCCAAAAGAGATCAACATCAGAAGCAAGACTCCAAGATTCTCAGATACACGAAGACTCTGATCATGGAATTGCTAATTATGAAAGAGTAACGTTAAAGTCAAGTAAAGGTTTGCAAATGGATTTCCTAATACAGAAAGAGACGATAATCTCCAATTTCAATAAAGAAGATACTATATGTGGTAAGTAGTCATTTCAAGGAGAGAAAGTTATCCTGCAGAAGCTATTTAAGTGATGGCGTAAATTCATTTTAATATCCACCAGTTTCAACCACTACTTCTCTTCTATATAAAGGACTGCAAATCAACATTCAGTACACAACACACATACAAAGAAAAATTATACTGAAACATCAACGCTCAAGAAAACACTCTTGCTCTCTAAATCTTCACGAAGCTTTTGCTTATAACGTGAATCACTTTGTTCTTACTATTGTAATACTTGCTTATCTTAGAAGCACTCTAGATTACATAAATCTTTTATCTATTGTTTGTTTATTTCCTCAAGTGACTCTGTGTAGCCTGTATACTTGAGAGGACTAAGAGATCTTTCTCTTAGACGTTGTTTGTAATCTTTCAAGATTAGTGGATTAAGTCCTTGTTGAAGGCGAAATCACCTCGGCCGGGTGGACTGGAGTAGCTTTGTGTTATAAGCGAACCAGTATAAAATCATTGTGTGGTTTTCATTTTGAAAAAGCGCTTATTTTTCCAAACAATTCAAACCCCCCCTTTCTTGTTTTTCTCACCTTCAATTGGTATCAGAGCACCGGCTCTGTTATTGATTTTCTAATCAAACACTTAACAGTGTAGAGAGATCCAGTACGAGAAAAACTATGGCCCACTCAAATGAAAAAGATAGTTACAATGCTAAGCCTCCTGTTTTTGATGGAGAGAAGTTTGACTACTGGAAAGATAGAATTGAAAGTTTCTTTCTGGGTTATGATGCTGACCTCTGGGACATTGTCACAGATGGATACACACCTCCAGTCTTAGAAAATGGAGCTGAAGTTCCCAGAAATAAGATGTCAGAAGATCAGAAACGTGTCTTCAAAAATCACCACAAGGCCAGAACCATACTTCTCAATGCTATATCGTACAACGAATATGAAAAGATCACCAACAGAGAGACAGCCAAAGATATACTTGACTCTCTGAAGATGACTCATGAAGGAAACTCTCAGGTCAAAGAGACAAAGGCTCTGGCGCTTATCCAGAAGTATGAAGCCTTCAAAATGGAAGATGACGAAGCTATAGAGGCTATGTTCTCTAGATTCCAAACTCTTATTGCAGGTCTCAAGGTTCTATACAAAGGATATACAACTGCAAATCACGTCAAAAAGATAGTCAGAAGTCTGCCAAAGAAATGGAGACCTATGGTTACTGCTCTGAAACTATCAAAGGATCTGAACAATATCAGCCTTGAAGAACTTGTCAGTTCCCTCAGAAGCCATGAGATAGAACTAGAGGAAGATGAGCCTCAGAAAAGGAACAAGTCTGTAGCATTAAAGTCCAGACCTGAAAGACGCAAACCTGACAGAACCAAAGCTCTCTAGGCAGAAACTGAAGATGCTGACGACTCTGAACCAGAAGATTCTGATGATGAAGAAGAATTGTCCCTACTAACCAGAAGAGTTAAGCAACTCTGGAAAAAGAGGAACAACAACTTCAGAAGACCAAGACCCAGAGGGGATCGATCAGAATCAACTTCAAAAGGTAAATCTAACAAAGATATTACCTGTTATGAATGTAAAGAAACAGGTCATTACAGGAATGAATGTCCCAAGCTAAAGAAAGACAACTCTAGAAAAGAAAGCTTCAAGAAAAATACCTTCAGGACAAAGAAAGGACTGATGGCTACCTGGGATGATAGTGAATCTGGATCATCAGAATCTGACTCTGATGAACAGGCCAACGTGGCACTTATGGCTACCACATCCAGGAGTAGCTCAGATGAAGAATCTGAAGAGGTATTTTCTGAACTTTCTCGATCTGATCTAGAATCTTGTTTGTCAGAAACTCTTAGCTCATATCAGAAATTAAAACAAAAGTTTAAAAACATTAAAGGCTGTCTTAAAGTAAAATTTGAAGAATGTAGTGAACTTGAGATGACAATTCTAGCACGAGAAGATACTATTAGATCTTTAACATTAGAAAGAGATGGAGCAAAGAGAAAAAGCTTAGAATTAGAAGAAGCGTTGTCTCAAGCACCACAAACTTCAAATAATATAATTTATAAATACGAAGAAGCCTTTCAAGAATTTCTGAAAAATGGGATAGATAGGAGTATTATGGCATCCATGATTTATGGAATAAGTCAGAACAATAAAAAGGGAATTGGGTATGATCCTAAGGAAGATAAAACTTCTACCAGTAACCAACTTAAGTCTCCCTTTTCATATCACTATACACACACACAAGAACAAAAATTTAAAAATGCTAGAAAACCCAAAGTTATAAGAAACTCTGGGAAAACTAATCTGAAAGGACCCAAGAGATTCTGGGTACCAAAGGATAAGATTGTCTATGTTGCAGATATCCTATGCAGCAAAGTTCAGACACCAGTCATGGTACCTGGACTCTGGATGCTCGCGACACATGAAGGGAAGAAAGTCTATGTTCCAAAGTCTGGAACTTAAAGACGCTGGATTTGTAGGCTTCGGAGGAGATCAGAAAGGAAGGATCAGAGGCTCCGGAACTATTGGTAATGGTACTCTTCCCTCTATATCTGATGTCCTTTATGTAGAAGGATTAATGCATAACTTATTATCCATAAGTCAATTAAGTGATAACGGTTATGATGTAATCTTTAATCAAAAAACATGTAAAGCCATTAATCAAAACGATGGCTCTGTCCTTTTCACAGGCAAGAGGAAAAACAACATTTATAAAATTAATCTTTCTGATTTAAAAGAACAAAATGTTAAATGTCTGATGTCGGTTCACGAAGAGCAATGGGTATGGCATAGACGCTTGGGCCACATTAGCATGAGGAAACTTTCTCAGCTAACTAAACTCGAGTTAGTCAGAGGCCTACCTAAACTGAAGTTTTCTTCAGATGCTCTGTGTGAAGCATGTCAGAAAGGAAAATTTTCAAAAACATCCTTTAAAAAGAAAAATGTTGTTTCTACCTCTAAGCCTCTGGAACTTCTTCACATTGACTTATTTGGTCCTGTGAAAACAGCATCAGTCAATGGAAAGAAGTATGGACTAGTCATTGTTAATGATTACAGTCGCTGGACATGGGTGAAATTCCTAAAGCACAAGAGTGAGTCTCACTCTGTATTCACTAGTTTCTGCTCCAAAGTGCAAAAAGAATTTGACTCTAAAATTATTAGAGTTAGAAGTGATCATGGTGGGGAATTTGAAAACAAAGATTTTGAAGAATTATTTGACTCTAATGGTTATGAGCATCATATATGAGTCCCATTGATCTATACATGTTATATTGATCAAGTTTTCTTCAAGAGTTTGAAGGTGATTTGCCTTGGAAACCCTAGTTTGACTGGGTATCTTGAGTAACTTCTCCAGCAAGCTATCTCACCAATTGATCAAATTTCTCAAGGGACACTTCAAAGTTCATCATATTATGCATATACGATCTACCATGATCCAATAAAGTCAAGAAAATTGGAAATTAGCAAGTTGGTTGATGGTGGTTGGCCAGATGAATTCATCTGATCAAAACTGGTTCTCCCTAGACCCTATCTCCTACAATTTTCACCATATGAAAATGATTCCAAGAAAAAAATTACTCTAAATGACATTCTAAACAACTTTCGTGTTGAGACCTAGAGCTAGTTTTGCTTGGAAAATCATTTTCTATGTTGAAACATTATAGGTCATTTTGTCTAACCCCTAATTTGAAAGTCAACTTCCAAAGGACATAACTTGCTCAATTTTTATGATATGAAAGAATTAAAAGTTTCATAATCAAATTCAATGTGTCTAATTCAACTTTGATGTTTGGATTGGGAGCTAATTCAACTTTTTTGAGCATGTGATATGAGGCTACATTATAGGTCACTTTTGACCTATATCATTGATCAAATGATTTTTCCAAACTTCAAAAATGCATAACTATATCATTTAAAATCCAAATGACATTAAATGGGTAACCATTTTGAAGGTATTTGAGATAGATACAACTTTGATGAAGACACTTTTCTCATTTGAAGCTCATATAAAAAGTTAAGCAAGGTGGAATATTGAGACATATGGCTTGACACTTAGAAAATTTTTGATATGTCAAATTTTTCCAGACTTCCACCTCAAATTTCTCCAAGTTCCAAGCTTCAAATGAAAAAGTGCTTAACAACAAAGTTGTTCCTCTTGATCTCACCTTTCCAGAGAGCTCAAACTCACTCATTTTGGACTTGAAATGCATAGGTTGCGCATGGCTTAAACAGGCTTATATCATTTGGCATGGATCAATCTTCAAGCATCAATGTACATGTGCCTTGCAATCTAAGCTAACTTCGAACCATCTGATATGCAATTTTGGACCTTCAGCTATAATTTCATGGGCCTATGCACGCCCATGCAGCATTGCATCATCATTTGCCAATTTTGAAAAGTGGAAGTGAGTGTGCAAATATAACTTGATTCATCTATAAATAGAGCTTAAATTGCTCAGAATTGAGAACACCATTGCGCCAGCTTTGATTCCCCATTGAATACCCTTCACTCTCAAAGGATAAACCTGATAAATTCATTTTAATTTGAGCTTGAATCTCCACTGTTTTGAAATTCAATTCTCCAGGAATCTATTATTCTAAACCTTTCCATTCTCTTCCTGCAAGCAATTGAAGTGAGTCCAAGCACAAGCCAGATCAAGATCCATCGTGTTCAGACCTCCATTGAAGGTAATTTGCATAAATTTTAAACTCTTCGATTCTCTTAAATTCTTGCTCAATTCTATTGATTCTTTGGTTTTCTGAAGTCCTACCAATGTAGACAAGAAGATTGATTTTCTTTGAGGTCAAATTGAAGCAACTCATTTCATGTACCTCAGATTTCAATTCCACATATCTCTTAATATATTTGGAATTGGAGTAATTGGAGGTCAGATTCGAGCTCAGTGCCATTTTCTCTTTAAGATCATGTCCTTGTTTCTTTTTTTGGTGATGGTTTATGTTGACCAGTCCGGAGGTTCACCGGAGAAGATGACCGAAGCTCTGGCTCCAGCGATGACTTGGCCAACCTCTGAACCATAGGATCCATGTCTCATGTTCTAATCTTGATCGTCCCTTGTGATTACATCATTTGCCACGCGGTTGACTAGAGAACATGTGGAGCGCGCGTTTTGGATCATCAGATCTGCCACCTCAGTTGATGAGGGAGATCTGATGGTCCACGTAATTTACATTTTATGATTTTTTATTTTAATTGCATTTTTTTCAATAATTCATATTAAATTCAATATTGATCCAAAAAATATGGGACTTTCACCAAAAAAATTCAAATATTTTTCTCTTTCATATTCTGAATTAATTTACATTATTAATATTTTTCATGAATTAATTGATTTTGCATTTGTTTTTAATTGGTTAAAAATATTTTTAAATGTCCAAAAATTATGAAAATTTTCCTCCAAGGTCCTTTGACCTTGTTTGACCTATGATAAATCTCATGGCCATTTCTTTGGTGTTTTGATGAGATTTTAAGAATTGGACAAAATATATTTGAATTAAATGCACTATTTTATTAGTTTTAATTGAATAAATGCCATTTTAGTTTTGTTGACCACTTGTATTGACATAATTGAATTTGCTTGTTTCTTGTTGAGCCTTGGTCAAGGTTGATTTGACTTTGTCAAGTTAATATCATTGGATTTAGGGGATTGATGGAATGTACATTCCATCTCCAAAAATGAATGAATGATATTAATTTTGTAAAAGTCCTCCTTTGACCAATTTGTGATCTCGTTCATCCCCTTACCATTTCATCTAATTCCCCTTCTTAATCCATTAATTTCCATTTGGCCTATGACATCTCAAAGTCCTAATGCTAGTTGATTGAAAAATTGACATGAGTATGGATGAGATTAGGCCACACCTTTTGCATATTTTTTGTGTGTGGTATGTTTCATGGGCATAGTTCATAATACTATGTCTCTAACATGCATTAACACCAAATGTCTATTGCCCGACCTCAGATAGTTGTGACTTCTACATAAGTCCAATTACGATTGCTTAACATAGCGCTAAATTTGGGACACAAAAAGGCATAAGCATTCTAGTTAGTGAGATTGTAAGTCTCCCCTCTTTCATGGTATTGTGTAGAAAATTGGCATTCTTTCCTTCCTTTGGAAGATGTTTTGGTTCAAGGATCCATGCTTCTGATAAGTGGGTTAAGTGTTCTCCAAAGAATGTCTTGAAAAATGAAAATAAAAACAAAACTAACTCCTAACTTACTAACCATTAATTTTAAATTTCAAGCTTTTACTTTAATGCAATTTAATTTTAGCACTTTATTTCATTTGCCAGTGTACATATCATTCTAATTGTTTATGTTAATGTAATTTTCACTTTGTCCATTTGGACCATATTGTGTGATATATTTTGTTTGTGTTACTTTATTTGTTTGTGTGGTCTTTGACAATTAATGTACATAATAAAAACAAAAACCCTAAAAAACTTTTGAGTGGACTGTTGGTTTGATCTTGAGCAAAGGACTTAGAATTTAGGCAACCTTCCTAAGCTAAAGGAATTGGCCAATGCCAATTCGTGAGGAACCAAATGCTTGCAAGTTGAAATTCATCTGATGCATCTTTGAAGATCTCTCTATGATTCATCTACAACATGATTATTGTGAAGCTGTTATTTTGAACCTGTGACTTATGGAATTCAGCTGTTACATGGGCTATTTCTGAAGAAGATCATGGAATGGACAAGCTTGGATGAGGCCATCTTTATTTGGTGCCTTTTATCTTCTAGATAATATAATTGTGCATTTGTGTGTTGTTTGATTCTAAAAGTCCAAGGGAATTCTGGGTTTCTATTGACATACTTGTCTATTGGATTGCTACCCATTTGGTCAAGGTTGATTTGACTTTGCCAAGTTAATATCATTGGATTTAGGGGATTGATGGAATGTACATTCCATCTCCCAAAATGAATGAATGATATTAATTTGGTAAAAGTCCTCCTTTGACCAATTTGTGATCTCGTTCATCCCCTTCCCATTTCATCTAATTCCCCATCTTCATTCATTCATTTCCATTTGGCCTATGACATCTCAAAGTCCTAATGCTAGTTGATTAAAAAATTGACATGAGTATGGATGAGATTAGGCCACACCTTTTGCATATATTTTATGTGTGGTATGTTTCATGGGCATAGTTCATAATACTATGTCTCCAACATGCATTAACACCAAAAGTCTATTGCCCGACCTCAAATAGTTATGACTTCTACATAAGTCTAATTACGATTGCTTAACATAGCGCTAAATTTGTGCCACAAAAAGGCATAAGCATTCTAGTTAGTGAGATTGTAAGTCTCCCCTCTTTCATGGTATTATGTGGAAACTTGGCATTCTTTCCTTCCTTTGGAAGATGTTTTGGTTCAAGGATCCATGCTTGTGATAAGTGGGTTAAGTGTTCTCCAAAGAATGTCTTGAAAAATGAAAAGCAAAACAAAACTAACTCCTAACTTACTAACCATTAACTTTTAATTTCAAGCTTTTACTTTAATGCAATTTAATTTTAGCACTTTATTTCATTTGCCATTGTACATATCATTCTAATTGTTTATGTTAATGTAATTTTCACTTTGTCCATTTGGACCATATTGTGTGATATATTTTGTTTGTGTTACTTTGTTTGTTTGTGTGGTCTTTGACCATTAATGTACATAATAAAAACAAAAACCCTAAAAAACTTTTGAGTGGACTGTTGGTTTGATCTTGAGCAAAGGACTTAGAATTTAGGCAACCTTCCTAAGCTAAAGGACTTGGTCAATGCCAATTTGTGAGGAACCAAATGCTTGCAATTTGAAATTCATCTGATACATCTTTGAAGATATCTCTATGATTCATCTACAACATGATTTATGTGAAGCTGTTATTTTGAACCTGTGACTTGTGGAATTCAGTTGTTACATGGGCTATTTCTGAAGAAGATCATGGAATGGACAAGCTTGGATGAGGCCATCTTTATTTGATGCCTTTTATATTCAAGATAATATAATTGTGCTTTTGTGTGTTGTTTGATTCTAAAAGTCCAAGGGAATTCTGGGTTTCTGTTGACATACTTGTCTATTGGATTGCTACCCATTTGTTCAGATCTTTTCAACTCTAAACTTTTAATTTTTTACATATGGTAGTCTCTTCATCTTCTCCCCATTTCTTTAATTTCAAAATCTCCCCCTCTATTTTAAAAATCTTCTTTGAGTGAACTATTTTTGTTCTAAACTTTGACCACTTTTGCAAAAAAGATAGAAACTTTGGCCTTATGCCATTGCATTTTCAAACTCATTTTCTTAAATCAAACTTGTGAATAAACTTAACTATACTTGACTTAAACTTTTCAAAAAGCCAAAAAGAACTAACTCATTCAAACCATTTTAGGCCTTTGTGTTTTTCAAACTTAAATTTTGTTAAAAGAAATTCATCCACTTTGAAATTTGTATCACGAACTACTAGGTTTTGATCCCTCATTTTTATGTTGGTACGTAGGCACAAGTTCGAAGGTCTTGTCAAACACAAAAATATAACTAGTGAATTCTTTTCTCATCCCCCCATTCTATTTGTTTGTAAACATCACTTTGTACAAAATACATATGCACACAAAAAGGGCTCCCTAGGAGTACCTAGGACACTTTAGGCGCTAATACCTTCCCTCTGTGTAACCAACCCCCTTACCTGTGATCTCTGATTTTTATTAGTTTTTATTTGAAAACTTCTTACTTATTGGGTTTTGTCGTACTTTTTCCCTTTTCCCTTGGAAACAATAAAAGCGCGGTGGCGATTCTTGTTAATTGATCTCTAGCTTGTCAATAGCTTGATGATCATGAATTTCCCGCTACAATGAGCCTAGAAAGTCAAGAGAATTGGATGTTAGCAAGTTGGTTGATGGTGGTTGGCCAGATGAATTCATCTGATCCAAACTGGGTCTCCCTAGACCCTATCTCCTACAATTTTCACCATATGAAACTGATTTAAAGAGATAAGTTACTCTAAATGAAATTCCAAAAAACTTTCATGTTGAGACCTAGAGCTATTTTTGCTTGGAAAATCATTTTCTATATTGAAACATTATAGGTCATTTTGTCTAAACCCTAATTTGAAAGTCAACTTCCCAAGGCCATAACTTGCTCAATTTCTATGAGATAAAATATTTATAAGTTTAACAATTAAATTCAAGGTGTATACTTCAACTTTGATATTTTGAGTGAGAGCTAAATCAACTTTTATGAGCATGTGATATGAGGATACATTATAGGTCAATTTTGCCCTATACCATTGAACAAGTGATTTTCCTCAACTTCAAAAATGCATAACTCTATCATTCTAAATCCAAATGACATGCAATTGGTGATCGTGTTGAAGGTCTTTGAAATATCTACAACTTTGATGAAGACACGTTTCTCATTTGGAGCTCATATAAAAAGTTAAGTAAGATGGAATATTGAGATATATGACTTAACACTTAGAAATTTTTTCAACATGTTGAAATTTCCAAACTTCCACCTCAAAATTCACCATGATCCAAGTTCCAATTGGAAAAGTCTCCAACATCAAAGTTGTTCCCCTTGATCTAAGTTTTCCAAAGAACCCTATTTTTTGCATTTTGGATGAGGTTTGCTAGGGCCGCTCATGGTCTTAAAAGGTCTGCATCATTGGAGAAAATCAAATGTCCAAAACTCCATTTCACCTTGCCTTGCCATTCAAGCATGATTTGAACTTCAGTACAGTTGCAATTGGATCATAATGGATTGCTTCATGGGCATGTACATGCCCATGCAAGCTTGTCCATCACCCTTGCCATTTTTAGCAATTTTTCAAGTGTGCAATTATCAATCCCAAATGCTATTCATACACGGCCTCTGAGCTCATTTCAAACACACCTTGCGTGCCATCTTTGCCCCCCAATTGAAACCCTCATAATTCAAAGGAAAACCTGAGAATTTTCAACTTGAAAATTAAGTTTGAATCTCACTGTTTGGAGATTCAAAAACTCTAGGATCCAAAGCTTTGTACCATTGTCAAACCACTTCTACAAGCTTCTCGAGTGTGATCAAGTCAAGTTTGAAGCAAGCAAGATTTATTTCTGCACAAAATTGAAGGTGATTTTCAGAAATGTTCTTCTCTTTGATTCTCGCTCAACTCTCATCAATTATCTTGGATCTTTGGTTGTCTGAAGTCCTACCAATGTAGGCAAGAAGATTGAGTTGCTTTAAGGTCAAATCGAAGCAACTCAGTTGACACACCATAAAATTCAACTCCTCATATCTTTCTATATATTTGGAGTTAGTTAAAATTGAGGTCAGATTCGTGCTCTAGGCCATTTTTCTTTCAGATCATGTCCTCTTTTTTCATTTTCTTGATGGTGATGAGTGAACCAGTCCGGTGGACCTCGCCTGAGAAGGTGACCGGAGGTCCATCACCGGTGATGTGCTGGATAGGTTCTGAGCCATTGATCTCATTTGAAATATTTTATTCCTAAGCGCCCAAAGTAATTACCACGCGTGTGGAACAGTTGACCAGGTGTATGGTGGAACACGCACTCATGTCCACTTGATCTGCCACCTCAATTAATGAGGGAGATCAAGTGGTCCACGTTTTTTTTTATTTTTTGTTTTTCATTTTATTTCATTTGATTTTCATTAATTCATATTAATTTTAATATTGATCCAAAAAATATGAGAGTTTCACCAAAAAAATTTAAGTAAATTATTCTTTCATATTTTGAATTAAAATTATTTTTTGGATCATTATTAATATTTTTCAAGATTTAATTGATTTTGTGAATATTTTTAATTGTTTAAAAATACTTTTAAGTCTCCAAAAATTCTGAAATTTTTTCTCCAAGGTCCTTTGACCTTGTTTGACCTATGATAAATCTCATGGCCATTTATTTTGTGTTTTGATGAGATTTTAGGAATTTGACAAACCATATTTAATTTAATGCATTATTTTTAGTATTTTTAAATTGAATAAATGTCAAATAATTATGTTGAGCTATCTTGATGATTTGTATAAGTTTGACTTGTGTTGTTGGGCCTTGGTCAAGGTTGATTTGACTTTGCTAGGTTAAGATCATTGGATTTATGGGATTGATGGAATGTAGATTCCATCTCCCAAAATGAATGAATGATCTTAATTTAGTAAAAGTCCTCCTTTGACCAATTTGAGTTTTGATCTATTCCCCTCATTCTTCATCTAATTCCCCTTCTTTATGGCTCTACTTCATTTGGCCTATGATATCTCAAGGTCCTAAGGCTAGTTGATTGAAAAATCAACATAAGTATGGATGAGATTAAGCCACCTCTTCTGCATATTCTTTTTTATGCGTGGTATGTTTCATGAGCATAGTCCATTATACTATGTCTCTAACATGCATTAACACCAAAATTCTATTGCCCGACCTCAAATAGTTGTGACTTCCACATAAGTCCAATTACGATTGCTTAACATAATGCTTAATTTTTGACACAAAAAAGGCATAGCATTCTAGTTAGTGAGATTGTAAGTCTCCCCTCTTTCATGGTACTGTGTGGAAACTTGGCCTTTTTTCCTTCCTTTGGAAGATGTCTTGGTTCAAGGATCCATGCTTGTGATAAGTGGGTTGAGTGTTCTCCAAAGAATGACTTAAAATGAAAGGCAAAATAAAAAACAATACTAACTTCTAATTCATTACAACTAACATTTAATTTCAAGCCATTTACTTTTAATGCACTTTAATTTTTAAGCTCTATTCATTTGCCATTATACATAGCATTCTAATTGTTTTTGTTAATGCCTTTTCACTTTGTCCACTTGGACCATATTGTGTGACATATCTTGTTTAAGTATATTTTGTTTGTTTGTGTGGTCTTTGACCATTAATGTACATAATAAGAAATAAAAACCCTAAAAAAACTATTGTGTGGACTGTTGGTTTGATCTTTGGCAATTGGACTTAGAATCTAGGCAACATCCCTATGCAAAAGGACTTGGTCAATGCCAACTTTCATGTAATCAAGTGCTTGCAATTTGAAACTTCATCTGATACATCATTGAAAATACATCTGAGTTCATCTGCGACATGATCATTGTGAAGTTGTTATTTTGAACCTGTGACATGTGGGATTCATATGTTACATGGGCAAATTTGAAGAAGATCATGGGGTGGCTAAAGCTTGGATGTGGCTATCTTTATTTGGTGCTTTGCTCTTCAAGTTAATATTGTATGCATTGTTTGTTGCTTGATTCTAATATCCAAGGGAATTTGGGGTTTCTATATGACTTTCTTGTCTATTGGATTGCATCCCATTGGTCAGATCTTTTCAACTCTTAACTTTTAAATTTATGCTTAGGATTAGTCTCTTCATCTCCTCCCAATCTCTTTAATTTCAAAATCTCTCCCTCCTTTTAAAAACTTCTTTGTTTGAACTTGTTATTTTCTAAACTTAGACCCTTTGCAAATTAGAAACTTTGGCCTTATGCCATTGCATTTTCAAACTTCTTTTCTTAAATCAAACTTGTAAATAAACTTAACTATACTTGACTTAAAATTTTCAAAAGCCAAAAATAACTAACTCATTCAAACCATTTTCTAGACCCTTGTGCCTTTCAAAATTAATTTTTGATTAAAAGCAATGCATCCACTTTGAAGTTTGTATCACGAACTATGAGGTTTTGATTCCTCATTCTTATGTTGGTACGTAGGCACAAGTCTGAAGGTCTTGTTAAACACAAAAATATAATTAATGAATTCTTTTCTCATCCCCCCATTTTATTTGTTTGTAAACATCACTTTGTACAAAACACATATGCACGCAAGAAAGGGATCCCTAGGAGTACCTATGACACTTTGGGTGCTAACACCTTTCCTCTGTGTAACCAACCCCCTTACCTGTAATGTCTGGCATTTTATTAGTTTTGATTTGAAAACTTCTTACTTTTGAATTTCGTTCGTACTTTTCCCTTTTCCCTTGGAAACAATAAAAGCGCGGTGGCGACTCTTGTCATTTGATGTCTTGCTTATCCATAGCTTGATGATCATGAATTTATCGCTACAGAAATTAAGTGGCGATTCTGCTTGGGAGTAGTATCCAGTGGGTTTAGCCTACTTTGTTGTGTGTATATAATTGTATATATTTGATGTATGTATATTTGTGTGATATAATATGCTTGTTGTGCTTGGTGATCTCTGAGTGGTGAGATAAATTCTAACCCAAACTTGAGTGCAATTAATATATGAGGATGGTATAGTCATGTTCAACTTGTGTGGAGTAGTCCTTAATAAGTTGGCTTGAGATCCACCTGCTCAGTGGAGACTCTTTTGGATTTGGAAATGTCACACAAGTATTTATGGTTAGGCATTACTATCTCTAATTTGGGTCCGAGAAGCTGAGGACCATTGAACATTTACCCCCTCATGGCCTATTTAGGACGTAGTGCGGAGACTGTTCAAGTGTAGACTTGATAACAGTTTTACACGATACTACACTCAGACGAGTTTCTCTTGAGAATATTATGGGTCGATAAGTCAGTCATCTTAACCTGTAATATCCGATAGATGGAATTAAAACTCTGGGAACTTTTTAGAACATGATTTACAGGTTTTTATCCTTAGCTCACTCCTTTGGGATGATTCTTACCCAGACTCCATGCTCGTGACTCACAACAAACCCTTGATTCTCGGTTGATCCAATCAAGTCTTGTCAATATCAATGGAACTTGGGTGTTGATAAGGTGTAAACCATAATCCACCAAAATGGATGATTGATCTTGACAATGACTTGATTCATCCCTTGACCTTTGTTTTCTTGCCTTGTGTGTGATCCCTTATTTGTGATTGTTGCATTCATGCATTCATACGCATCATAACATTCATCACACGAAAATTTCAAGGAACTGAGGTATTATTTGCAAATATTTTCAGACCATGAATTATGGACGAAGGAACACTAAGAAGTACGATTTCAGAAGTCCTGACTTGAAAGAGTTAAGGAAGCTAGCATCTTTTGTATTAGATCTCTTGGACTTCAAACAACACCATGGGAAACTTTTGTCTATCTTGTTTGCTGATGTGCTTGTAAGACTTTTGAGTGTGTTAGTGTAGTTCTATGATCCTCTCTACCATTGCTTCACTTTTCCGGATTATCAGCTTGCGCCTATGTTGGAGGAGTATTCTCATCTTTTGGGGATACCCATTTATAGTAGAGTACCTTTTAGTGGATTGGAGGAGATTCCCAGATCTCATCTTATTGCTGAAGCTCTTCATTTGAAGAAGTCTGAGATAGAGGCTCATTGGGTGAAGAAAGGAGGATTTTTTGGGTTGCCATCTGATTTCCCCATCAAGGAAGCTACTGCTTTTGCTCAAGAAGGTAGTGTGGACGCTTTTGAAGCTATGTTTGTATTTCTTATTTATGGATTAGCTTTGTTTCCTAACATTGACGGTTTTGTTGATTTTAACGCCATTAGACTTTTCTTGATTGGGAATCCTGTGCCTACTTTGTTGGGTGATATGTATTTCTCTTTGCATCTAAGGAACTCTAAGGGTGGTGGAACTATTGTCTGTTGCATTCCTCTTATGTACAAGTGGTTTATTTTGCACTTGCCTTAGACACCTGCTTTTATGGAGAACAAACAATGTCTACGGTGGTCCTAGAGACTTATGTCTCTCACTAATGATGATATAGTTTGGTATGATCCTTCTTTGAGCAGTTTGGAGATTATTGATTGTTATGGTGAACTCTCTAATGTGCCTCTCATTGGTACACAAGGAGGAATTAACTACAACCCTGCTTTGGCTCGTCATCAACTTGGGTTCCCCTTGAGAGACAAACCTAATAACACTTTGTTAGAAGGTCTTTTCTATCAAGAGGGTAAAGATCCCCAACATTTGAAGCGGAAGATTGTGCATGCCTAGCATAATGTGCATAGGAAGGGAAGATCTGAGCTTGGTTCGTGCAATTGTGTAGCTTTGGAAGCTTACACTCTTTGGATGAAGAAAAGAGCTTTGGAGTTGAAGATGCCTTATCCTTGTGAAAGACCTATATCTATGGTTGTGATTGAGCCATTAACTCTCCCTAACCAAGATGTAGAGGAGTTGGAAGACGCGCTTGTTAAGATGAAGCCATAGAAGGATATGTGGGAAGAGCGTTTCCGAGCTTTGAGCAAGAAGCATGAGGAATTGCAGTTGGAGTCCAAGGACAAAGATGCACTCATTGATCTACTTGAAGACCGAGTGACAAAGAGACAAATAAAGCCGGAGGTTTCATCTTCCTCTAGCATGCCTTAGCCTTCCGTTGCTTGGAAGAAGATTGTTGATCAGCTTGTCCTCAAGAAGACTCAGATGAAGGCTTCTTTTGAGACCGAGATTCGACACATTCAAAGGAAGTACGCTCCTACAACCAGATCTTCTGATGTTGTTAGTAGGGATCCTTATGATGACTAGTCTCATTCTCTCTTGTAATTTCCATTTGGTTTCTAAAATTGTACTCAGTGTAATCCTTTCAATTATATAAACAAAAGAGATTTTTGGTCATATCAAATTGTTGCAATTGTTGTTATATATATATATATATATATATATATTCGCAAATAATGTAGTAAGTTCCTTGAAAAAAAAATAAAAAAATAAACAAGCATTGTATTTCATGCATTATTTGCATAAGCAGGTTTCTCTTTCGCCAGATGTTTCATTGGTGTTTCTTCTGTGCTTTAGCCAAGCTGACTCATCGGTACAACACTTGCGCCAATCATTCCAGAATTATGGAACATCTTGAGCAAGAGAATAGAGAGCTAAAGGACGAGATCGCCCGCCTGACTGCCATGAACGAGTCAGTTCTAGATGCACAGAGCCAGTCTTCTCCAACACCCGCAACTCCTCCTCCTCAAAGGACTGTTATTTCAGAGGTGGCTACCTCTACCATGCCTACTTCTACCACTTATTTTGCGCCTGCCATGCCTGCCGGATTCCCGTGGGGAATGCCTCCGAACTTCATGCCTGAAGGCTTTGCGCCTACCTTTGCTTCTATGCCGGCATATAGCCCGGTCATGTCTGTGCCACCTCCCGTAGTGCACACTTTACCTCGTGTGAAAGACAACATTTATCATTCCGAGCCATCTGAGGGTCCAAATGTTTATGAGAAAATGGATGAGATGAAGGATCAATTTCTTGAGTTGCGCAAGGAATTGAAGAAATTAAGAGGAAGTGATATTTTTGGGAAGAGTGCTACTGAATTACGTTTGGTGCCGAATGTGAAGATTCCGGTGAAGTTCAAAGTGCCTGACTTTGAAAAATACAGAGGGAACACATGTCCGCTCAACCATTTGGTGATGTATGCTCGCAAAATGTCTACCCAAACTGATAATGATCGGCTCTTAATTCACTACTTCCAAGATAGTGTGACCGGTGCGACGCTCAGGTGGTACATGGGTTTGGATAGTGCGAGTGTCCCCATGTTCAATGATTTGGGAGAAGCTTTCGTCAAACAGTACAAATATAATGTGGAGATGGTTCCTGATAGAGACCAATTGAGGTCTATGTCTCAGAAGGATAAGGAGACATTCAAAGAATATGCGCAAAGATGGAGAGAGTTAGCTGCTCAGATCACTCCTCCTTTGGAAGAGAAGGAGATGACGAAGATCTTTTTGAAGACATTGAGTTCATTTTACTATGAACAAATGATCTCCAGTGCCCCCAGTGACTTTACCGAAATGGTAAATATGGGGATGAGGCTTGAAGAAGGTGTCCGAGAAGGACGGTTGCCAAAAGAGGAGGCATCCTTGAGTAAGAGATATGGCAGCAGCTTTGGGAAGAAGAAAGACAGCGAAGCCAGCGCGATTTCTAGTGGGAGGCAGAGGAGGCCTCAGATCAGAAGGAATCAACCACCCCATCAACACCATTATCAACTATCCTCCGTAATTCCTGTATTTTCCACAAGTCAATCAACACCAATTCAACAACAACAACGTCAACAGCAAGAACCACAGCAATGAACAAACACGTACAATAACAACAATACCAACAATCATCAGCAACAAACTTTCGAGAGGAAAGAGGTCTCTTTTGACCCGATTCCTATAACATATGCAGAACTATATCCGTATTTGGTTCTCAAGAACCTACTCCAACCGAGAAACCTGCCATAAATTCATGAACCACATCCCTGGTGGTACAAGCCTGAACTCCGTTGTGCTTTTCATCAAGAAGCACCCGGATATGATATTGAGAACTGCTATCCGCTCAAATACAAAGTTCAGAAGCTAGTGAAGAGTGGAACGGTGTCCTTTGAGGAGCGTGTGCCTAATGTGAAAGCAAACCCACTGCCAGCCCATGGAAATTCATCTGTTAATATGGTAGACGGATGCCCTGGGGAGTTCAAAGTGTTTGATGTCTGTTTCATGATAAGGTCTTTAGTGACGATGCATAAGGACATTTTCTTGGTGAGCGATTGTGAGCATGACCATGATGGTTGTGCTATCTGCAGTGTTAACTCAAGGGGTTGTATGGTAGTGAAAAGAGACATTCAGCGGTTGATGGATGAAGGTATGATTCAAATTGTTCAATCCCATCACGTAGATAACGATGTGAATGTCATAGTTCCCGTTTTCAAGAATCCAGAAAGAGTAGTCATTCAGTACAACAACAGTAATAGTAATAGCATCAGTCAGAGATCAGTATCGCCGTTGGTCATACGGTTAGTGGGTCCAGTCCCGTATTCATCCGATAAGGCTGTTCCGTATCAGTACAATGCAACAATGTTGAGAGATGGTCAAGAGGTTCCATTGCCTACGACCAGCTCTGTAGTGAGCATTATTGATGTTACTAAGGTGACCCGTAGTGGTCGAGTGTTTGGGCCGGTGTTCCCAAAAGAGAAAGAAGAATCAACTGTCAGTAAGAAGGTGGAAGTACATGTTGTAGATCCGACTAGTGCTTCAAAGTGTCAGTCTGGTGAATCCAGCAATTTGAAGGCTAATGATAATGATGAGGTACTCCATTTGATCAAGAGAAGCGAGTTTAATATGGTGGAGAAGCTGCTCCAAACCCCCTCAAAGATTTCAGTGCTGTCTCTATTGATGAATTCCGAGGCGCACAGAGAAGCACTGCAGAGAGTTCTAGAACAAGCATTTGTGGAACATGATGTTACGGTGGATCAGTTTGATCATATAGTAGCTAACATCACTTACTACATCAATCTCAGCTTTTGTGATGAAGAACTCCCTGAGGAGGGTAGGAATCATAATTTGGATCTGCATAACTCCATGAATTGCAAAGATGATGCTTTATCCAATGTACTTGTTGACACCAGATTATCGTTGAATATGCTTCCGAAGTTAACTCTTTCAAATCTTTCATATCAAGGAGCGCCTATGAGGTATATTGGTGTAATCGTCAAAGCTTTTGACGGTTCAAGCAAAACGGTGATAGGTGAAGTGGACCTTCTAGTGAAGATAGGTCTGAGTGACTTTCAGATTACTTTCCATGTAATGGATATCCACCCATCCTATAGTTGTCTATTGGGAAGGCCATGGATCCATGAGGCAGAAGCTATTACCTCCACATTGCATCAGAAGCTCAAATTTGTGAAGAATGGAAAGCTTGTTATTGTTGGCGGGGAAAAGCCACTGTTGGTTAGCCACCTGTCATCTTTCTCTTACGTTGAAGCTGAGGATGAGGTTGGAACTCCGTTAAAAGCCTTATCTATTGCTGTTGAAAAGAGACTTGGGGCACCTATGTCCTCATTGGAAGATGCAAGGAAGATTGTTAAAGAAGGTAATATTGATCAGTGGGGGCGCATGGTAGAGGTCTCCGACAACAAAGGTAGAACCGGTCTGGGTTTTCAGCAAGGTTCGTCAGCTGTTAGGTCAGAGGATATGAAACTTATCTTTCATAGCGGAGGGTTCATTCATGGAAATGAACAACACTTAGCTGCTGTGCTAGAGGATGACGAAGAGGAAGACTGCCCCAATTTTGTGACGCATGGAAAGGCTTGCAACAATTGGACTGTTGTTGACATTCCTGTTATTTTGCATCAATCTAAAGTAATTGATTTTATTTGTTTTAAAAATCCTTCTCCAATGCCTAAGGGAAAAGTGAACATTGTTGGGCATTTTCAAATTTGATCATCAATAAAACTAATTCTATTCATCCACATCTAAGATGTTTTGTTTTTCATTTTCTTGACGATGATGAGTGAACCAGTCCGATGGACCTCGCCTGAGAAGGTGACCGGAGGTCCAACGCCGGTGATGTGTTGGATAGGTTTTGAGCCATTAATCTCATTTGAAATGTTTTAATCCTGAGCGCCCAAAGTAATTATCACGCGTGTGAAACAGTTGACCAGGTGTATGGTGGAACATGCGCTCATGTCCACTTGATCTACCACCTCAATTAATGAGGAAGATCAAGTGGTCCACGTTTTTTTGATTTTTTGATTTTCATTTTATTTCATTTGATTTTCATTTTATTTCATTTGATTTTCATTAATTCATATTAATTTTAATATTGATCCAAAAAATATGAGAGTTTCACCAAAAAAATTTAAATAAATTCATCTTTCATATTTTGAATTAAAATTATTTTTTGGATCATTATTAATATTTCTCGTGATTTAATTGATTTTGTGAATATTTTTAATTGTGCAAAAAAACTTTTAAGTCTCCAAAAATTAAGAAAATTTTTCTCCAAGGTCCTTTGACCTTGTTTGACCTATGATAAATCTCATGGTCATTTCTTTGGTGTTTTGATGAGATTTTAGGAATTTGACAAATCATATTTAATTTAATACATTATTTTTAGTAGTTTTTAAATTGAATAAATGCCAAATAATTGTGTTGAGCTATCTTGATGATTTGTATAAGTTTGACTTGTGTTGTTGGGCCTTGGTCAAGGTTTATTTGACTTTGCTAGGTTAAGATCATTGGATTTAGGGGATTGATGGAATGTACATTCCATCTCCCCAAATGAATGAATGATCTTAATTTGGTAAAATTCCTCATTTGACCAATTTGAGTTTTGATTTATTCCCCTCCTTCTTCATCTAATTCCCCTTCTTTATGCATCCATTTCATATGGCCTATGATATCTCAAGGTCCTAAGGCTAGTTGATTGAAAAATAAACATAAGTATGAATGAGATTAGACAACCTCTTTTGCATATTCTTTTTGTGTGTGGTATGTTTCATGAGCATAGTCCATTATAATATGTCTCTAACATGCATTAACACCAAAATTCTATTGCCCGACCTCAAATAGTTGTGACTTCTACATAAGTCCAATTACGATTGCTTAACATAGTGCTAAATTTTTGTCATAAAAAAGGCATAGCATTCTAGTTAGTGAGATTGTAAGTCTCTCCTCTTTCATGGTATTGTGTGGAAACTTGGCCTTTTTTCCTTCCTTTGGAAGATGTCTTGGTTCAAGGATCCATGCTTGTGATAAGTGGGTTGAGTGTTCTCCAAAGAATGACTTAAAATGAAAAGCAAAATCAAAAACAATACTAACTTCTAATTCATTAACAACTAACATTTAATATCAAGCCATTTACTTTTAATGCACTTTAATTTTTAAGCTCTATTCATTTTCCATTATTCATACCATTCTAATTGTTTATGTTAATGCCTATCCACTTTGTCCACCTGGGCCATATTGTATGATATATCTTGTTTGTGTATATTTTGTTTGTTTGTCTGGTCTTTGACCATTAATGTACATAATAAGAAACAAAAACCCTAAAAAACTATTGTGTGGACTGTTGGTTTGATCTTGGGAAATTGGACTTAGCATCTAGGCAACATCCCTATGCAAAAGGACTTGGCCAATGCCAACTTTCATGTAACCAAGTGCTTGTAATTTGAAACTTCATTTGATACATCATTGAAGATACATCTGAGTTCATCTGCAACATGATCATTGTGAAGTTGTTATTTTGAACCTGTGACCTGTGGGATTCATCTGTTACATGGGCAAATTTGAAGAAGATCATGGGGTGGCTAAAGCTTGGATGTGGCTATCTTTATTTGGTGCCATGCTCTTCAAGTTAATATTGTATGCATTATTTGTTGCTTGATTCTAATCTCCAAGGGAATTTGGGGTTTCTATATGACATTCTTGTCCATTGGATTGCAGCTCATTGGTCAGATCTTTTCAACTCTTAACTTTTAAATTTATGCTTAGGATTAGTCTCTTCATCTCCTCCCCATATCTTTAATTTCAAAATCTCTCCATCCTTTTAAAAACTTCTTTGTTTGAACTTGTTATTTTCTAAACTTAGACCCTTTGCAAATTAGAAACTTCGACCTTATGCCATTGCATTTTCAAACTTCTTTTCTTAAATCAAGCTTGTAAATAAACTTAACTATACTTGACTTAAAATTTTCAAAAGCCAAAAAGAACTAACTCATTCAAACCATTTTCTAGGCCCTTGTGCCTTTCAAACTTAATTTTTGATTAAAAGCAATGCATCCAATTTGAAATTTGTATCACAAACTACGAGGTTTTGATCCCTCATTCTTATGTTGGTACATAGGCACAAGTCTGAAGGTCTTGTTAAACACAAAAATATAATTAATGAATTATTTTCTCATCCCTCTATTCTATTTGTTTGTAAACATCACTTTGTACAAAATACATATGCACACAAGAAAGGGCTCCTTAGAAGTACCTAGGACACTTTGGGTGCTAACACCTTCCCTCTGTATAACCAACCCCCTTACCTGTAATATCTGACATTTTATTAGTTTTGATTTGAAAACTTCTTACTTTTAGGTTTTATTCATACTTTTCCCTTTTCCCTTGGAAACAATAAAAGCGCGGTGGCGACTCTTGTTATTTGATGTCTTGCTTATCCATATCTTGATGATCATGAATTTACCGCTACAGTTAGTAAAGCCTATAAATGTGTATTCATTGGGTATGCAACAAACAATAAGGCATATAGGTTTTATGTCCTAAATGCTAAAGTGATCATAGAATCAAATGACGTTGAATTCTATGAAGACAAATTTCCTTTCGAATAAAAACATAGTGGGGACGCTGAATCAAATCACATTCCTATGATAAAAAGCAACAAAATTAACGATGAAGTAGAAACAAAACTTCTACAAAGTAAACGAGTAAGAGTTAATCAGGACTATAGGCCCGATTATGCGGTCTATATAGTAGAAGAAGATCCAATAAATCTTTAAACCTTGTTATCTCTAGATGCATATTTGTTGTAAGAAGTTATTAATGATGAGATAAATTATATATAATCTAATAGGACTTGACACTTGTTATACTTTCCTCTTGGTTGCAAACCAATTGGTTTTAAATGAATTTTGAAAAAGAAGCTAAAACCTGATGGAACAGTTGATAAGTACAAGGATCACCTTGTAGCCAAAGGTTTTAGGCAAAGAGACAATATAGATTTCTTTGATATTTTTTCTCAAGTCACTTGAATTACATCCATTGGGGTACTTATTTCAATGGATGTTATTTATGACTTAATAGTACACCAAATGGATATTAAAACAACTTTTTTAAATTGTGACTTAGAAGAAGAAATTTATATGGACCAATCGGAAGGGTTTATGATTCATGGACAAGAAAATAATGTGTGTAAGTTAGATAAGTCTTTATGTGGTCTAAAACAAGTTCCAAAGCAATGTCATGAAAAGTTTGATAACTTAATGATATCGAATGGGTACAAAGTAAATGAAAGTGACAAATGCGGTTATTACAAATCTGAGAATCACATTTGCACTATCCTATGTCTATATGTAGACGATCTACTCATATTTGGATTAAACATTCAGGTTATTAATGATGTGAAATTATTTTTGTGCAATAAATTTGATATGAAAGACCTCAGAGTAGTGAACATAATTCTTGGTATCAAGATCACGAGATCCGAGCAAGGATTTTTTTGGATCAATCACACTATATGGAAAAATCCTAAAGAAATATAATTACTTTGACTTTAAACCCGCGAGCACACCATACAATCCAAGTGTGAAACTATTTAAGAACACTAGTGAAAATGTCAGACAAATGGAGTATACGAGTATCATTGGCAATCTTAGGTATGCCACTGATTGTACTAGACCCAACATTGCATATGTAGAATTTTGGTGCAGGTTTACTAGTAGAATGAGTAATAAGCATTGGAAAGCTATTGAGCGAGTCATGCGGTACCTTAAAAAGATGATGAATCTCAGTTTACATTAGCATATATTTCCTCTTGTACTTGAAGGATACATTGATGCATATTGGAATACCTTATTAGATGATTCTAAAGCAACTAGTGGATATATATTTAGTATAGCTAGAGGAATTGTATCTTAAAATCAAAGAAACAGACTATCTTGGATCAATCCACGATAAAGCCTGGGATGATAACATTAACGACTGCTAGTGTAGAAACATGTTGGTTAAGATGCTTTCTAGCTGAGATCTCTTTGTGGGAAAGATATATGCCAGTTGCGTTGATCCACTATAACAGTACCACGACTATTGAAAAAATTAAGAACCATTATTATAATGGTAAAAGACGTCAAATTAGAAGAAAGCATAACAGTGCTAGAGATTGTATCTCTAAATGAGTTATAAGAGTGGATCATATACGCTGATCGATCACCATTTTTACTATATTTTCAACGCTTATTCGACAAAAATCCAGGTACTATATAGTATTTTGTTTGTATTGTGCGACCATTTGAGTCAGTTTTAGTTTCCGTAAGTTATTTGCTCGTTTTATCATTTTGAGTTTTATTTTGAGTTTTTTTTGCATTTTAAGCTTTGGTTGTTTATTTTTGATTTTCTTCAGGTCCAAGTAGAAGACCCAAAAGACTCGGTGCGAGAATGTAGAGAAATCCGGTGTTTTGGGAAGGAAATGGCCAAGCTACAGGAGGCCTTCCACGGCCACCCGTGTCACTTGACACGGGCCGTGGCAGGATGATGGCATTACAAGAACTCAAGAAAATGGAAGGATCTGTGGCGCAACAAGGGCGCCCATGTTACCTGACACGGGACATGTCAGTCTTCCTGGGCATGGAAAAAAGAATTGGAAAATCAGTGGTGCAACACGGCCACCCGTATCAGCTGACACAAGTCGTGTTGGCTCAGACGCTGATTCTTTTTGCTCTTTTTTTTTCAAGTATTGAGTTGAAAGGGTGTTTTGAGGATTTCCAACCAATGCCAATGGATTTTCACTATTTAGGAGAGTTTTTACGAGGAATGAAGAGGATATGGAACTAGGACGAAGAATTGTTACAGGATTAAAAATTGGAGAGATCAAGGAATTCAAAGAGCGGAAGATTTTCATGAGCGGACGCAATTGAAGATCTAAGCTATCCAATCACTTGTAATGTCTAATTTTTATCTTGAATTTATTTTGAAAAATATGAGTAACTAAACCTCCCAATGCTAGGGGGTGCCCCTGATTTGAATCTATAATGACTTTGAGTTTACATTTGCAATGACAATATTGTTTTTCAGAATTACCATAATCTTTTGATGTGTTTAATGCTTTCTCTTTCAAAACAAGTGAGATTATTGTATGATTATCAATTAGGCTGGACCGCCATTTATAATACTTTCATAAGATTATTCTGCAGTAGATATCACCTAGGATTAGGGATACCATGTATGAACCAGATGATTCTCGATATATTAAGGCTTGATTTCACCGATAATTTTCTATGGACATAGAGATTAGGGTTGAACGATTAAAGGTTTTCTCACCAAGGCCTTGGGAGAAAATACCATTGAGAACTGGTAGTAATTAATTGATATTTGTTGCTGCAATAGTGACTCAGAGTTGTTACATGGACAAATTACACACCTTCCCTGGCATGTTCCTTTACCTTGAAAACCCTTTTTACATCACTATTTATTTTATTTGAATTTTTTTTTATAAATTTGAATCTAAAACCCCCAACACTAGTTTTGTTTAATTGAACGATTATTCGAACTCGATATTAACACGCATCCCTTGAGATCGACATTCAGGGAATTTCTCCTTTATTACTGCAAGACACAAATAGTACACTTGCTATTTTTTCGAACAAGTTTTTGGTGCCATTGTCGTGGACTTCCAAAATATAGAGTTTGATTTTAGTTCAATTAAAATTTTGTTGCTCTGTAATAAAATTAACTTTCTTTCATTTATGTAATTTCATTCACTTATCTGTCTAATTTATTTATGCGAGGAGATCCCTCAGCTGAATTTCCTTTTGATGCAGAAATCGAGAGAACCCTGTACCAGAGACTCAGACAAGCTAGATTGGCTAGACTAAATTCCGAAGAGGAAGTTCACTTAGATTCAGACTCGGAAACATAAACAATGGTTGGAGCTCCTCCACCTCCAGAAAGGCTCCTAGGTGACTATGGAGGTGCAAATACACCGAGTGATAGATTAACAATTGTCAACCAACCGGTGAATGTGACTAATTTTCAACTACATCCAAGCACAATCAATCAACTTGAAAGAAAAACTTTCACCGGAAAGGTGAATGAAGATGCAAACAAACACTTGGAGAGATTTTTGACCATGAGTACTACTTTGAAAATTGATGGTCATAATGATGAAGCAAAGAAGTTAATAATGTCCCGTTCACTTTAGCCGAAGAGGCGGAATAATGGTTCTATTCTCTCCCAGCTGACAGTATTACATCATGGGAAGAGATGGAAAAAGCTTTCTTTAATGAGTATTTTTCAGCATCAGTATTTCTGAGAAAAAGGTATGAAATCTTGAACTTCAAACAGAAGGAGGGTGAGTCTTTGGGAGATGCCTACAAAAGATTCAAAAGGGTTCTGGTGGCTTGCCTAACTTATAATATGGGTCAGACTGAGCATATGCAGATGTTTGTTAATGATCTCAAAATAAAAACAAAATAGTTGATTAATACAGCAACCAGTGGCTTAACCAATTTCTCAATAGCTACCGATATTAAAGAGATCATTAAAGCGATAGTTTTATATGAGCATTTGGAGTTGTATGATAGATGTACGAGAAAATCTAAGGGAGTTATTGATCTGAAGCTAGAAACTAATAAAATTCGGTTGAAAGATACAATAGCTGCTGAAGTGGAAAATAAGTTGAAGGCTATGAATATAGGTACTCAACAGGTAGCTCAAGTTCAACCTACTCAGACCTTCAGTTGTGAGATTTGTAATGGACCTCACCACACGTTGTATTGCTTTGTAACTCCTCAACAAATTGAAGAGATAAAATTTTGAAGCAGAATAATCCCTACTCCAACACTTACAATCCAGGGTGGAAGAATCATCCAAACTTCTCCTAGAAAGATCAGAAAGGGAATGTTCCAAAACATGGTCAAGGTCAATATCAGACTCAATATCAATAACATCAGCAACAACAAGCTCCAAAGAAAGTAGACTGGGAGATTTCCATTGAGAAAATGGATGCTCACAATATTCAGTCCAAGAGGAGACTAGAAACAATAAGAAAAACACCAATGCCTCTATAAAAAATCTTGAAGTTCATATGGGTCAGATAGCACAACAATTGGCCTTAAGTTCTCAAGCTCCATGTACCTTTCCTAGTGGCACAGTGACAAATCCTCGTGAGCATAATAATGTTAATACGGTGGTGACCAGAAGTGGTAAGTCTACTAAGAAACCGGAAGAAAAAATTGCAGAAGAAGATGGGTTGTTGGAAGTCGAGTTAGAAATAAAAAAACTGAAGAAAACGAAGGAGAATGTTATGATAATGCCTATAGTGGAAAAGGAGAAGGAAAAAACTGTCAAGCCAATTATTAAACTTCCTTATCCTCCGAGACAAAAGAAGAAATACCAACATGAGAAGAATTTTGAGAAGTTTTTGGAGATGTTTAAGAAACTTGAGATAAACATTCCATTTTATAAAGCTTTGGAGCAGATGCCAATATATGCCAAATTCATGAAAGACATCATCTCTAAAAAGCACTCCACAAATGTAGATCCAATCATCCTAACTAAAACTTGCAGTGCTATTCTCCAAGGTATGAAAATTCCTGTGAAAAAGAAAGATAGGGGTTCTGTTACTATTCCTTGCACTATTGGTGATAGAAAATTCAAGAAGGCTTTGATTAATTTTGGAGCTAATGTGAGTTTGATGTCGTTATCCATTTACAAAAAACCTGGGCCTTGGCACCATTCAAGACACTAGGATGACTCTTCAGTTTACTGATCGCTCAATTAGGCAACCTTATGGAATTGTGGAAGATGTTCATGTAAAGATAGATAAATTTATGTTTTCGGTTAACTTTGTCATTCTTGAGATGCCTGAAGATGAGGAGATCCCTCTCATATTGGGCATACCAGTTTTAGAAACAGGAAGGTGTATGATAGACATAAAGGAAGGAACGATGTCTCTCAAAGTCTATGATAAAGAATTGAAAATTGATGTTCGAAACACTATGTAATACAAAGATGATGTGGGCACGAGTCACACTATAGAGGTAATAGATCAAGTGATTGTTCAAGGTATTAAAATGAAAACACCATAATTACCTTTAGAACTTGTTTTGAGCTTGTCAATTTTTGAAAGTGATCAAGATGAGAGGGAGTCAGAAGTGCTAGCCATGATGGAAGCACAACCTCAATGGACTAGATCAAAACCACACCAGTGGGAAGATTTAAGACCACCCTAATCATCAGAAAATAACCAAGATCCTAAAAAGGGGATAAAGTTGAAACAACTATCTGAGAATCTGAAGTATGTGTTTCTTGATGCTGAAAAGAAATGGCCTGCAATTATCAATTTTGGTTTGAAACATTTTCAAGAAGAAGAACTCATCCAAGTACTCAAGAAATATAAGAGTGCTATTGGATGGGCAATTGAGGATTTGAAAGGTATTAGCCCGACAGTTTATATGCCCAAGATTTTGATGGAAGATAATCATAAGCCGGTGGTTCAACTACAACGAAGACTTAATCCAACCATGAAAGAGGTTGTTCACAAAGAGGTTGTAAAGTTGTTGGATGCGGGGCTGATTTACCCCACACCTTTTCTTTTTGACAAAAAGTGCAGTGAAGCTTTAGAAATCTTGAAGAGTAAGTTGGTGTCTTCTCCTATAGTGATTTCTCCTGATTGGTCTCTCCCTTTTGAGATCATGTGTGATGCAAGTGATACTGCAGTAGAGGCAGTGCTAGGACAAAGAAAGGAAAAGCTCTTGCATGTGATTTATTATGCAAGTCATGTGTTGAATCATGCCCAAATGAATTATGCAACCACCGAAAAAGAGTTGTTAGTGGTTGTGCATTCTTTTGACAAATTCAGGTCTTACCTGTTAGGATCGAAGGTAATTGTTTATACTAACCATGTTGCTTCGAGATATCTTTTTGATAAATAGGAATCTAAACCAAGGTTGCTGAGATGAATTATACTTCTGCAAGAGTTTGATCTGGAAATTAGGGACAAAAAGGGTTGTGAAAATAATTTTGCTGATCACTTATCCCAAATGTCCCCAATAGAAGAAATAGAGGAGAAATACCCTATCAAGGATGAGTTCGTCGATGAATGAATCCTAGCTGTTGCTGGTGTTCCATGGTTCACAGACTGTGCATATTATTTGGTAGGTGGAATAATACTTGACGATTTTGATTCTAACAAAAATAAAAAAGTTTTTGCATGATTGTAGGTTTTATTTTTGGTACGACCCGTTCTTGTAAAAAAAGGGAATAGACGGGTTGGTTTGAAGGTGTGCTTTGGAGGAAGAACAGAGAGACACCCTCAAAGCATGTCATGACTCAGAATATGGAGGACACTTTAGTGGCGATAGAACAATAGCAAAAGTCCTCCAGTCTGGGTTCTACTGGCCTAAATTGTTCAATGATGCTCAAAGCATAGTGAAGGAATGTGACAGATGTCAGAGGATGGGTAATATCTCGAAGAGAAATCAGATGTCTCAAAATGCTATGTTGGAGGTAGATTTGTTTGATGTGTGGGGAATAGACTTCATGGGACCATTTCCACCTTCATTTGGAAAGAATTACATTGTGGTCGTTGTTGATTATATGTCAAAGTGGGTAGAAGCTGTAGCATTTCCCACAAATGATGCTAAAGTGGTTGTCAATTTCCTCAAAAACTAAATTTTATCTAGGTTTGGGGTACCAAGAGCATTAATCAGTGACGAAGGTACTCATTTTCTAAACAAGTTGATGGAAAATCTATTGAGGGAATACAATGTGAAGCACAATATTTCCACACCTTATCATCCTCAGACGAGTCGGCAGGTTGAAGTATCTAATAGATAGATAAAGTAGATTCTGGAAAAGACCTTTGGTGCTTCTCTAAAAGATTGGTCAATAAAGTTGGAGGATGCATTATGGGCGTACAGAACAATGTTCAAGACCCCAATAGGTATGTCCCCTTATCAATTGGTTTACGATAAAGCGTGTCATTTACCACTCGAACTAGAGCACAAAGCATTTTGGGCTTCCAAATTCCTGAATTGCGATCTTTCAAAAACCGGTGAATCCCGGATTCTTCAACTACATGAGTTAGAAGAGTTTAGAAATCAGGCTTATGAAAATTCTAAAATATACAAAGAGCAAACAAGAAAATGGCATGACCAAAGAATTCAGAAGAAAGAATTTTGGAAGGGACAATTGGTTTTGTTGTTTATTTACAGGTTGAAGTTGTTTCCTGGAAAGTTGAGGTCAAGATGGTTCAGACCTTTTGTGGTTCACAAAGTGTTCCCGCATGGAGCAATCGAGCTAAAAAATCAAGCAAACGGGGACACCTTTAAGGTGAACGGACATAGATTAAAATCATACTACCAAGGATAAGAGAGTGGTCTGGTAGATGATGTTCGTCTTACCGGATAAGATGGACGATCGTCGAGCCATACGACGTTAAACGAAGTGCTTCTTGGGAGGAAACCCACACATTTTATTTCTAATGATTGTCTTTGTTTTTTTTGGGTGTTTTAGGTTTTGTTCAGGTATGCACAGTGCCTTGCACAAGAGAGCGGAGGCACTTAAGTGAATGAGAAATTTGTACAAGCATCAGTGAAGGAAGTTGTATCGGAAGGAAGTTGCATCATGGGAACTTTCTACCATTGCCATTGGGTTTAAAAAATGATTTTAAGTGTAATTGATGAAGCAAATGGTACTGTTCACGTGGGATTAGTCCATGCACCATGCATTTTTGAAATTTTGCAAAACACCTTATTTTAATTAACCAAGTTAAGTATGGATTAGCAAGGTAATTAAGAGAGCATATAAATACTAAACCCTAACAGAATTTTAGGGAGGTTAATCATTTTTCACCATTTCAAGATCCAAATTCTCTCTCCTTCCAAAATTTTCTCTCAAGCATAATTCAAATTTTTTCCAAATAACATTGCTATTTCTTTCCATATTCTGGTTCTCTGGCTTTGATTTTGTGCAGATCAAGCTTTAGATTATGGAATTTGAGCAAGAATCAAGTGTAGCAAGTTCATGAAGGTGAAGATGGAAATTCTGATTTGAGCTAGATCCAGCACCTGCCAGGCTTCAATTTCTTCATCAAACATCATTACAGGTGTTACAGAGTGGATTTGGATCATCCAAGGCTTTGAATCGTGCATTTTCAAGAATCTGCTCTTCAAGAGGTCAAGTTTCGAATCTCATAATTTTGCAATTCATTAGCATGTTCTTGTAGATCTTTGTTTTCTGATGATTCTGAGCTAAAAATCACATGAAATGATGCATTATTGAGTGAATTATGTGTGATGGAAGTTTTGTGCACCAATCTTATTTTGTTCGATTCTCTTTGATCTTGATGAATTGAGCTTAGATATTACTTGATCTGTAATCACCATTGAAAGAGCTTCATGTTGATATAAGAATTTTGAGTTTCTGGAAAAAAAATTGTTGGAGGTGTATTGTTCATCTTCATCTTCGTGAAGAAGATGAAGTTTTCCAGGTTAGCGTCCGTTTTGTGACGGTTTAGCGTCCATTCTGGTGCGTTAGGGTTTTGCAGGTGAAACGGCACCGTTTTGGTGTTGGCACGCGCTCATTCAAATTCATACCGTGTTCGATTCTGGCGCACAACATTTTTTCAAATGTTTTCTCATATATGCATTTCCCTCCAAATTACATGCTATGTGATCATTTTGATTTTCATTTTTTCATCCAACTTCAAAAATCCATATAAAATTGAAAAATGATCCAAAAAATCCTTGGTTTTCTGCTACTTGATCCTTGAGATGTCTAGAATTTTATGATGTTAAATTTTAAAGTTGTGCATGGCTGGATTCTGAATGGTGCTAGACTTTGTGAACATGTGTACATTTGTGACCTTGCTCCATTCATCTTATTGTGAAATGCTTGATTTTAATCCAATGGACATGAAATTTTACATGATGATTCTTGACATGTTAATGGATGTTTGTGGCTTGGTTTGGTATTTTTATCATTTACCATTTCTGTTTTATGTACATGTTTGCATGGTGTGACAATTTGTGTCACACATTTGGTTGTTCAACTTGTGCAATTTAATTTCCATGCCAAATGATCTTTGATGCTTCTGATCTTTTGTATGATGATCATGTTGGATATGTTGAATGCTCATGAATTTTTCCAGAATCATTTGAATCATTTCTGTTTTGATTTGGAATTTTCATTCATGATGTCCAAATGTGAGCTTTGAAATTGTCTTTGACTTCTCTTGCTTAATACATGGCCTTGCTTGATGATTTTGCTTTGGTCCTTTTTAGGACATGTTAATATGTGTTTGAAGTTGCATTGTGTTGAATTTTAGCTCCTGTTTTGAATTTTTTCTTCACCTTTGACCCTAGGCTTTGACCTAGTGGTTTGTACTTACATGTGAGCTTTGAATTTCAGGTTCAAGCATCCAAATTCCATGGTTAATGTTGCTTCATCATTTGAATGTTGATATTTGCTTTTGATTGCTAACATTTGTTGTTTTGTAGGTTGATGATAAGTCACTTGAGTTTGCCCTATGGCTTATGTGTTGTACATTGGGATTGTCTGTTTGTTATTGATTGTTGTCTGTTTGTCTGAGTATTGTACTGATTTGTTTAGTTGTTTACACAGGTACCTAAGTTGCTTTAAGTTCATTTGAACTTTGCTTTGCTTTTGTTTGTGGTTGGCATACCACTTAGGTATAATTCCTTGATCTTCATGTAGTCTGGAAGACCTGTCATGTTACTTTGGCAGGAACCTGTCTGAAGCCCTCCTTAAGAGGCCATGTTTTTGTTTGTTTAATTTTGAGCCAAGCAGGTAAAGTCCTCTTAAGAGGCAATTGGAAGATAAAAGGGATGTGCAATCCATCCCCTGCTATTCAGTTGTGTCATTCACTTTGCTCACACCATGTGTTGATGCATTGTGAATAAGAATCCAAGATCTTATAGAGTCAACCATATGTGGAGAAGAGTTCCCTCATTCTGAACTCCCACACTTTCTATTGATTAAAGCTCTCCCAGGCCAGGGATAAGAGCTATGAGGCATAACCCTCATCTCCATTTCATCTGCTTCACCCTAACTCTCAATGTTAGGGTTAAGAGCTCAAAACACTCATTTCCAGTTGGCTTGTTTGTCGAGGTTGATATGACCCCTTGACTAAAGCCTAACCTTGCTTGAGCCTATTGATTGTGTATAGTGTGTGATAATTGACCACTTGTTTGCTTATTTGTCCATATGTGCATAATTGTTGGTGTGTGCCTTGTGCATTATTTTTATCTTTGAGTATTAATTGTATATCATTTCATGATCATTGTTCATACTTTGTGACATTTTGTTTTGTCCATTGAGGAGTCAATTGTAAGTCCATTTATTGGCAGTTGTTTCCTGTGATCTGGTAGGAGTTGGGACTAAGACCATTGATTGACATTCCATTTCCTTGGAGTCGAGTGTAAGACCATTTATTGGCAACTTGTTTCCTCTTGCTTATTTCATTTGTTTCCTTGTTTTGTGAGATTGGTGTAAGTCCATTGATTGGCATCTAGTATCCACCTTTGTTTTGTGAGACTGGTGTAAGTCCATTGATTGGCATCTGGTATCCATCTTTTGTTTTGTGAGTCTGGTATAAGTCCATTGATTGGCATCTGGTTTCCATTTATGTTGCTTATCTGCTTGTTGCCTTTTCCAAAGGAATCACTTGGATCATCTACATATGATCTCAAGAGGTGAACACCTAAGAAGTTTTGCATCCCTTAACCTCCCACCCCTTTTGGTCTTTAAACCTCCATTTGCATGTTAACCCAAACCAGAAAACTTTGTGCAAACATTTTCACCTGTTTTCAAATTAGAAACCTAGGCCTTAGGGCTTTGATTTTCAAACTTCATTTTCACAATACTTCTTCTGATATGAATTCTAATCATACTTTGACTTCATTTTGTAAATAAATCCTAATTGGTTAATTTCACTCATTCAATTGTTTGGTGGCTTTTCCCATTCTTTAATCAAGTTTTCATACATTAGCCATAGATCTCAATTATCTTAGTGGTTGATGTGAATCTCACCTTTTGTCCTTAGTGATTGAATTGTAAGACTTCCTTGCTTATTATAGGGCATGGTCCCTCACCAGCAAGTTGAAGCTTTTCTCACATGGTGGACTGTGGTTGTATAGGTTGAGTTTTCTCCCGTGGATAATGAAAGACCTTAGGGCTTTTGTTTAAAATCAATCCACTTATTTTTGGAAATCTTTTAGCCGAACTACGAGGTTTTGATCCTGTAAAGGTACGTAGGCAATGGATCGTTCCATCCAAACACAAAAATAATAAAAATTGTATATTCTTTTCTCATCCTCCCAATCAATGTTTGCACAATAAATATTTTCATAAATAATATCTTTTGCAACAAGTTGTGAAAAGGGTTCCCTAGGAGTACCTAGGATGAATTGGGTGCCTAACACCTTCCCTTTGCATAATTACCCCCTTACCCAGATCTCTGACCTTTCATTAGTTTTCTATGCGTAAAACTTCTTAGGCTTTTGTCCGCTTTTTAGCCATTCCTTTGGATAAATAAAAGTGTGGTGGCGACTCTATCTTTGTATGTCTTGCTTTTGATTTAGTCATTAAATCATAAAGTGACGAATACACCGCTACAGAAAGGTATTAGCCCGACAGTTTATATGCCCAAGATTTTGATGGAAGATAATCATAAGCCGGTGGTTCAACTACAACGAAGACTTAATCCAACCATGAAAGAGGTTGTTCGCAAAGAGGTTGTAAAGTTATTGGATGCGGGGCTGATTTACCCCACACCTTTTCTTTTTGACAAAAAGTGCAGTGAAGCTTTAGAAATCTTGAAGAGTAAGTTGGTGTCTTCTCCTATAGTGATTTCTCCTGATTGGTCTCTCCCTTTTGAGATCATGTGTGATGCAAGTGATACTGCAGTAGAGGCAGTGCTAGGACAAAGAAAGGAAAATCTCTTGCATGTGATTTATTATGCAAGTCATGTGTTGAATCATGCCCAAATGAATTATGCAACCACTGAAAAAGAGTTGTTAGTGGTTGTGCATTCTTTTGACAAATTTAGGTCTTACCTGTTAGGATCGAAGGTAATTGTTTATACTAACCATGTTGCTTCGAGATATCTTTTTGATAAATAGGAATCTAAACCAAGGTTGCAGAGATGAATTATACTTCTGCAAGAGTTTGATCTGGAAATTAGGGACAAAAAGGGTTGTGAAAATAATTTTGCTGATCACTTATCCCAGATGTCCCCGATAGAAGAAATAGAGGAGAAATACCCTATCAAGGATGAGTTCGTCGATGAACGAATCCTAGCTGTTGCTGGTGTTCCATGGTTCACAGACTGTGCATATTATTTGGTAGGTGGAATAATACTTGACGATTTTGATTCTAACAAAAAGAAAAAAGTTTTTGCATGATTGTAGGTTTTATTTTTGGTACGACCCATTCTTGTAAAAAAAGGGAATAGACGGGTTGGTTTGAAGGTGTGTTTTGGAGGAAGAACAGAGAGACACCCTCAAAGCATGTCATGACTCAGAATATGGAGGACACTTTAGTGGCGATAGAACAGTAGCAAAAGTCCTCCAGTCTGGGTTCTACTGGCCTAAATTGTTCAATGATGCTCAAATCATAGTGAAGGAATGTGACAAATGTCAGAGGATGGGTAATATCTCGAAGAGAAATCAGATGTCTCAAAATGCTATGTTGGAGGTAGATTTGTTTGATGTGTGGGGAATAGACTTCATGAGACCATTTCCACCTTCATTTGGAAAGAATTACATTTTGGTCGTTGTTGATTATATGTCCAAGTGGGTAGAAGCTGTAGCATTTCCCACAAATGATGCTAAAGTGGTTGTCAATTTCCTCAAAAACTAAATTTTATCTAGGTTTGGGGTACCAAGAGCATTAATCAGTGACGAAGGTACTCATTTTCTAAACAAGTTGATGGAAAATCTATTGAGGGAATACAATGTGAAGCACAATATTTCCACACCTTATCATCCTCAGACGAGTCGACAGGTTGAAGTATCTAATAGATAGATAAAGTAGATTATGGAAAAGACCTTTGGTGCTTCTCTAAAAGATTGGTCAATAAAGTTGGAGGATGCATTATGGGCGTACAGAACAATGTTCAAGACCCCAATGGGTATGTCCCCTTATCAATTGGTTTACGATAAAGCGTGTCATTTACCACTCGAACTAGAGCACAAAGCATTTTGGGCTTCCAAATTCCTGAATTGCGATCTTTCAAAAACCGGTGAATCCCGGATTCTTCAACTACATGAGTTAGAAGAGTTTAGAAATCAGGATTATGAAAATTCTAAAATATACAAAGAGCAAACAAGAAAATGGCATGACCAAAGAATTCAGAAGAAAGAATTTTGGAAGGGACAATTGGTTTTGTTGTTTATTTACAGGTTGAAGTTGTTTCCTGGAAAGTTGAGGTCAAGATGGTTCAGACCTTTTGTGGTTCACAAAGTGTTCCCGCATGGAGCAATCGAGCTAAAAAATCAAGCAAACGGGGACACCTTTAAGGTGAACGGACATAGATTAAAATCATACTACCAAGGATAAGAGAGTGGTCTGGTAGATGATGTTCGTCTTACCGGATAAGATGGACGATCGTCGAGCCATACGACGTTAAACGAAGTGCTTCTTGGGAGGAAACCCACACATTTTATTTCTAATGATTGTCTTTGTTTTTTTTTGGGTGTTTTAGGTTTTGTTCAGGTATGCACAGTGCCTTGCACAAGAGAGCGGAGGCACTTAAGTGAATGAGAAATTTGTACAAGCATCAGTGAAGGAAGTTGTATCGGGAGGAAAGGCAAAATTTGAAAAAAGAAAAAAATGTTGAAGAGGAACCAACCACCTGACACGATGACCCGTGTAATCTGACACAGCCCGTGTCAGTAGGCATGAAGGGAGCGCAAAAATGGGAGTAATTACAGATGCCTGACACAGCCACCCGTGGCCTGTGATACGA